>NC_080089.1:78395337-78701004 GCF_950005125.1 Chionomys nivalis | reverse complement strand
TGAACATTTTACTTAGTCAGGGTAGAAACACTGAACTGGGGGAAACATTTGATTTGTCCACTCCAACAATCACAGCATCGTTATCCGTCCTCAGTGGCGAAGACTGATAAAAGAATGTAAGTACTGCGTGATGGACAGTACTGGACATCTACAGGGCCCCTTCCATATTTTAGGGAGCTGTGGTCTGTTTGAGATGGCCAAGAGTGATGTTGAGTAACCCCCTTTGTTCTGTTCTGCCGTATACATACATTTTGTGTACATATTTTAAAAATAAAGATTCTGTGTGTGATTTAATTGGACTTCCCCAGTTATTTTAGCTAAGGAGTATTGGTACCTTTTTATAGTTTGATTTACAACATTAACATTTAAGAAAGGTTATATTTTAACGGCACAGTGCTTTAGTGTTCATGACAGTAAGGATTGTAGCTAGCGTGTACTTCTAAAATCTTTCACTTAGAATCGTTTACAGTGTGTTGACTAGATCAATAGATCAAGTTCACAGCAAATGTTTTTGGCATATATTTTATCTTCCTGTTTTTTTTATCCTTATGATATTCCTGCAAATATCAAATGCTCCAAAATATAAAACCCAAGGCTGGCCAGGTTTGGACACTATAAAAGTTTTGATCTCAGAACGTTTTCAATTGCAGACTTCCTGATTAGGTATGCTTAAGTGGAGAAGACCATACACATATTCCAGAATGTAAAAATAATAATAAAAGAAATCCTCATACGTGAAACACTTGTGTTTCCGTCTGTGTCCGGTAGTACTCAAATCTGAGCTCTGCCACTTTTAATTACCTCGGATTTGGGACAGTTTATTTCTCTGAAGGCTAGTTTTTTAATCTCTAAAATAAATAGAATAATGAATTTCTTCTAAGATTTCACAGAAGCAAGATAGTTGTTACGACTTTTGGTTTAACTTTGGTTTAAAACAATGCTGTGTTTAAAATGCCACATTTGAAATGAAAGAAAATGGAAATTAGGAACTGGAAATTTTGTATTAATACCAACTCATGGAGATAGAATGCTTAACATTTGAGTGTTGGATAGATAGCAAAATTATTTCAAACTGGGTCTGGGGTTATGAGAAAAACCTAGAGAGCTTTCCCAAAAGGGACATACATGTTCATGTGCCTACTCTGTGTGCTGGCGATTGAACTCAGGGCCACAAGAAAGTGCTGTACCACTAAGTTACTTCCCTAGTTCCTCAACCTTTTGTTAGCTGCTGGCTTAGACTAAAAGCCTTTGAGGGTTATTAGAAGTAAACAGGAGGAACTGGAGAGCTGGCTCACCAGTTAAGAGCATTGGCTTCTCTTGCAAGAGTGCTTAGGTTTGATTTCCAGCACCCATATAGTGACTCACAACTGTCTTCAACTACAGTTCTAGGTGATCCCATGTTCTCTTCCAGCCTCAGCAGGCATCAGAAAGACATCAGCGTGGTCTACAGACATGCAAGCAAAATACTTGTACACATTAAAATAATAGAAATGTTTTATAGCCAGACATGGTGCACATGCATGTCTTTAATCCCAACACAAGGGAGGTGGATCTCTGGGACCGGTCTACATAGTGAGTTTCAGGATAAACAACTAAGTAGACTCTATATCAAAACAACAAAAGTAAATAAAAAGAAACAAACATAAAATAATGAAATTAAATAAAGAAAGGTAAATGGGAAATGAGCATCTCTTACCCAGATTGATTCCCACTCCTTTCCATCTGTTAAGTTTCCTTTTGAAAGCGCAGTAGCCTCATTTCTGTTTTAGTTCAAGTTACTGGGGCAAAGGAGACTTGTAAATCAAAATGCTTGGCTTTAAGTGTTTTGCTCAGAACTTGAAATTTTTAAGTAAAACTAATGGGCATTCTCCCAGAAATACTATAGTAAAATATTACTACTCTTATAATGCCCCAGACTCCCCTTAAAACAGTGTTTTTTTTGTAAAAGTTATTTTTATTTTATTTTATATTTTAATGCTCATATTTAGTATTAACTTCACTTGTTAAGTTTATGAATCGTCTGTCTGCCTCCCTCCCTCTCTTTCCTTCCTTCTTTCTTTCTTTCCTTTTTTGGAGGGGGGGAATTCAAGACAGGGTTTCACTGTGTAGTCCTGGCTGTCCCGGAACAAGCTCTGTAGACCACCAGGCTGGCCTCAAACTCACAGAGATCTGCCTGCCTCTGCCTCCCTAGTGCTGGGATTAAAGGTGTGCGCCCCCACTACCTGGCTAAGTTTGTGAATTTTATAATTTTATTTGGTTGGTTTTCAGATTTTCTAGGTTAAGTGAAATGAGGTTTTTGGAAAAGTACTAGCCATTAAAAATATTTTTATTATGAATATGTTTTTAATACTTAATATCTTTATTATTTGCAGCAAAGACTGAATATTTCTTTTAATGTGGCAGCATTAGGATTCAAGCCTCACCAGAAGGCTCCTTTAAGACTTTTGGCCAGGCTGAGATACACAGCTAACTTGAACGTGCCACCTGTAACTTCTACAAAAGCATTTATCAGTGTGAAGTTATGTAGTTGTAAATTAGTGCTTAGAGAGCCCAGTCAGGAGGGCTGTCCCTATAGCCCCATGTATTTTAGGGAGGCTTGAGGTACAAATGAATCCAGTAATTCTGTGCTAACTTGGGTGACATAGATCTAGTATCTAAACATCAGTAAAAGAAAAACTAATTAATGGTTAGAGTCAAATGGGTGTATTATTTAAAGCAACATTTGACATTTAACATAACATAAATTCAGTAATAACTAGAAGTACATGTTTACATGAAATTAATAATGCCAAAAATGTTGAAATCTTAGCAACATTCCCCCCAATTTGCTAAATTCCCTCTTTTACTCTTTTTTTTTACTTTATTTCATTTTCTACTGTTATTTTGTCTTGAGTATTTTCTGTTTCTGATAAAAATTTGCTATCTATATTTTTCTTTCTAGTTTGAATCCTTAGATTGTAAGGATCTTGAAGAAGATTAAGTCTTTCATCTGCACTTAGTAATCTTGTTTTTACTTAAACTTTAGTGTAGAAAAGGAAGGATAACTTGTTTCTTAGAAATGATGGTTGAAGATTAGGCATTTATGCTAAGAAATTTAAAGATTTTAATGCTCAAATGTATTGCAGTAACTAAATAGGGAACCTTTGGCAATTAAGAGCTTTGAGTAATAGAGTTTTGTTTCCAGTAAGTAGCTGCTGGAGTGTTTATTTTAGGGCCAGGACTGAGACTGGTTTTCCAGATGAGCATTTGCAATCAGTTTGGTTATAGGAAATACCAACTTAAATAACAGTTGTATGGGATGTTTTCCTCAAAGAATTAAGTTCTTAATAAGTAAAGCTATGTTGCTGACAAGAAATTGTATATAACTGTTGTGATTATATCTTGAATTTCATCAGCCAAAAAGGTGCAAACCTTTCTTTTTAGTCAAGAACTTTCTTCTGTCTCTGCAGCCTAAACTATTTATTTTCTAACCTTTTATAGACACAGCACCCCCCCCCCCATATTCAGAGTTTTAAAGACACATACTGGTAAATTTAGCAGTTGATACTAAAATGGTAGTGCAAATTACTCATTCTGAGGACTTCAGAAAATTCTTTAAGTATTTAAAATGCCCCCTTTAACTTAAAGTGATTAATACTTAAAGTGACTTGCCTTATTAGTCAGCATTTTGTTATGTGACTTACTTAGGTCTTCTATCGATTTCCATTTAGGTAAATCTACATTCAAAAATGGAAGTTTTCCAGCTCTCCTTGTATACAGTGTAAAAATGCATGTCCTTCAAATTTCTCTTTGTCACCACATTTCATTCAGTCTGTTACTTAGGAATAAGCTGTGCTTTTAGGATTACTAAGAAGTCTTGGGTTGACTTAGGGGAACATTCATAGTTGTCTGTAACATTTTAGCCAACCTCCTTAGCCCTCTCTGTCCTGTACTGCCGCTGGTGCTTCGTCATTAGGATTTAAGCTAGTTGCAAAGTCTTAAGCTTACTGTATTCTGAACTGTGCTTTATATACTTTTGCCATTTAAACAATGTTAATTTTCAAAATAGGAGATTTGCGTCCCCTCTTCTACTTGACAGCCTCTTTTTTCTTTGAGGTTTAGAACTGTTCCTCCTGTGTAGACTTTGTCTCTGAAAACTGGTGAATGTTACAACTGGCAGGTTTTGTTAGCCAGGCTCCCCTTGAGTTTCAGCTGACAATGGATGTAGTGGTTATTTGATAGTGAAAACTCATACATTCTCTATTTATCAAGAATTTTTGATCAGCGTTGGACATTTTCTATATACAAAGTACTTTGAAAAAGTTTGAGGACAGGACTCCCCCCGCCCTCCTTTTATTTTATTTTATTTTTCCAGCAGAGAGCATTCCTTTCGTGGAAGAAAGATTTAGAGTAGCAGGAGATGCAGATGTCACTTAGAGACAGAGCACTTCCCTAGTGTATCACTGCCCAACATTTAAAAGATGGGTGGCAGGAAGATCAGGAGTTCAAGGCCAAACTTAGCTACATAGAGATTTATACAAACCAACAACCCCCCCCCCAAACAAAAACAAACAAAACCCAAAAACTATGGGGGTGTGGAGCAAAGCAAAGAAGCATTATAGGAAAATTAATCATTGCTGGGTGAGTGGCACCAGCAGAGTCTGCCTGAGAAGTTCAAAGAAAGAAGCTTTTGCTGGATGTGGTAGTGCATGTGCCCTGGTTTTGTTTCTTGTTGTGATAAGACACCTTGACAACCAGACTTCTGGTTGTCTTTTCTGGGTATCAACAGTGTAGAATGAAGGATGAACAAAGGGCTAAGGGAAAAAGATTGTTGGAAGCTGCTACACTGCGCCAACCCTACTTGTTACCATAGTCACACCAGCTCCAAGGCAGGCTGGAAATTTTAGCTTTATTCTGCTAACAAGGAAAGTAACCCAAAAATTGGAGTGAGAGCTTGTTAGTAGTCAGTCTCTGCATCACAGGGTTGTAGTAATTAATATTCACCATCTAGTAAAATGGTACATCAGCCAAATGAGAATTCGATCTTCTAGACATGAAAGTCCTGAGTAAATATGTAGTATTGAGTTGAATTTCATAGGAAAATAGATTGTGTTATTTTTATGTGAAGAACAAATTTGATATGTGGTTTTGCTAATACATTAGGATAGAATATGTTATATTATAAATATATATAATATAAACTGTGTAAGGGATATTTATTGAATATCATTACTTTTTTCTTTAACCTTTTAAATGAGCTCAGTTCAGCTTACAAATTTGTGTAATTTTCTCTTAAAACATTCTACATCAGTTGTTTGCAAATAAAACTTAACTAATATTTTTAGGACTTTATTAATTTTTAATTTTATGCAATTCTATTATTATTCTCATATTATTTTGGGTGAGACATTTCTTAGTCCAATTTTGTTCATTCTTATCAATCATTGATTTACGTCTTAATTTGCTGCTTTTGAGGTGTGTTAGATGGTAGAGAATGCTCAGAGGGGGGTCTGGAGAGATGACTCAGCGATTAAGAGCACTGCCTGCTCTTCCAAAGGTCCTGAGTTCAATTCCCAGCAACCACATGGTGGCTCACAACCATCTGTAATGAAATCTGGTGCCCTCTTCTGGCCTGCAGGCATACATGCAGACAGAATACTGAGAATACTGTACACATAATAAATAAATAAATCTTTTAACAAAAAAAAAAAAGAAAGAAAGAAAAGAAAATGCTCAGAGGGAAAAGGAAGGGTTGAAGGATGGTTTGCAGTTTCAAGTAGTGCATAGATTAAACAAATTAGTGATTAACTCCAAGTCACCAGTAATGCATCGATATCGCATTAAGGAAAGAAATAAAAGAACTTCCCTTTGGAGTCATTTAACCAAAGCAAGTCCAGACTTGAATTTTCTATTTCATGCTTCTGGTGTCTTTTGTTCTCTGACCATTGCATGTATCTGAATCTGTGTGAATCTGTTATTCTGTTCTTGTGCTGGTATCTATGTCTGTCCCTGTGTATCTGTCTGCTGTATGTCTCTCTGTCTCTCTCTCTTTGTCTCTCTCTCTCTCTGTCTCTCTCTCTCTCTGTCTCTCTCTCTCTCTCTCTCTCTCTCTCTCTCTCTCTCTCTCTCTCTCTCTCTCTCTCTCTCTCTCTCTCTCTCGTGTCTGTCTGTCTGTCTGTGTATATCTGTCCCTAACAGAGGGCTTTGCCCTGTCTTTATTGAATAGCACAGAAAGTATTACATGGGGGAAGGAATGAAGGATACTTTACAAAAATCTTTTAAGAGTTTACAAGGAAATTAAGTCACTGATTTCAAGACCACAACTGACTCAGACAACAAACAGTACTACAGATATCATTGTTTATCAAGCAATATCTAAATGTTGTGTTCAATATTTATAGTGGACATTCAGTTTAGAAGATTGCTTTCAATCTCCATGTTTGCTGCTTTCAGCAAATTATACACTTGCATAGGTCAGGGCCATGGAAAAGTGCACACTTAGAGATTACAGCTATGTATTACTGTAACAGTTACTGTTGATTACAATTGATTGTAAATGTTGTGCTACAATGGGAAATCTCAGGCACTTAAGGTTGATTGCTACTTTGTTCTCTTAAAAGCAGGTTAAACAAACAGGCTGCATACACAATGGATAGCTGTGAAAAGTGACCTTAAGGTATATTATTAATTCTGACTGTGAGGTCCCACAAAGTTTCAGTCTCTTAGAATGTATTTTATTGTAATATATTTGCCACAAACTAGCATGTGCTGGGGAACCCTAAGTAATGGTGTTGATATGTGGGGGGAAACTACCCATGCAGAAATAGTAAGAGCAGTGGAGGAATGTGTTTAGAAGAAGGAAGGAACCACAAAGAAGCCAGTGTGGCAGTGGCAGAGTGAGAAGAGGGGGAAATACAGATCAGATTAAAGTGGTGCATGTTAGGGTGCACTTCACACAGCTGATATTATGACTACAGGCAATGTAGTGGGAAGCCATTAAACAGTTTTGCATAGCTAAGTCATTCTGAGCACTTGGATCTATAAACCCCATGCTGTGAAAGAAATGAATGAACTCAAATTGATGAAGGAAAGTAAGTTGTTTTTTTTTTTTTTTTTCCCAGTGTGATTAAGTGAGAGAGGAGCAAAAATCTAATTCCTTCCCACTGTTATCTTAAGTGCACAGAAAACCACTGGACTGACTAGAAGGTGCACATTAGGTGTAAGACAAGATTACAGGTCCTTTCATAGGGGTAAAAGGGTCTGGGCCTCAGACTGCTCCCATTTCTTCTCTGCCACAGAGACAGTTGTTTTTTGTTTGTCTTTTGTCCTAGGTGGAGGAAAATGGAGTCTTAGATATCTAATATTTTTAGAAAAGAAGAATCCTGGTTTGTTTTTTGGGGATCTAAAGTCCCCACCCTTTTTATTCTGGCAGAATTCTTTGTCCATTTTCTTAGATGGGCATAGATGGAAGCATTTTGGATTTTTTTTTTTTTTTAACAAAACCAAAAACCTCTCTTGGGAGACCACATTCAGCTCTAAATTACTATTAAACACACCAATTTTGCCAATAAAACAAGGTAATGATAGTCTGGTAGTGGAAAGGAGACACACAGATGTCTCTGTCTTCCCTCTCCTTAGGACTGAAGTGTAGGTTTTGGAGAGGGAGGGCAGAAGGAGGGTTCTAGAGTGACAATGGTCCTTCAGATAAGAGATTTATTAATCTTACAGCAAGTTGTATGAGGATTGAGTAGTGGGTAGACAAAGTGAAGTGTCTGTCCTTAAAGGGTTCTGTAGAAGGGGGGGTCCTGAACTGGGAGGATGTGGGCTATGTTACTATGCAGCCTGTGCTATGTGACTGCATCACAGAGACTGGATAGGAGAGTCAGTGTAGTCTAGCTGCCTTGGGCTTCATGGACTTGTAAGGGTGGAGGCCCCTTTCCTTGTGAGACCTGTGTAGCTGTGAGAGAAGAGGGTCGCTGGGGGTGGGGGTGCGTAGATCTGTAAGGTTCTTTGGCTGCAGCAGCTGGCAGGTTTGGTTTGTAACAAGGATCATTATTATAAAGTGACACAATGGCACTGTTAAGACTTTAACAGTGGGCCTGGCATAATATGGGTCGTATTGCCTGGGGCATAAGAAGAAGTAGGGGTGCTGGAGATATGGTTCAGAGGTTAAGAGCACTGGCTGCTCTTCCAGAGGTTCTGACTTCATTTCCCAGCAACCACATGGTGGTTCACAACCATCTATAGTGGGATCTGATGCTCTCTTATGGCATACATGCAGATAGAGTTCTCATACATAAAATAAATTTTTAAAGTATTTTTTAAAGAAAGAGTAGAAGTAGAGTATTTGTGGTTGGTAGAAACCATTTCTCACACCACATATATGGGGACCTGACACCACCCCCCATTCTGCAGCAGTTCTTACCCTATATGCTTCTGTGTACACCTGCTGGGGTGCCTTATAATTTAAGTCAGTTCAGAAATGCAAATTAGCATCAGATCCACCTGATTAAGGACTGGTTTTGTGTATTTGGTTTTGCGCTCAGGGTTTTTTTTTTTTTTTTTTTTTTGCTGCTAGGGATTGAACCAAGTGCTGTTCTTATTTAAAATAAGGAAAATAATCATAATCACAGTTTTTGGTTTTTTTTTTTTTTTTTAGTTTTTCAAGATAGGGTTTCTCTCCTGGAATTAGCTCTTGTAGACCAGGCTGGCCTCGAACTCACAGAGATCCTCTGCCTCCCAAGGACTGGGATTAAAGGTGTGTGTCACCACCGCCCGGCAAGGGCCACCTACTTTTTAAAAGATTTATTTATTTTATGTGTACCAGTATTTTGCTTGTATATGCGTCTGTTTACAATATCCATGCCTGGTGCCCACAAAGGTCAGAAGAGGGCCTTAGATCCCCTGGAACTAGAGTTACAGGTGGTGCTTGGGATGGAAGCTGAGTCCTCTGCGAGAGCTCTTTACTGCTGAGCCGTCTTCAGCCCCTACTCTTGAAGATGATTTGTATTAAGTGTGTATGTGTCAGACACAACACATGTGATAAAAGTAGTAAAATGTGCTATGCATGCCTTTGTGGCTCACTTCCTTCCTTAGCGTTGTCTCATTTCTTTTCCATCTTGAAAATTCTCTATAATGCAAAGTTTATTCTCATCATCTTTAAATATTTCTTTTCCAATGTTGCCTATATATTTTTCTTTCTTTTCCTGAATTTGTTTAAATTCCTACTTCTTTTAAAAAGTACTGATTTTTTGCTAGTGATTGTTTCTGTGTCAACCAGTTGACAGCTTTTTTTTTTTTTTTTGTATTTTTGTCTTTGCTAATGAAGGCTGCCAGAAGGTAGAGTGGAAGACAGTTTCTGGTGATGGTGTTTAGTAGAAGGAGTGTTGATTGGGCTTGAGTCAGAGATGACGGAGTCTAGACTAGCACATGGGAAAGTTCCTGAGAATGTTCTTTTTATGTAATGGAGGTAGCACAGTAGGATTTTGGTAAGGATCAGATAAAATATGTGTATAAAGGAAAACTGTCAACTGTTGATGGTACAATATGCCATTATTTTGTATGTTCTTGTACCTTCTACTGTGCCTTACTCCTATTAAAATTTAAAGGTTAATTATAATGACTTTTAAAAACACTGTTTTCAGAATTACCTGAAGTTAAAAGATGTAACTTTTAATGCTTTTAATGCTTTTTTTGTGTGGTTGTTGTTTTTGTTTTTGTTTTTTTTCTCCAAGATAGGGTTTCTCTGTAGCTTTGGAACCTGTCCTGGAACTAGCTCTTGTAGACCAGGCTGGCCTCGAACTTACAAAGATCCACCTGCCTCTGCCTCCTGAGTGCCGGGATTAAAGGCGTGCGCCACCACCGCCCGGCTTAATGCATTTTTATAATCAGTAGTTCATGATGAATGTTATAGCTATCTATTTTAAGTATTATATGATATTTAATAATTATTATTCTAATAAAATACAAAGTTTTATTATACTAAAGTATAATATGATTTCCAATTCCACCAGATTATTTTTGTTTAGTTAAGTCTATATCTTTGCTTACTATTACTAATGTAGAACTCTAAAATAACTCTGAGGCCTCTCAACCTTAGAGCTTTCCCTCCTTCCCTGGGAACCAGGAATCTAACAATTACCCACATACGTACTAAAATGTTGGAAACTTTCCATCTCCCTGAGTCTTTGTGAATGTTCTCCAGATAGAACTCAGTTATTGAAATTGGAGCAAGATAACCCTTAAGATGTTGACTCAGTTCCTGATGTTTTGACTCAGTCCCTGGGAAGGGGTCAAAGTAACCCTCAAATGTTTCCTCTTATTTCACCTGATCTGGCAACCACCCTCCAGTCCTGGCTCGGACCAATTATTGTTAATAGCCCTTTGAATAAGCCAATCCCAATAGTTGGAAAACAACAACAGAGTTCTCCACCCTCCCCCCCTTGTTTCTATGACTTTTTGCTTTAAAAGTAGCCTGTACCAGCTATTTGGGGTCTTTTTGGCTTCTTGAATGCTAAAAGACCCTGTCGCTACAGAATTAATTAAATCCTCTGCTTTTACATCAACTATGGTGTGAGAGTGGTCTCTTGGGGCAACTCCTTGGTGATTGGACTTCAGGGTTCAACACTAACAAGTGGTGGTCAAGTTAAAGAGGGTGATTTGAAAGGTTTCTATACTTATTTCTTAGGTAAGTCTTAAGAGAAAGAAAATGTGAAATTAAAAATACAGTTTCCTTTGTGACTTATTCTGACAAATTTAGTATGTAAGTGGACTGATGTGTACAAGCAGGCTTTGGTACCGAGTTGGTTGCTGGTCTAATGAAATTCATGTGTGCTTTCCTATCCTCATTTAGTTTTCTTTTTTTAGTTACATGCCTTGTTTATTGGTGATATTTGCAACGAAAAATAATTAAAACACAGCTCTACTAGTTAACAAGCTTCTGTGAAAAACAATTGTACAAGACATTAACAATTTGGTAAAACCAAGTTTTCTTAGGCAACTGTAGTTTTTCAAAAATTACGTTATAATTTATATGGTGTTCTGTTTTCTAGGTGCAAATTTTTTATATTATAAAGGTAACTTTTTTAAATTTTTGGACTGTTTATTCTTATCAAGATTTAGAAGATACGTCATAGACTGGCAGAAAGTAATTTAAAATAATACCTGGTAATTGTTAAAGAACACTTAAAATATGAAAACGAAGCAGCCTGATAAAAGCGAGCACAAGACCTGATTAGACACGTTCCTCAAAGAAGACAGAAAGGGCCTTAACCACTTGAGAGTATTGTAAAAAATACTGTAGACTGCTAGGCGTGGTAGCACACGCCTTTAATCTAGCTCTCTGGAGGCAGAAGCAAGAGGATCTTTGTGCATTCAAGACCAATTTGGTCTTTTAGTAGGTGAATAAATAAACTATAGTAATCAAACTCTGCAAATATGTAGAGGAAACTTAAGTGCAGATTACCAAGTGAAGCCAGCATGCGAAGGCTACCTACAGTATGACTCCAACTTTGGAAAAACTGTGAAGACAGTAAAAAAGGCAGTGCTTACTATGATTGAATACAGAGGATGAATAGATAGATGAAAGACAGATTTTTGATTTTTGTTTGTTTTTTCGAGACAGGGTTTCTCTGTAGCTTTGGAGTGTGTCCTGGAACTAGCTCTTGTAGACTAGGCTGGTCTTGAACTCACAGAGATCCACCTTCCTCTTGAGCGCTGGGATTAAAGGCATATGCCACAACCACCATCTAGACAGAAAATTTTTAAAGTCAGTTGAAGTATTTTATATTATATTATATATAATTTTCTATTGTTATTGCCAACCAAGAGTGAACCTTAAACTGTAAATTTAAGATTATGATAATGTCAATGTTCATTTACTGTTGTAATAACTCACTTTGGGGGAAGATATTAATTGTGGATGTAGTAGTTACCTGAGCAAAACGACTCAAGGAAGGAAAGATTCATTCATGCTGGCTTACAGCTTCAGACATTCAACTCATAACTTGCTTTGTTCCTGTGTCTGAAATGAGACAGAGCATCATGGTAGCAGGAACATGTAGTGGGGGTTACTCAGGGTGAGCAGGAAGTAGTTAGAGGAGGTGGACAGGGACAGGATGCTACTACCTAGGACCTTATCCAGCCGCTTGCTTCTAGTCAGGCCCGCTTCTCAGTTTCTAGAGCATCACAAAATAGCACTCCAGCCAGGCGGTGGTGGCGCACGCCTTTAATCCCAGCACTCGGGAGGCAGAGGCAGGCGGATCTCTGGGAGTTCAAGCCCAGCGCGGTCTACAAGAGCTAGTTCCAGGACGGGCACCAAAGCTACAGAGAAACCCTGTCTCGAAAAAACCAAAAAAAAAAAAAATAAAAAAAAAAATAAAAAATAGCACTCCAGCTAGAAGCAAGATCCCAATGTATAGGCTCTTTTGAGGTGACACTTCCAACAACAGGTTAGCCTGTGCATCTACACACAGAAGCTATATGGAGATTCTACTAAAAATACTCTAAAATAAATAAATAAAGTGTGTTTATTTTTTTCCTTATTTATAATGGAAAAGAAGAATTTTGGGTATGAGGGCTGGTCTTCTGACTACCTAGTATTGTAAAATTCAGTTTTGGCAGAGTTAGCATCAGATGCTTCAGGTTCAAAGCATAGTCCCTAATAAGTGGCCTTACTTTGGATACAAAACAGTTCCCTAGGCTAAACACACTTTTTGCTCCAAAGTCAGAAGACTCCCATTATCTCATCTCCCTGCCTCTCACAAGATTGTCCTCCTTAAAATGCCATATGCTAGGGAAGAGGAAGGTTTTTGGAAGAAACACAAAGGGTGGGGTCTGAACATAGAGCTTCCATTCCTTCTCCCTGTGTACTTAGGGTACATCAAGTTTTTAGCATATCTGTGCCTTACCAACCAGAAAGCTCCCTGTGCAACAGTCTATGACTGAAGTGCAGGACTACATGATTAGGCATAATTGATTGAATACTGGCTGCATAGTAGTTTAACTGTACATTTATAGCCTTACTTCTCTCCATAGAGGTTTTGCTGAGCCAAAGCCCCTGGTCACAGGTTTGGTCTTTCTGGGACCAGTGAATAATCTTGTTTTCATGTAAACTCTGGTATGAATCAAGGGCACATCCAAGTAACTAAGAAACTATAGTCACCGGGATATTCCTATGCTGAAGCATGCAGGAACCAAGGTCAAATTGGTGACAGGCTTAGCACCAGGTTTTTTGGTGGGGAGAAGTATTCTGCAATTTGTGATGGTTCTGGGGATCAAGTACGTTCCTTGTGCGTGCAAGGCAAGCATCTACCATGAGTTACCTTCTCAGCCCATAGCTTTCCTTCCCTCCTCCCATCCTTCTTTCCCCTCTTTCTTTTTTTCTCAATTTGGAAATGTTCTGTGGAAAACAGAGGTGACTATGAGAGTCTTTAAAATTGTCATATTTAAGAAGAAAAGTTTTTATCTCTATGAATCTGGCATTTTAGCAGTTTAGAGCTTGTAGCCATTTACACCTTTATAAGTCGTGTTTTCGAACCTTATGCTTACAGTTCTATCAGTACATAGATTTCTTTGGGTGTAAAGGGAGTACTTTGAAAACAGAACACAAAAGCTTCTTTCGTATTTAATGCCTCACATTGTTAAAGGGCACAGCAGCAGTTTTTGTCTAGGATGCACATTGCTTTGTTGGACTTACTTTTTCTTTTAATAGTAGGTTATGTAAGTTTTAGGTTTCTCTTTGCTCCAAGGAACTGCTTGCTCAACCTTTTTCTCTTACAGATTGATTACACTGGAACAGAACCTTCCAGCCCCTGCAATAAATGTTTGTCTCCGAATGTGACATCTTGTGTTTGTACCATTAACTTCACACTGGAACAGTCATTTGAGGTTTGTGTCTTAAAGTATTATGTTAGAAAAGGAATGCTGTACAAAATACTAATAGTTTTTTTTTTTGATTCTTAATTTGTATTGGGAAATCAGCTTAGTTTATTTGAATCTATAGACATTTGAAGATTATTCTATATATCTAGTTGTTGCATAATTAAATTAATTAAATCTGATAACTAAATGCATTATTTGAATTCTTTGCCTTTTAATATTTTGTTGACAAAATTTAAGGCATTTTTTTTTGATATTCACTAGCCACATTTTTAATGGTAGAAATCCTGTGCTTATATTTTAAAGTTATAACTTTATTGATATTTTATAGTTTGGTATTTCGACACAGCCCGTGTTTGTATGGCTGTAGGTGTGGGTGTGTGCGTGTGTTCGTGCACCCATGTAGTATTAATACTGGTTTCTGTTCTTGGTAACTGAGCATATGGGAAAGGATATAAAATTTCAGAATTGGCATGGATAGATTTTTTTTCCTGCTCTTTATCTGAAAATGCACTTTTAAAACATTCTTCAGGAAGCAAAGCTGTCACATAGTTCATGCCAAGGTTTAAGTTTCCTTGTTTAGATTTTCTACAGGTGGTGATAATTTTAATAGCTTCTGGTGGATAGAAGCCATCTAGTGGGTATTGATGCTCTTGCACTGAGGTAACAGTGCCTTTGGCTTTGGACAAAGCTGTGAAAACCCTTTTAAGAAAAGACTGAAAAACGCGGTTTCAGTGTGGGTGGGCAAGCTATAAAGACGCTGGGAGTCTGAAGAAATGGAGAGTTTGAACAAGTTAGAAGTTCTGTTATCTCCTCTTTTGTGTAAAGTGGAGGAGTTTATGGTTTGCTATTTAAAAATCAACGTTTTCATTCATTTATTTACTTTTTGATGCATAATTTCATTATGTATTCTAGGTCAGCATTAGGCTTGCTGTGTAACTCAGGTTTGCTTGGAATTAATGATCCTCCATTTGCCTCCTGAGTGCTGGAATTACATGCTTCTTCCACCAAACCCATCAGTATTCAAGTCTTTAAATGAAATATATATATATATATATATATATATGTACACTCTTTATATTCCATTCTTCCTCTTTCTCTCTCTAGAGACGCTGTAATCAGAAAGGAGAAATAACATTTTTCCTGCTGCTAATCAGATGGTTTCTTGGCACCTTGTAGTTAATTCAATATATGGGTATTATTTATTTTCCCCAAGATATTTTTGAAGTTGATTCCATAAGAGTAGCACTCTTAATTATTATTATAAAGCATTGTAACTTAATATATTTTAACAACTACTAATTTGCTAATTGCTAGCAGTCTGTGGCATGGGGTGAATATTTGGAGGACAGAAGGGGACCAATGCAAGGTGGGAGGCAGAGTAATGAGCAAAAATATGAGCAAAGTAAAAGGATATATATGTATAAAGATGCTATTATTAAATATTTGGTATACTAACTTTAAAATTTAATAAATAGGAAAAATAGTATATGTAGCATCCTATTGAAATTATATACTCTTATTCCATTTACAATTTATTTGGACAATAAATGAAAAGTTTTCAAATCAGGGCTGGAGAGATGACTCAGGTTAAGAACACTGGATGCTCTTTCAGAGGTCTTGAGTTCAATCCCAGCAACCACACTGTGGCTCGAAACCATCTATAGTGGGATCTGATGCCCTCTTCTGGTGCAAGGATGTAAATGCAATTGGAGCACTCATACACATTAAATAAATAAGTAGACAAATAAATAAATCTTTAAAAAAAAGTTAAGCACATGGTGATAGCGTACACCTTTAATCCCAGCACTTGGAAGGCAGAGGTAGGTGGATATCTGTGAGTTCAGGGTCAGCCTGGTCTACAGAATGAGTTCCAAGACAGGGTCTAAAGCTACACAGGGAAACACTGTGTTGGTAGTGGTGGTGGTGGGGTATGGAGTTTTCAGATCATTTTTCTGAAAGGCAGATGCTAATTGGATAAAAACCAATCTGAATTAGAGAAAATTTTATATTGAAAGTAGCTCAGAGTACACTAATATTTTTTCAATATTATTTTTAATGAAAATAATAATTTGTGCGTGTTTGTGTATAGGTGTGCAGTATGCTGTGTACATGTCTTCCTGTCACCTTATTTATGAGACAAGTTTCTATCTGAACCTGGAGTTTGTCATTTAAATGAGCCCGGCTAGCCAGAAGGTTCCTGTATTTGCCTGTCTCCTCCCTTCCCTCCATCCCCATCATTCTCCATCTCTGGGATTATAGACGAGTGTTGCCATGCCTGACTTTTATGTTGGTGCTGGGATTCACACTGAGGTCCTCATGCTTGCACAGCAAGCACTTTACCTAGTGAGCCATCTCTCCAGACTGCATACAACACTTTAAGGATGGTTTAAAAGTTGTATGCTTTTGTAGCATAACTTCTTTAACTTTATTTACAATTGCATAATTTATTTTTGTGTTTTTGCTTGCTTTTGTGGTGTTGAAAATTGAATTCAGGGCCTTACACATGAACATTCCAGACAGATACTCTATCACAATTGTAATTCCAGTGATTATCAAGTATTTGGTAAATAGCTTTCCTAAGCCAGTTAGTGCAGTGTACCTAGGACTGCTTAGTTCAGTACCTAATTCAAAGGTAGTAATATTTCCCCTTCTTTTAAAACTTAAGAATTTAAGAGCTAGAGTATACTTGTTCTACTATGAATTTATTTATATTTAATTGTACAATTTTTGTTGTATAATTTGTTGCTATTTCATCTCAGTATCAGTTTTCTGTCCTGCCTGGTTCCATAGTAGTTAAGTCGCAAAGAAATCACACAGAGGTTTACATTAGTTATAAACTGATAGGCCCATTAGCTCAGGCTTCTTAATAACTTTTTTTTTCGAGACAGGGTTTCTCCATAGCTTTTGGTTCCTGTCCTGGAACTAGCTCTTGTAGACCAGGCTGGCCTCGAACTCACAGAGATCCGCCTGCCTCTGCCTCCCAAGTGCTGGGATTAAAGGCGTTCGCCACCACTGCCCAGCCTTAATAACTCTTTTAACTTATATTAGCCCATTATTCTTGTCTATGCTAGCCACATGACTCAGTACCTTATTTAGCAAGGCAGTCACATCTTGCTTCTTCTGTGGCGGGGTCACAACTGCAGACAAGCTTTCCTCTTTCCAAAATTCTCCTGTTCTCATTGACCCCTCTACTTCCTGTCTAGTTGTCTCGCCTATACTTCCTGCCTGGCTACTCGTCAATCAGCGATTATTTAAAATATAATTGACAGAATATAGACCATTGTCCCACTCCAGTACTGATTGCTTAAGTTTTATAAAATATGAAACAAAATTTTTTTTGTTAAAACATTTTTCCCTTTCTGTTTTCTCTAGGGCAACGTGTTTATGTATTATGGACTGTCTAACTTCTATCAAAATCATCGTCGTTATGTGAAATCTCGAGATGATAGCCAGTTAAATGGAGACCCTAGTGCTTTGCTTGTAAGTAAAAATGATGATATATAGAAATGTGGCATCTGTGAAATAGGAGCGTCATAAATATTCATTCTGAAATATTAAAGTATGTAATCTCATGGGATACTAATACTAAAGTATTTCTTGTTATGTCTAATTTTGACAGAAGTTTTTAGTTAAAATACTTTTTTACTTAATAACTTCTCTAGCCTATCACTCCCTGCTCGTTTCGGGTAGTCATTGGGAGTTTGGGCTCTAGCTCTGTTTGGGACCGGGTTCTGATGAATGATGCATAAGTGTGCTCTGTTTGGTCTTATTGTTTAGATTTAACTCCAAATTACAAAATTTGAAGCATTGGTTATATTCAGTTCTTATAAATGAGGCTAGAATATCTTTACTTCCAGGTATTATGCCCTTTATTGGGTATCACAGCTGGATTGATAAGTCATTTAGATTTTCTCAATCAGAAATCTTTGTGGTTGTGGTTTCTATGTTGATAGGAAAATCAAAATATTGCCTGGCAGTGGTGGCGCACGCCTTTAATCCCAGTACTTGGGAGGCAGAGGCAGGCAGATCTCTGTGAGTTTGAGGCCAGCTTGGTCTACAAGAGCTAGTTCCACCAGGTCAGACTCCAAAGCTACAGAGAAACCCTGTCTTGAAAAACCAAAAAAGGAAAAAAAAAGAAAATCAAAATATTAAATTTGTTACGTCATGTATAGCTATGTAGATCTAGTTGAATAAGCATTGTATTTAGAAAGTACTGTGACATTAAAGACTATTTTGAGTATTTAAATGTGCTAGTTTAGAGCTTGTTTTCTTTACAGACTCATATATTTTATGAGTGGGCAGAAAATACAGGGGCAGAATTTTTAATTAGTAATTAGGAGTAGCTCATCATTTCTCCAGAGATCTAGATTACAGTTTCTCTCTCTCTTTCTTTTTTGTCCTGGAAACTAGAATCCAAGTAAGGAATGTGAACCTTATCGAAGAAATGAAGACAAACCAATTGCTCCATGTGGAGCTATTGCCAACAGCATGTTTAACGGTATGCTAGATACAGACGTCCATGTAGGCAGATGAATAGGAAACTGAGTGCACTTAGGAAACTGTGCTTGTGAGTAATAGTGTGTAAACTGTGTAATAGTCTAGTAACATGAATGAAATTATGAAATTCACCTTCAAGATAAGTACTCAGATAATGAATAGGATTTAAATTCTCTGTGGCTTCCCGTTGAATGTTCTTTTATGAAAATAGATTACTATCTCTGAGAAGAAAATAGAATCTTCCTATTTCTTATAAAAAAGTAAAAACCACAGAGCTACTTTCACTGATTTATACCATTAAAAGGGAGTTATAGTTGATTATTTAGATATGCATTGCCTTATTGCAATTCAAACCATAAATACAAAGTATTTCAAATGTTCTAGTACTTACTTTTAAAACCCTCAAAGGAAACAGGTAAAATTAGCTTGAATAATTTATTTAACCCAGTGCCCCCCAAATAGTATCATTTTATTTTTATTTATTTATTTTTTTTGGTTTTTCGAGACAGGGTTTCTCTGTGGCTTTGGAGCCTGTCCTGGAACTAGCTCTTGTATACCAGGCTGGTCTCGAACTCACAGAGATCCACCTGCCTCTGCCTCCCAAGTGCTGGTATTAAAGGCGTGCACCACCACCGCCCGGCTAGTATCATTTTAGAATATAAACATTAATGAAATTTTTTTTGTTTGTTTGTTTTTGTTTTTGTTTTTCGAGACAGGGTTTCTCTGTGGTTTTGGAGCCTGTCCTGGAACTAGCTCTTGTAGACCAGGGTGATCTTGAACTCACAGAGATCCGCCTGCCTCTGCCTCCTGAGTGCTGGGATTAAAGGCGTGTGCCGCCACCACCTGGCTTTTGTGTGTGTTTTTACACTGTGTCCCTGAAAGCTGGTTCAACAGAACTTGTTCATTTGTACCAACCATGTTTCAGGAACTGAATACCATGTGTGATTACCAGGTACAGAAAACGAGAAAGGCAGGAGCTGTTAGGAATTCAACAGTAGCCAAAAAAAGAGAAGAGAAAAAAGATGCTGTTGCCCTTTTATTTGGATTGATATTACAATTCTTGATCTTCTAATGTCAGCTAGTCATTCAGGAAAGTGACCTAGATGTCTAGTGAATGAAGATTCTAAAGTTGTTCGAAATGATGTGTGTTAAGCCTGGGCCTTCTCTGTCAGCCGCTTACAGAGCAAGTCCCAGATTCTCATTTCTCATAGAGTAAATAAGATGCTATGGATTTTAGTAGTTGTTGATAATAACTTCTGTTCCTTATGCTTAGATACATTGGAATTGTTTCTGGTTGCCAATGAATCTGATCCCACACCTGTACCAATTCCTTTGAAGAGAAAAGGTATTGCTTGGTGGACAGATAAAAATGTGAAATTCAGAAATCCACCTGGAAAAGAAAGCCTCGAGGAAAAATTTAAAGGTAAAACATGACCAATATCCCCTCTTGTTCAAAACCTATTAGTTTTAGTAATGTAACCGATATTTTGTCTTCAGAGTCTTAAGTAATTAACTAATTAATTTTTAGTTTTTCGAGATAGGGTTTCTCTGTAGCTTTGGAGCCTGTCCTGGAACTCGCTTTGTAGACCAGGGCTGGCCTCGAAGTCAGAGATCGGCCTGCCTCTCTCCCTCGTGCTGGGATTAAAGGCTGCGCCACCACTGCCTGGCTTAATTCATTTTTTAAAAAACAGCATTTTTTTCTCAGCATTATACTAAATTATGTAAATGTTCATATGTACTAAAATTGTAAAGGAAATGTGTGCTTTTTATTGATTTGAATTTCTTTGATGATTTCAGTTGTAGTCTTTACAAACTGCGACAGTTTGTTTTAATTGGCCCTCATTTTATAATGCACGTATATTTTTGTTTCTGTGCTGCCTTAGGTTTGTAATGCAATATTTCTTTTTAAAATTTATTTGTGCACTTATATATTTATTTTGTAGGTGTGTTTATAAGCATGTATATGTGTGTGTATGTGTGTGTGTGTGTGTGTGTTATAGTGCATATGTGGAAGTTAGAAGAGCTTGTGGGAATCTGTTCTGTCTTTTAACCATGTGGTCCTGAGGATTGAATTCTGTTCCTCAGATCTGGTGGCAAGTGCTGTTACCTGCTGAGCCATCTCACTGACCCCTGAGTTTCTTAACATTATATTTTTGAATTAAGTAATTTGCCTCTTTTTTAGTATCCTTTTTGTAGTCTCTTGAAGTAGCAGTTGTCTTTTTAGTTTTTGTTATAGATAGAATTGGCTTTTCTTTAGATTTTAAGATATCCTTAGGATGTGGATATATTTATAGCTTTAATAATATTCAGATTGTGTTGTGTATGTTTTCCTTTTTTAGTACTATGCATTTTCATTGAAACTGTTCATAGAATTGAATATTTTATTTTCACATCTCTCTCCCTCCCCAAATTATCTTTAAGATACAATAAAGCCAGTAAACTGGCACAAACCAGTTTTTATGCTAGACCCTGATGAGGATAATAATGGATTCATAAATGAGGACTTCATTGTTTGGATGCGTACTGCAGCGTTACCTACTTTTCGTAAGTTGTATCGTCTTATAGAGCGGAGAAATGATTTACATCCAACATTACCAGCTGGACAGTACTATTTGAACATCACATACAGTATCCTTTTTTATGCTTGTGTGCACACACAGAGCTTAAAAGAGTTTCATTGTCTTACGTCAGTTATGTGGCATGTTACTTTGTACTCTAGATTTATTTATTGTGTGGTATTGGTAGTTGGATATAGAATCTCATACTTCCATTTTTAATTTTCAAGGTCTTCATTGTATGTATTCATGTATGATATGTGCCCATGTGCCAAGGTTCATGTGTGGAGGTAAAAGGACAACTTTGTGGAGTTGGTTCCAGGAATTGAACTTACCTCATCATGCTTGTACATCAAGTGCTTTTACCCACTGGGTGATCTTTTTAGGCCAGAAACAGACTTTTATAAAAAAGAAATACTGGACAGTTCCTTTTATCCTTAACAAAGTTCAGTGTTTTTAAGTATTTTACCCATTATTTTAAGTATTTTGCCCAAATATACACAGTAAACATAAAGATATCCAAATATTAATGTTTTAAATGTGTGTTGGATTTTAGCATTTTTTATCATCTGGATAAACCATAAGTACATTCTTTGTTCGTTTGTTATTTGAGACTGGCTCTCTGCAGCCCTGAATGGCCTGGAGTTCTCTGTCCCTGCAGAATAGACTGGCCTCAGACTCACAGATTCAGCTGCCTCTGACACTAGGGTTTTGTTTTTGTTTTCTAGTTTGAGTTGTATAGTAAATTAGTAAATGACTAATAGGCTAATTTTTAAAATAAAGATAACCTTTAGTTCTTGAACTTTTGGTTATACAACTGAACATGGTCTAATAGTGACTGACTGAATGCAGCCTGGCTTTGAAACTATGCCCATTTAGGAGCAGTTTTGCCAGTGTGTAGCCAATCTAGAACACAGGAGAAGGTCTGGAGCACTTCTGGACAGACAGTTCTCATGCGGGGAGTCTGCAGCAGAGTCCCGAGGACTGAGAGCACTTTGAGGAAGAATGCAAGACATCTCAAAGACTGACAGTGCAGCAGTCCCAAGGACCTGGAGGCTTGCAGACCTTCAGGAGTTAGCTGTGAAAGTACAAGGTAAGGGGAAATTAAGAGCACAGTTGAATGGAGTTACAGTGGAAGCCCATATTTTTAGAGGAAGGACATAGTTGATTTGGTACTGTACTTGGAGAGTTGGATGAAGTGTCATGATTCCTGCCTTAGGCTAGGGTTGATTTCAGTAATTAGAGTGGGGCCTGCCACATCTCCAGACTGTGGCCTGAGGCGCTGCAGCTGTGCCCCTTTTCAGGAGCTTCAGTTCAAATTGTAGTGTTAGTTTTGTCTTCTCTCCTCTCTTGCCAGCACCCTAGAATGGGTCATGTAAATAGTTCACCACCACACACTGCTCTCTCCTCCCTGGTCTCTCCTTACAGTCACTTTTGACTTTTGCACTGTCTGAGCTGTCAGTTCTTTCAGAACATGAGTTTTGTTATTGCATCAAGTGAGCCGGCTAAAACTTGAGCATCATACTTTGTGACCCTCTACTTAGAGTGCTGTGTCTTGTGGTGACATGCATAAACATGCCCTTTGAGCTTAAGACTTCAGATTTTTTTTCTACTTTTTGTCTGTTAACACCCTATTTGGGCATCATTGCTGCTCATCTGAAATATTTTTCCATATTACATTGCTTTGAAGCTTTTAGTCTCTCTTAGGTAATAAAAAAAGAGTAAAACTACCCAAGATACGATATAGATCTGAATTTCATTGTTTTGATAAAACATTTTGGCCTTTACTAGTAATATTATTTTACTAGATCAGGTCTGGAAATGTTTATTAGGGATAGAGTGCCTTGCCCTGGGTTTAGGGTCTAGTTATATATGGAGAAATTTTTCTAAATTAGATTTATTTTTTTCAAGACAAGGTTTCTCTGTAGTTTTGGTGTCCATCCTGGAACTAGCTCTTGTAGACCAGGCTGGCCTCAAACTCACAGAGATCTGCCTGACTCTGCTTCTTGAGTGTTGGGATTAAAGGTGTGTGCCACCACTGCCTGACTCCTAAATTAGATTTTTAAGTTGGTTTTATTTGTAGCACATAGTGGCACATGCTTTTAATTCCAGCACTTAGAAATAAGAGTCAGGTTGATCTCTTATGACTTCAAGACCATGCTTGTCTACATAGTTCCAGAACAGCCAGAGCTACATAGTGAGACCCTGTCTCAAAAACAACAAAAGAATACAGTTCCATGGGGGCTACAGAGATGGCTCTGTGGTTAAGAGTGCTGACTGCTCTTCCAGAGGACCCAGGTTCAATTCCTACCACCCACATGGCAGTTAACAGCTGTCTTTAACTCCAAGATCTGACATCCTCAGATAGACATATGTTGCCGGAGGTCCTTCTGCTCCTCCAGCCAATAGCTGCTGAGATACCAGCCCATTGGGGCGTGGTCTCTCTCCCTTTAAAAAAGCAGCCACTTCCCTCCTCGCTCTCTCTTACTTCCTGCTCTGCTTCTGGCGACTAGACTCCCTTCCTGATTGCACAGAGGGCTGTTGTCTGGGACGGTGATCTGTAAGTTTTTTCCCCTTTAAATAAATAACCATTATATTAATCATAATTCCAAACTAGCGTGGGATTGTGACTTACGCCTTCGCCTTCATTTGGCGCCCAACGTGGGGCTTCATTGCGTCTGCTCTGGAGCACATTGGCATGGCGTCTGCCCCAGAGAGGAGAGGAAATGGCATTTGAGCTCACTTCCTCTTCCTCCCAGCATTCTGTTCTGTTTACTCCACCCACCTATGTTCTAACCTATGAGGGCCAAGCAGTTTATTTTTTTAACCAATGACCTTCCTCCATCAGACATACATGCAGGCAAAACACCAATGCAAATAAAATAAAAATAAATTATATATAAAAAAAGAATACAGTTCCATCCATCCGTTTGTCTGTCCGTTCATCTGTCTGTTTGCCTGTCTATTCTATTTATTGTGATTCAGAATATACAAGCGAGGTATTCATGTAACAGAATTATATAAGTGAATTATAGGCATTAAATGTTAACTTTAAAATTTGTGCTTTAAATACTAAGTACCACAGACAAAAAGTTTTCCTATACCCTTGTCAGATTACCCCGTACATTCTTTTGATGGACGAAAACGGATGATCTTAAGCACTATTTCGTGGATGGGAGGAAAAAATCCATTTTTGGGAATTGCTTACATCACTATTGGATCCATCTCCTTCCTTCTGGGAGTTGTACTACTAGTAATTAATCATAAATATAGAAACAGTAGTAATACTGCTGACATCACCATTTAATTTTCTATTCTGAAAACAAATCTACTGCATGTGCATCAAGGCCAGTCCTCTTCAACTTAGCTTTTGAATGCTGATGTCTGGTTAGTATGTCATTTTGAAGTTGGCACATAATTTAAAAAACAAAACAAAACAGCCTTTGTCCTTTGCTTCTTACATATGGATGACTTATGAAAATATATGACGGGTATAAAAATTAGTTATATTGATCATATCAATATTGTAACTGCTAAAATGGCATTCTAATGTCTGCTTTTTATTGGGACAGGCCACGTGTGATGCATACAGCCTCTGTCACGTGAAATGAGTCTGCTGCTTAAACGCTTGTGCTGTTTTGATAACATTACATTGACATGATGTTGGTTACGTGTGCCTACTGTGTGCAGAAAGGGATTTTGAGGTGTATGAGTGTATGACTTAACTAACCTTTTGAAATTTGGTTACAGTTCAGATTGTAGAAAGTCTAAACATAAGCAAATCACTTCATTTTCTTGTGTTGTGTGTAAAGGCTTAAGATCCCTCCTTGTTGAGGGGGTCATGTGTTCAGTTGCTCTAGAATAGTTATTTGATAATGACTTTGATTTCAGAAAATGTACTTCATTTGTCCAGTATAGAAATTTTTAATATCTAAAAAGATCAGATAGGTCTTGGATAGAATTTTAAATTCTTTTTAATTTGACTAAAATGTTGCATTCCGGAGTCCAAGCTACTTGAAATGTTTTTATGTGATCTTCTCCCTGGAAGCTTATACTTCATAGGGGAAGAAAGAATTTAGGTGAGATGGGACAGCTGCTTGGCAACCCTCATCCTCTGTCAACTGTAAACCAGGTGTAAATGTTCAAGAGAGACTTTTCATTATTGTGGTGTGTAGTGTTAAGATAATTGCTCTGCCTTGGAAATACCTCAAGCTGTTCTTACTTAGCAGGTAAGTATTTTGACTTAGTACTAATATTATAGCCCAGAAAAAATTGAAATCCTAATTTCTTCCATATTTCATTAAATTTTCGCATACAGGTCAAACAAATATGGATATGTGTATATATATATTCTCTTTAATGAAGGTAATGTTTTGATTAGTTTTCCTAAGATAAACCTTAAAAAAAGATGTTCTATACATTTCCTACTTAAATTTGGGGGTGTGTGTGCAGGGATTTGGAGTATGTACATGATAAAAAA
This sequence comes from Chionomys nivalis, assembly GCF_950005125.1. NCBI lineage: Eukaryota > Metazoa > Chordata > Mammalia > Rodentia > Cricetidae > Chionomys > Chionomys nivalis. The sequence continues at coordinate 78,675,612 of NC_080089.1, read as the reverse complement.
ATTATAATATATCTGATTGAAGTTATTTTATTTTCTAACTAGAATTATTTTAATATTCCTTTATTGAATAAATGCTGTAATTTGTTTGCTACGGAAGTTATTCCTGAAGTGAATGTAAATTATTTTTTCACATGCATGAAAATGTATTAATCAGAGTTGACTTCATTGCATTGAAATCACTTAATTGTTTTTACACTAAAGTAATTCATATTTATGTAGTAAATACTTGGGTTTTTAGACTTTGTTATGATTTCCTTCGGTTATATTTTAAAGTCTGAGTAATGTTTCAGTTTAAATTAATATGTGCTTAAAATAACAAAAAATCAATGATTCATAGTAGAAACGTGACACACTTCAGCTTTGTATGATATGAAATTCTGTTAAAAGAGATTGTAATTCATGGTGACTTTTAACTTATAAAAATATTACTTGCATGGGTTACTTGATTAATGGATATACAAAAATTTCTCAGGACATAAGTTCTTCTTTCTCTAAAACTATTGTCAGTCATTCGGAATGCTATTATTCTGAAAATTGTCCCTCTTGCATGTGATGTTCAGTTTATTTGGGGGATTCTTCATAAGAGTGAGATGTTTCTGCCGGTCTTCCCAGAGTGAGTGCTGTTTAAAGAGGACTGCTAACCTGCATCTCTCTGCCTGGGCCAAGGGGTCTGAAGAAGCAATGGAGAGGCCTAACATTTTCACACCCTGGAGAAGATGCAGTCTTTAAAAGTACAATGGAAACTTTCTGTTTTACAAGTGCATTGATGATCTGTATTCTTCCCTGGCTCCTGTCATTGGAAATCAAAAACTATTGTATAAATGAAGAAAATGGGACATTCATGTGTAGAAAAGTTGATGGCATTAAGGCAACTAAGCAGAAGGCTTAGAAAAATGTGTCAATTTGCAAGGAAGTGTTTTGGCATGAGATATTTTCCAACTGAAAAAAATTATTCAGTAAGCAAAAGCTAAGATGTTTCATTGAAATCATAAGGCAGTTTAAAATAAACTGGAGAAAATAACTGTGTTCTAATAGAGAATAATTCAATTAAGATTCAAGTGACTATTATTTGTTTATTGGATAGTGACAGTTTATTTGTAACCTTAGTTATATTAAAAGTTAACATTCTGTTTGTATTAATAAAAGTGGACAAAATTAATTGTGCTATGCTTAAGTGTCTTACTAAAGTAACAATGTCCCTTTGTTCTTGCTAGTGGTTAGTGCTTAGTTTTAACCAGGCTTAGGGAGACCAGGTTTTAACTCCATGGTTGTTAACCTATGGGTCGAGACCCCCACAGTGATCATATATCAAATGTTCTGCATATCAGATACTTATATTACTATTCGCAATAGTAGCAAAATCACAGTTATGAAGTAGCTATGAAATAATTTTATGGTTGGGGGGGGGTCACCACAACATGAGGAAGTATATTAAGGGGTTGCATTGATTGAGAACCACTGTTTTAACTTCTCTATCTGTGCATTTGATAAAATGTCATCAGTTATCAAATTATTATATTTATTAATCACTGACAACATAATCACAAGACTTATGTTACTGAAGATCATCTGTTCTTACCAGGAAGTAGTGAGATTGTTACCCACCTTGTAGGCAGACTGGCTAAGGTTGGGGAATAGACAGTGATAGCAGTGAAGTCAAGGAGGCGGTTAACCAAGTGAGAGGTGGCTACTTGGCAGTTATGCTCGCTGTCTGCATGGAAGAAACACTGCTCGAGGGCTGTCACATCTGCTCTTTAAGTTGCAGGCTTTTTGTTCTTTGTCAGCATGGTAGTTCCGAGTGCGTTAGGGGTAAAGGTGTTGCTGTTACAAAGTTTTGATGTATAAATGCCTGTTGTAGATTTGGATGATTTGGTAGCATATTTTAAAGCTCACTTTGGTCCATGCACCCATCAGTCAATAAATGTGAAAAGCACATTTTTCATCATGTCATTTGGAATTTCAAAATAAATACATTGTCTATAAACCAAATGAGACCACGGTGACTTTATTTGCTTTTATATATTAAAGTAAGTTATGTGCAGTTTCCAAAGTCAGATAGTTATTCTAAAGCCATTATGATGAAAAAGAATAATTCAACAGAAATTTCCTTTTGTTCCCCAGAGACTTACACAGACATACAAAATAAATAAATGTCATTTTTTTAATTAAAAAGAAATTACTTTAAAATTATTTTTAACGTTCATATTTCACTAATAGCTTGACTACAAATACAGTTTCAGGTCAAAAGCAATTTTCTCTCTACTACTTTTGATGAATCTGATATTAGATGTTGGTCCTCTCAGATTGCTGTGTAGTTGCCCTGTGTCCTGTTTGGTGTGTGTGTGTGCTTTAGTGCCTCACGCTTGAGTGTGTGTATGTGTGTGCACACGTGCATTTTGTTTCTGTTCTCCTCAACCTTTGGCTTTTCTAGTCTTACCACCCTGACTTCCGTGATGAGTCTTGTTGGGGTGATGTAGATGACCCATTTTTGTCTGAACGTTCTATTGACATCGTCAATTGTGAGTTTCTGTGGTAACTGCCGTCCACTGTGTGAAGAAACTTCTCTAATTAACTAAACTAATCTATGGGTGTAAAAATAGGAATTTCGAGGACATTCTGATTTTGTGTCCTTTTAGGAGAATAACAGTAGTACGTCACCCCTGGGGCCTGTGAGCTCCTAAACCATGACTTTTGACCAAAATTAGTTTGACTGAGAAAAATACACCTTAGAGATCTGTTTTGTTGTATTTTTTCAGCTGGGCATTTTCAAGCCTATCCTCAAGTCTATCCTTTGTTGTAACTTTTGCTCCAGATCTAAGCTTCTGAGGAACCGTGGACCAACAGGCATGCCTCATACTGATTTCATCCTATAGCTTCTTTCGATTACAGCTTCCTCTGTCCACTTTAATCTGTTTGTTTGTTTGTTTTTCATGAACTCAATAATTTCCTTGCCTTTTGGGGGCTTAAACTTTTTAAAGATTTTATGGTAAACATTACTTTTTTTCCTGCTTTGTGTACTTATGTGAGGTTTTTTTTTTTTTTTTTTTTTTTTTTTGAATTTTTTGAGACAGGGTTTCTCCGTAGCTTTTTGGCTCCTGTCCTGGAACTAGCTCTTGTAGACCAGGCTGGCCTCGAACTCACAGAGATCCGCCTGCCTCTGCCTCCCGAGTGCTGGGATTAAAGGCGTGCGCCACCACCGCCCAGCACTTATGTGAGTTTTAACTTCCCAATAGGGTGCCAAACAGGTCCACTATGTCCAATAACTCTTGTGACCCACATCCTCATTGTGTGCCCTTTCCCCTGGAAACCACCAATATGGTCTACATGCATCTGTCTTCAGTAGTATTATAAACAGTACCACACTATGCAACCTTTTGAAACTACTTTATTTTACTTAGGATATTTTGAGATTGGTCTAGGGTGATGTTTCTGTTTCTCTTGTGCCCTTTCCTCTTGTCTTTTTTTTTTTTTTTTTTTTTTTTTTTTTTTTTTTTTAACTGCAGTAGGAGGAAGCAGGAGAAACTCCTGAGGTCAGGCACCATCTTTGCTGTCTTGGTAATGAAAACTAACTCACTCTTCACATCTTTTCAGACCTGACATGCCACGTTATTTCAAGCACCAGAAATGTAGAAGTACAGTTTTACAAGTATGTGCCAAGTTACATTTGAGCTTCTCCATCTCCCCACTTGAGAACCAAAACTCTATACTAATCCCTGGAGTTTGCTTGCTTTCCTTTACACCGAAGCTTATAAAGTAGTAGTTTGCCTTTTCATTTTCAATTTAGAGTTAGCCTTGCATGTCTGAAAGATTTGATACAAAGTCTAAAGGTGGATCCATAGATTATTGAGCACTTAAAAGCTATATGTTTAGATTGCTTTGTCTCCTGTTTGTAAAATTGGGATTTCCTCACCTACTTGACATTTTGTTTTGAGAAGTAAAATAAGTGATGGATGAAAAGCATGTAGAAAAATACCAAGCTAGGTATTTTGGCTAGGTTTTTGTCAACTTTACCCAAGCTAAGGTCATTTGGGAAGAGAACATCAGTTGAGAAAAAGCCGCTACCAGACTGGCTTTGAGCTATTTTGCTTTTATTTATTTATTTATTTATTTATTTATTTATTTTTTAAAAACAATTGTATTTTACATACCAATCCCATGTGGGGAGGGCCCAGCCTCTGTGGGCAGTGCTATTTCTGGGTATATATAAGAAAGCAAACTGTGAGTCATGAGGAGCAAGCGTAAGCAGGACTCCTCTGTGTCCTTGGCCTCAGGTCCCGACTTCAGGTTCCTGCCCTGTGAGTTCCTTCCCTGGCTTCCCTCAGTGATGGACTGTAATGTGAAAACCTAAGCTGAAGTATATTCCTCTGCAAGCTGCTCTTGGTCATGGAGTTTTAATCACATCAATAGAAACTCTGAGACACAAATTTGTACCAGATAGTAAGGATATTTATAGACTTGGCCATGTTTTGGGGGAGGATTCTGAGGGGACTTTGGAACTTTGGACTAGAAAAACTGTTGAGTGCTGAGAGCTTAGTGGACTGTTGTATGCCAGCTTGGAAGTGGAGTGATGAAGACAATGAAGGCCTGGGTTATAAAAAAGTTCAGAGAGAAGTTTTGAGAGTCTCTTAAAGACTCTTGAGCCTGATCAGCTGGAACTTAAGTGTTGGCTGCGATTAACAAGTGACCAGTAGCACCAAGTAAAAGCCTTAGCTTTTAGTAGGATAGCTGATGCTGATTATCAGTTGAAAAATTGGTGATAATTAAGAAGAGACCAGTAGCTGGACTTGATGGCACAAGCTTTTAATGCCAGCACTCAGGAAGCAGTGGCAGAAGGATCCTAACCCTAACCCTCTATGAGTTCAAGGCTAGCCTGCTCTACATCTGACATAGATCCTGGAGGGGTAATGGGGGCCAGCAGCATTTCCTTGGGGTCAGCCCACAAGACTCATATTTCAGAGAGGGCCAAGAATGCATCTCATTTTGGCAGCCAACTTGTGCAAGAGTTTCCCAGGTGGCCCTGGTCTTGAAGACAAAGGGGTCATGGAGAGCAGCTGAGGCTTGGTACTGGAAGAGGCCATTGGTGAATATGTAGCCCCAGTGTAGTCCTAGAAGCCCTAGGACTGATAAGGTTATGGACGGAAGTTTAGTTGTAGCGCCATGTAGTAAGGTCAGAGTCTCTGAAAAGAGCCCAGGTGAGGCTCCTAATAAAGGTGCAACCCAGTTGCAATAGAGACCCCAGTATTTTGGAGATGTCACTATGTTGGGATGACCATCAAGGACAGCAGCATTCATGGAGTGAAACTGCTTGGGCTTGTGCTTCCTAGGAGACAGTTTATGCATTGTGTGACAGAGTTAAGAGAAATGTCACTGCCAAGTCCTTTGAATCCCAGAAGATCATGAGTAAATCCCAGAATTCTGACATTAAAGTTTATACTGTTGGACTTTGGTTTTGTTTTTGACAGTGACTGGGCCCTGGTTATCCCTTCATGGGATAAGAAAGTATTTTGATTTTATTTTTACAGGTGTCCAACAGTTGAGATACTTTGAACTTTAAAGAGACTTTGAAGTTTTAGAAAGTTTTGGATATTTTAAAGAGACTTTGAACTTTCAAGTGTTTGCATTCTTAAAGACTGTAGGAATTTTTAATGTTGGAATGTTTTAAGCCCTGCGTGATGGTGCATGCTGTTAATCCCAGCACTTGGGAGGTAGAGTTTCAGGACAGCAAGGGCTGTTCAACAGAAACTCTATCTCAACACACACACACACACACAGACCCTGTCTCAACACACACACACATCTAACGAAAATTTGTCATGTTTTATATTGTGATGTTGATATTACTGTGAGATTTTGGGGATGAACAAGAAAGGAAAGGTTATGACCTAATGGTGATGTGCTTTTGTGTCAAGCTGACAAGCAGTCAATTATACTGGCTATATTGGGAGTTCTAGAGATTGTGTTCTGGACTCTTACACACACTTCTGGAACAAAAGAAGCACTTTTATGTCTTACTTATTATAGACAGCGTCTTACTGTGTAGCCCTGGATGACCTTGAACTCTACATGTAGACCAGGCTGCCCTTAGAATCAGAACTCTACCTGCCTTTGCCTCTTGAGTGTTAGGATTAAGATGTGTACTACTATGCCTTCTAGTAAGTTACCGTCTTCATTTCCGTCTTTACAGTGATCTTTATGTGTATTTGTTGATATCTCTCCTGAGTTCTAGGTTATCTACTCTTTCTCTTGAAAAATGATTAACATTGAATTAATCTGTTAATAACACAAAACTAGTAATTAGTTCATAGAAACCTGGATCTCCATTTGTTGTTGTTGGGCTACATACACCCCTTCCCCAAGGAGTTTCCTACTACTCTCCATGGATTGCTGGATAGACTGATTATTATGAATTAATCTAGAAACCCCAAGCTTTTCAGCTGCTTAAACTAAGGAAGTCACAAACTACAGGTTTTGCAAGGTATTTGTTTTTATTTATTTATTTGTTTTTTCTTTTCCTTTTTATTTAATTTTTATTTATTTATTTATTTATTAAAGATTTCTGCCTTCTCCCCGCCACCGCCTCCCTTTTCCCTCCCCCTCCCCCCATCAAGTCCCCCTCCCTTGTCAGCCCAAAGATCAATCAGGGTTCCCTGCCCTGTGCGAAGACCAAGGACCACCCACCTCCATCCAGGTCTAGTAAGGTGAGCATTCAAACTGCCTAGGCTCCCACAATGCCAGTATGTGCAGTAGGATCAAAAACCCATTGCCATTGTTCTTGAGTTCTCAGTAGTCCTCATTGTTTGCTATGTTCTGCGAGTCTGGTTTTATCCCATGCTTTTTCAGACCCGGGCCAGCTGGCCTTGGTGAGTTCCCTATAGAACATCCCCATTGTCTCAGTGTGTGGGTGTAAAAAATAATGACTTCTTGAATTTTGCATACAGATGGACAGAAATAGAAAACACTATCCTGAGTGAGGTAAGCCAGACTCAAAAAGAGGAACATGGGATGTACTCACTCATATTTGGTTTCTTGCCATAAATAAAGGACATTGAGCCTATAATTCGTGATCCTAGAGAAGCTAAATAAAAAGGTGAAGCCAAAGAAAAACATATAAGCATCTTTCTGAATATTAACCTTCATCATGCGATGAAAGGAGACAGAGACAGAGACTCACATTGGAGCACCGGACTGAAATCTCAAGGTCCAGATCAGGAGCAGAAGGAGAGAGAGCACGAGCAAGGAACTAAGGTATTTGTTTTTAATGTGCTGCTATAGGACACTTTGAAATTGTGCTGTTGAAAGCATGAGGAGTCCATCAAAAACTACGAGGAGCAGTGTGAAATAGGACTTCAGGAGAGTAGTGCATGGAAGCCTAACTTAAAAGCCCCTTATTTCAAACTCAGGTTGCCTTGTTGGTCTATTTCCAAATTAAAATAAACTCTACGGGGAATGACAGCTGTGTTATTTGTTGCTGGTAATGCAGATACTTGTCTAAAATGGAATTTAGAAAAATACTAGTACCAAAGAAAGAGCACACAAGTTTAAAAGTCTTTTCTAAAGATGAGAATGGGATAGAAACATTGTTTTGCTTTGTATATGTGCTTCTTTCTTTTTCTTTCTCTCTCTTTCTCTCTCTCTCTCTCTCTCTCTCTCTCTCTCTCTCTCTCTCTCTCTCTCTCTCTCTCTCTCTTTCATGGAACATGTTTGCTTACGGAATGATCCAGCAAGAAAAAAATTGTACTCCTAAGTGACAGGGCTGTAAGGATCTGTATCGACAGTAGGTCCTTTTAATGTGAACTCTTGGTTCTTTTTGGACAATCAGTATTCCTAGGTCTGTCAAACAGTATGTACTCACTGTTGGCTAGTGGGTCTGCCTTTACTTTAATAGTGCTAGGGGAATGGTAAGTATACAGTCTTTCCTGGGGAAATTTATAGCCTGTGGTAAAATGAGAAAACACACAAACGAATGAATTCCAACTACAGAAAATAAATGTAGAAACTCCCCACGCCCCCAACTGTTGGTATATATGTTAATTATGCTCAAAGATTTGGTTACATTGAATAATTCAGAGGTTGTAGAAAATAAGTTGGTCGTGATGGGTGTTTATAAACTTGGTAAGGAAGAAAAATTGGACTGTGTTAGGTGACTTGGGCAAATTAACCAAGTAGATAAAAGAATAAAAGGATAGGCATTGGCACAAGACACCCCAAGACCAAGTTCTCAACACAAAGGAGATGCTCCAGAGGGACAAAGCAGGGAATAAGAGACAAAGACAGGAGATAGAGGATGAGGGAGAAGGGGAAAGGAACAAAGGAGAGAGAGAGGAATATTTGTCCCGGGGGGGGGGGGGGGGGGAACGGGACAAAGGACTGCCTCTAGGTAGAGAGGAGCCAGACCTGGCCATAGGCAAATGGCAGTATTCTATAAAGGTAAAGGGAACCCCTGGTAGGACTAGGTGTTTAATCTTTATTGGGTGTGCTAATTAGATGAGCCTAAAGGGAGTTTTGATTGCTGGAGTTCAATACTTGATAGCTGAACCTTGGTAGTCAGCCTTAGGAGGAGGAAGGGGCCAAGTAATAGACCTTAGTGGCTAACTTTAAGAATGTAATTCACCTTTAATCCCAGCACTTGTATGTCTGTGAGTTCAAGATCTACTAAGTGAGTTTCAGGACTGCCAAGCCTGTTACACAGAGAAACCCGTCTTGAAGTAAAAAAAAAAAATTCTCAACAATTTTTAGCAAGAAAGAGGGAATGGTGGAAGGGCAAGGCCTGCCAGAGCCATGTTTGGGACTGCTACAGCCCCTTCAGTAGCTTATGAAAAAAAAATACCTTAGGATTTGAAGGAACTAAGCATTACCAGTCTTTATTTCCTATTGTTGAATCCATTTTTCATTAGCTTTTTACCTGAAATAGCAATGAGATCGTTTCTAAGTTTGCAAAGGGGCGGAAAGACATTTGTTGTAATCTGGGAAGATTGTTTTTGCTTGTACATATATGTGGTGAGCAGAGAGAGTAAAGGCAGCTGTGAGGAATAATTAGCAAGCCCGATGCAAAACGCCGACAGGCTATTTAAAATACACAACTCCATCTGAGAAAGCAAGAGGCAGTCGGTGTGTGTGTTGAACTTCAATTAAAAATATACTCCCCTCTTTTCAGCATTTTCCTAGACTTATAATGAAGCCAATTTTACAGTCTGGGGACACGGGAAGCGCTTCCAGCACGCGAAGGTTAGCGCGAGAAAGTGCTAGATACCTGTGGATACCAACACTGCTTTTTACCAGTACGTTCTCAGCACAAAGACACACTCTCCACTTTCATCTGTGGAAAACAAACCCCCAAACTGGACTGTATTCGTGTCGAGAAGCTTTTGTATTTTTTTAAGCTTGCATGACGTAGCCTGGTCATCCATTGTTCTTTCAGTCTGTAAACAGCAGTTCAAAGGCCTGCTCAAAAGGAAAGCCTGGTCTGACTTCACCAAAGAGTGAAGGCTGCAGACGTGACGCCCTCCGGTCGCAGGCGGCGTGTGCTTTCCTCTGACCCCAGTCCCGGACCCGGCTGCTGGCCCCGCAGCGCCGAGACAGGAGGTGCAGACGCACCGGAGGGTCGGGGCTAGAGCGGCTGCTCCCATCGGCCGCTCTGTCTCAGATTCTGCTCTCTATGGTCTGGAGCGCGAGCCCCCTCCCCCCCCAGGAACGAGCGCTCTTACTGGACGCACGCGCAGCGCCAGGAGGGAGTTCCGTTTCCGGTCTGGTGATTTCCGGTTTTTGGCGTTCAGTAGTCGCGGTTGGTGGGCAGCAGGTGAGCCAAGATGTTGCGGAATCTGCTGGTAGGTAGCTTTGGGGCTTGGCTGGTCTGGGGTGTCGGGGCGGAGGCTCAGGGACCCCCACAGAAAGCCGTGCTGGAAGTGGGGCAGGAGACAGATGCGGAGTCACCTTGGCCGCGTCCTTTTCCTCTGACCTTTCCGACTATTCTCCCCTGGTCGTTGCTGGGCAGACATTCAGGGAAGAGCTTGACCAAATTTGCTTTCCCGCTCACTACCGTTAACTGGTGGTTATTGATGAGATTGTAGGCTCCAGTGCGGGGGATTTTTGACACCAGAAACACTAGGCAGAAAAGTGCCTTTTTGTTGTCATTTTATTTTGTGGCATAATGAAAAGACATAAATTTACATGGTTCTTATTTGAATCATAAGTAAGCTAAAGAGCTAAATTATTCAATTTTGGTTGGGACTTAATGGATATTCACGACTGAAGTGTAATAGCGATTCTGAATTGCCTTTTAAAACTTCTTGCTTTGAGCTTGTGAAGTATTTTTCCGGAATTTGAAAAGATGTGATTTTATTACCTTTTATAGTTATTTAACAGTTTTAATAACTTATCAATACCATTTAGAAAGTGAAATGCGTGTTTACTGATTCAAATAAACCTACATTTAAACAAGACTTAGACCGCATTAAAATTTTCTTCAATAGCTAGGAATGTAGCTGGTGCGGAACTTGGCTAGCATGTTCCCTCCACTCCAAAATAATTGTTAATAAGTATCATTCTGGTAGCCAAAAGAAAAAAAAGGAAAGAAAAAGCCTGTCAGTGGTTACGTCCTTAATCTCAATTATGGTCAAGTAGTAGATGTTTTTAACATAGGTGAATACAAAATGAGAATGGTTTAATATAGTCTATTATTTATTCTTTATTTCCCTGTGCTTTGATCAACAAGAAAATACTACTGATTGACTTTGGGTACAGGTTGTGTAGGCAGTGGCTTCTGGAGACTGCAGATTATAGTGTGAAGCACAGAGCAGAGGCTAGACAGCATCTGGAAAGCCCGGGTGCTGGTCCTGGTCTTTACCTCTGGTGAGTTAAATATGGCTTAAAGCTCAGTTTCCTTTTGAAGTGTGAAGGATTGGCAATTTGAAGGTTTCTTTAGGCTCTGAGTCTTGGTTACTAGATGCGGATTTCTGCTTCAGGCCCTCCGTCAGATTGCCCAGAGGACCATCAGCACTACTTCACGGAGGAATTTTGAAAATAAAGTTCCAGAGAAACAAAAGCTGTTTCAGGTACCAAAATATTTTAGGTGATCATTACTTGTAATAGAGCTCAGAAGGTGGATTTAGGGAGTAAATTCAGAGGTCTGCATCTTAGAGCCTCTTTTGTATTAGCTTGAGCGTATGGGACTCTCTATTTGCTGTATCCAGCAAGTGCCTCAGGAGGTGGAAAAAATGTGTGTGTGTGTATGTGTGTAAGTGTGTGTAATTTGTGATGAATTGCCATTCTTTGGGAAATAATTGAATAGGTGTAAGAAAATAAACTATAAGAAAAGACTTGGAAACCAAAAGTGTATATTGCAGAAATTCAGTAGATGTTATAAGATACCTTCAGGAAAGAGTATAGTATCTTAGGTGGGGAAGGTTTCTAAAGAAACTTCAAAAGACCCAACGAGAGAAATCAATACCTAAAACTATATGATTTATCGCTGTAAAGAGGTGGATAGATAAGCAGTTTTTCAAAGTATGATTATATCATTGGTATTCAAAGAACTACACGTCTGTAAGAGATGCAAATTAAGTTTGCCACAGCTGTCAGGGCAAGGAAGATTACTGTGGGATGTGGCAGACATTGTCTTCCTGACTGTGATCTTCTGTTGAGCAGTTTGCCCCCAAAACATTCTAGCTAGTGGACTGGGAAACTGTAGAGGTTTGACTACACTTTCTATGGAGCCAGAATGTGACATCTCTGGAGATCTAGATGAGGGACCCCTGCTGGCCCCTATTGCTGGTGGAGCAGAAAAGCATTGCCTTGTGTGGTTCCTTCAAAGCCATGAAGGCTGCCAGTACTGTTCTTCCAGCCCTTTGCTGGGCACAGACTTACACAGCAGCTTGGCTTTATGACCATATGAGTGTCACCAAGAAATGCTTGTAACCCTGTCATTGTGTTTTCAGTTTTATAGATTAAAGCTATATTACCCTGACTTTAACTGTTTTAGAACTGAAAAACGGGGCTGGAGAGATGGCTCAGTGGTTAAGAGCATTGCCTGCTCTTACAAAGCTCCTGAGTTCAATTCCCAGCAACCACATGGTGGCTCACAACCATCTGAAATGAGATATGATGCCCTCTTCTGGCCTGCAGGTAGACACACAGAATATTGTATACATAATAAATAAGTGAATATTAAAAAAAAGAACTGAAAAAACTATAGCTTTTAGGTCAGCTCTTGAAATTGAATTTTCTTAAAGCAAACCGATTATGAGTGATAACCCCACCCCCTTCAATCTAAATAGAAAGATTTAAAATAGATTGTGTTTGCCAGGTTTGGGAGAAAGACAGAACCATTCACAGGATTTTCATGCAAGACAAGCAGTAGTATACTAGGGACAGATGTTTAGCTTTAGCTGGTAGTTGAACCATTATAAACTAATCACATGCCCTTTCATCTAAGAAGCCCTCTGTAGGGCACTTTAAAATACATGCATATGTGTAAGAAAATTGATAAAAGATGTTAAGGAACCCAACCTAGAAATTACTAAAAGATTGGCTAATTCAGTTAAGACATTTTTCAGCTGGTAGAATATGTAGCCATTGAAGAGAGATTTAAATGGACTAAGAAACTGTTTTTGAAAATAGCATATAACATCATTGTATAGCATAATGCCTTTTGTATATTAAGTACATATAACTTAGAATTAATATATATATATATATATGCATTAAAACTGGTGATATATACTAACTATACTGTTAATGGTTGGTGTGTCTTGGGGAAGGGCCCAGTGGAACAGAGCACTTAACCTTTATCAGTAATTAGATTGTGAATGATTTTTGTTTTATTGTAATTTATAATTTTTTTCCTAAGTAGAATTTTAAGTAGTAAAAGTATTATGTATATTTTATAAAAATAAAATTCTTAAGTGGATATAAAAGCTGCTCGACTGGTGTTGTAAGCCAAAGCTCCTTGCCCCCGCCTTTTATAAGGGGGGGAACTTCCTAATGATTAATGGGCTGTTATTATATATATATATATATATATATATATATATATATATCATTCAATTCAAGGACTATTTTCCTGCTCTGAAGTTTATATACTCCTCAAGAAGACCTCATTAGGTCTCAAATTAGTTTGAAAGGGTTGGCTGTGTTTTACTTGTTTGTAATTGTAAAATAATAAAGAGTAAAATTTGTAAGCCTCTTAAATTATTTAAATTCTGGGAGTGTCAGAAGCTGTTGGAGTTTATATGAATAATTAATATTCCGATTCTTAACAGCAAACAAGTGACACATTTATCAATGTCTTTTTTTTTCTTTTTTTTAACCCAGGAGGATAATGGCATCCCAGTGCATCTGAAGGGCGGGGCCTCTGATGCCCTCCTCTACAGACTCACAATGGCTCTGACAGTTGGTGGTAAGACATTGAGTGTTTGCAGGACAGGAGCATCAGTGACAGCTTGTTTTTGCTGTTGCAGTGTTTATTGTAGGCGGTCTGTCTGTATGCCGTCTCACGGCACCTCAGATAAGCAAGTTAGAATATACTACCCAAGAGCATTTTAACCTCTCAAACAGGCGTGACCTGGCAGGTGTGTGGTTAGGCTCTGCTAGAGATAGCCTACTATGAGTGTCTCTAGTGGTTCTCAACCCCCTCTCCCCAGACAGTCATACTGCCCAGCCTCCAGTAGTAGGGGCTTTAAAAAATTTGCACTCGTTATGTTGAAGAATATTGTGACATATCTACCTTTATAAATAGAAATGAAGTAATGATGAAACTGTTTTAAGTTTTAAAATTTCACCATCTATCAAAACACTTTTATGTTTGAGGCTTGTGCGTGTGTGTTCTCACTAGGAATCAAGCACCCTACCTCTGAGCTGTATTCCCAGCTGTCAAGCTTGTCTTAATGGCAAATTAACATTTGAGCTGCAATATTGAGTGTCTGTACCGAAGTCTCAGAATCCTGAGTATGTTTCTGTGTTTCTCAGGAACAGCGTACGCCATCTATCAGTTAGCCATGGCTGCATTTCCCAAGAAGCAGAACTGACTTCGTCATCCCAGGCTTCACATGGTTCGATTGCATTCAGCACTTGATGGACCAGGAATCTGATGAGTAACTGAGCTCTTTGGGGATCACTATTTATTGACATGTACTAACTGTCAGCAATAAAGCAGTCTTTACCATGCTCTGTCTCCTTTTTCACTTAAGACATTTCTGCTCACCGTTTTGAGTCAGCACTTGAGATCTTCGATAAGGATCAAAAATTTTTAAAACGTCCTTTGTGAATTTGTGCAGAGTACTGACATTGTGACATTATTTAGGAAATTTTGCTTTCAGCAGCTGAGAATTAGTAGAGGGTCTTCAAAGTGATTTGAGCTTGACCCTTTAAAGGATATTGCTTAGCTCTCTACCCCCGGGGTAAAGTGCTGGGCTGCGTGAGGTGTGCAGGTGGGGCCTGTGTGCGCTTCTTTGTCTTTGCTGAAATGTTGGTGTATTCTGTCTGGGAACTAGAGTGTTCGAGACCTCTGAAGACTCTTAATACATGCAGAATGGGTTTTTATGATTTTATTCTAATCCTTAGCATAAGCTTAAAAACCTTCTAAAAGTTATGGGGGACTATAGGGAATCAAAATTGCTTTTTTTTTTCCTTCTACAGGGTGACTTTGCTAATCTCTAAAAATAACCTATGTTAGAATTAAGAAAAATCTATAAGTAAAGTTTTTATAACTTAAATTTCTAGACAAAAATAAAAACTATTTGGAAAACTTGACATTTAAAATACCAAATTAGAATTTGCTATAAAAACATTCAGATTTGTGCTATAAATTTTTCTCAAGGGGTTACCAATTACTGATATTTTAGTGTTAGATTCTGGGTTGTTAGACTGTAGTATGTATCTTGCTAGCTTTAGAAGGAAGTAAACATTAGAGGTTTCTGAGTGTGGAGAAAGTTCCCCTTTGGCTTAGAACCTGGGCCCAGCCAGTGTCTCATGGTGAGAAGAACCACTGATGATAATTTGAAAAGAATGGTAGCATTTACAAGGGGATTTCAGTTAATTTTCATAAGTGATTTAAAATGCTTAGTATAATAATGAAAGTCATTTAAGAGGAAAAGTAGCTTGGTAGTGTTCTATAGCCTTCATGTTGATACTTCATAGACTTACCGTCTCTGCTTAACCTGGTAACAGTTATACAAGAAACAGTTTCCTGAGACGATGTTTCAATGTATTGCCCAGGTTGCCCTGGAACTCAGGATTTTTCTGCCTCAACCTCCCAAAGTTGAGGCAGAATCCCAGGTTTGAAACACTTGGCTCAACTCTATATAAAATTTCCTTGAAAGCTTATGCCAAAATGTTCTGCTTGGGGCCTGATAACATTGCCAGATTTAACACACTAAAGCTGTTGGAGGTGAAGTTACTGCTAATATGGATTTGTGGGTGACAGATGCTGGGAATTTTACCTGGTAAGCCACTGCTATGTGGTGATACACAGATTAATAAAAATGGGTTAAATTAAGATGTAAGAATTAGCCAATAAGAAACTAGAGCTAATGGACCAAGCAGTGATTTAATTAATACAATTTCTGTGTGGTCATTTCAGGGCTAAGCTAGCCAGGTGGCCAGGACAAACAAGCCTGGCTCTCCTTGCAACATAATCTTACATAATTAAACAAATACAGCACAACAAATATAGCACATCTTGCCTAGTTAAAATCCTATTTCACAGCACACCTCCCATCAGTGTCCACAGTCGCCTTTTCATCATAGTAAACGTGGTTAGTGATAACTCATGTCTTCTAGAGCTTTGTAACCTGTGTCAGCCAACCAGGCTGTAACAGAGTGGTAACCACAGACTGGGATAAGGGACGGGATTTATTCCTTAGTTTCAGAGGTGGGACAGTTCATTATTAAGGTAGCAGCCCATTCGGGTCCTGGTAAGAGCTCTCTTTCTCTGACTTGCAGATGCAGTCTCTTAACACATTCTCACAGGGCTCTTCTTCCTTGTGTGTCCACAGAGGACACACTGTGTTGTCTCTTCCCTTTGTGAACCAATACTGAGCAGGACACAACCCTTATGACCTCACCTGACTGCTGTTTCCTTGGTTCTGATCTCTAGTTATGGAGCTTGGGGGTTAGGGTTTCCATACAGGAATTTTGGTGGGATACAAATGAAAGGATTGCCTCTGCTTCTAATTTAAAAGTAAAGGAAGTGAGCTTCCACCCCATCAAATCCAGGAAGCCACCATTGTACCGATTGTTTCAGGATTCCCGTTAACACCCCCCAGAAAGCCTTCAAGTCAGAGAGAAAAGCAAATAAAATGGAAAGCTCATAATGCCACGACTCAGGACATTCACATTTTTCTTTTATCAGCAGAACAAAATGTAACTGCTCACTATATTTACAACCTTCCAGATGGTTCTGGGGCCACTGCTTTTTCCCTGTGTGGCAGTGTCTTAGCCACTATCTGTTGCCGTGAAGAGACACCATGACCGTGGCAACTCTTACAGAGAGCAGTTTCAGTGGGTTAGTCCATTGGCAGCATGAAGCATGCAGACTAACGAGTGCTGGAGAAGGAGCTGAGAATTCCACACAGAGATCTGCAAGTGGCAGGAGGAGAACCACTTTGGTTTTGAACCTTGAAGCCCATCCCCAGTGAAACACTTCCTTCAATGAGCCCACACCGACTCCTTTCAAATACTGCCACTCCCCAATTATTTAAACATGTAAGTCTGTGGGGTCATACCTATTCAAACCACCAGAGACAGCTTGGCCTATAGGGGGGTCTTTCTATGTACCAGTGGAGTAGCTACAGAAAATCCTCATTTGTTTTTGACATGACATGATTTTTGACGTTTGATACTTAGATACATAGTTCAAAGTTCTTTGGGCTGTGCTACAATCAGGTACAAACTTGGAATTCTGAACTTCCTTCTGTCAGCCTCTGCCAGGAAGTTACTTCCTAAAGCAGTCAGAAGCTCTTTGCCACAGACGCTGCTTTGTTTCTTTTGCTTTCTTTCCCAGTGCCTCTCAAATATAATGCTGAAATTCAAGATGTCATGATACTTTGATGGTAAATAACAATTTCAGTTAAAAGAGCCCAACTGGAGCGCAATCAGTTCAACTTAGCAATTAGTTGATGCAGGAAAATTTTGTAGTGGTTTTGCTGTGTTTGGGTGTTTAAATTGTGAGGGATTGCAAAAGAGCCATGTTACCACTAGAGGGCAGTATTGGATACGGAGGAAAGGATACCAGTTCTCTTGCTGATCCTGCCAGGGGGAAAGTCTACTTCTTTCAACTTCTGCTTAAGTGCACATCCAGTAACAAGCATGCTTTGCTGTTTGTGTTTTGTGTTGCGCAGAACATTCCAAGAAAAAGGGTCACTCGAAATGCAATTCAGACTCCATGACAGCAGGGACAATTTCGAGGAACTGGGCTTCTGAATAGCCATTCAGAAGTGTATTTGTTTTTTTGTTTTTTTTTTGGTTTTTCGAGACAGGGTTTCTCTGTGGTTTTGGACCCTGTCCTGGAACTAGCTCTTGTAGACCAGGCTGGTCTCGAACTCACAGAGATCCGCCTGCCTCTGCCTCCCAAGTGCTGGGATTAAAGGCGTGCGCCACCACCGCCCGGCTCAGAAGTGTATTTATTGATTGTTACACAACAGATGTTTTTTGGGTAAAACAAGTTCCTCATACCAAAGCCCTTGATTGAATCTATGACATCACACCCCTACAACCTTTGTCCTTATGGGCACTGTTTGCGGGACCCCATAGTGCAAGAAGTCACGCAAAAGCTGTAAAAGTGCCTTCGGAAAAACAACTCTATAGACAGTAGAAAACAATCACAGTTTTCCACATTGATTTCTTCAAGGTCTAAGTACTTCAAGAAAACAGCTATTCATTCTGATGTTTACCCCAAACACAGTGAAAACAACTGTTTCATTCTAATGTTTAAACTAGATAGAAGGGTTCTACTCATTTTTCCTCTACACTTTGCATGTTTCAATTAATTTTTTTTAAATTTTTGCCTCCTCTCTACCTCCCTTTTCCCTCCCCCTCCCCCTGTTTCAATTATTTTTAAGGAAAGAACAGTGGATAAGCATCTTTGAATGCAATCCGACTTCATAATATTTGAGAAAATTTTTATAAGAATTTGATCTTGATTTTTTAAATTCTTACATGTAAAATTGTATTTATAATTGTTAAGAAATATCTCTCCACTGGCGCAAAAAACTTCAATCAAACCAGATTAAGCCAAATTAAATGCCCGTGTTTAATAGACAGCACACTCCTGGGTGGCTGGGAGAGCATGGCGAGGGAAAGACAGAGGGAGCACACACACAAACCCAAAACCACATGTTCCTTGCTCCCGTGCGACCCTAAATACCCTGTGGGAGTGGTCAGCGCTTGGCAGGCTGGGAGTGACACTCCAACTCAATATTACATTCCAGCCTTTTTGGATGTAGGAGTGTTAGAGGACTGGGGTCTTACTTTTAAAATAATATACATACCTTTTTAAAAAATTTAAATTTACCTTAAGGTTTTAAAGAATTTTTTAATTATATGAATATGTGTCTGTGAGTCCAGAAAAGGGTTTCAGATTTCCTGGAGCTGAAGTTACAGATGGTTGTGAGCTGCCAGAGGTGGGTGTTGAGAGCTGAACCTTGCTCCCCTTAAATAACAGATGTGCTCTTAACTGCTGAGCCATCTCTTCAACTCTGAAGATCTCATTTTAATTGTGCGTGTGTGTGTCTATGTGTGTGTCTATGTAAGGGAATGTGCACACAAGCACAGGTGCCAATAAAGGCCAGAAGAGGGTACTGGGTCCCCTGGAGTTGGATTTGCAGATGGTTGTAAGCCACTTGTTTCAACCCCTGCCCCCCAAACAAAGCAAAAAAAAAAAAAAATGCATAAATCCATTTACTTTTTGTGGTGAAAACATTGAAAAATCTAATTTTGAGAGAGAGAGAGATTTTTGAGACAGGGTTTCTCTGTGTAGCCCTGCCTGTCCTGGAACTCAACCTGTAGTAGACCAGGCTGATCTTGAATTCACAGAAATCTCCCTGCCTCTGCTTCTCAAGTGCTGGAATTGAAGGTGTACACCACAGTCCCCCCTCCCCCCCCATGGCTTAACATCTACTTTTACAATAGTTTTCAAGTATATAAGTGTCCAAGGGTTTCAGATGCTGTGAATAGACACCGTGATCATATAAATGAAAGCGTTTAATTGAGGCTAGCTTACAGCTTCAGCGGTTCAGTCCATTATCATCATGGCAGGAACGTGGTAGCAGGCAAACAATGTGCTGGAGAAGGAGCTCAAAGTTCTACATCTTGATCTTCAAGCAGCATAAAGTGAACTGTCTACCACACTGAACATAGCTTAAGCAAAGGAAGCCTGAAAGCCTGCCTCCACAACACACGTGCTCCAAGAAGGTCCCACCTACACTGATAAAGCCATACCCCCTATCAGTGGTGCTCCCTTTAGGGGCTATTTTCTTTCAAGCCACCACAGTAAGATATTTTTATTGGATGTGATCACCAAGACGAATAAAATCTATTTAGTCTTCCACCATTTTTTTGTCCTTTGCAAAAAAAAAAAAAAAAAATCTCTGATGAGAACGGATGACCCAGATGATGCAACACTTCAGAGCACCTCTGTTGCAGTTTCCTCTGAATTCTGCATCTAGAATGGCTGCTGGCTGAGATGATCCAGCCTCACAAAATACTCCAGTCAGGACTTGGCCATAATCCTAAATTTTCTCAGGATCCTCCAAAGATTACCAGCACCCCCAATCAACAGGAAGTAATCTAGAGAACTATGCCCACATTCCCCAAAATAAATTACGGATATTTGTCATTATTTAGAGGTTTGGTTACAAATTGTTATTAGTAATGGTCAGGAAGAAAAACTAAACAAAGGAGATTAGATTCAGGGATCTTGTTCTGAAAGGAAAAAGGGGTAATATAGAAATGATAGAATAAAAGAATAAATCATTGAATCTACTTTTAACTAAAAAAGCAACTCCTAGTCTTAAGTATTTTACATTGGTATGGATTTTAGTTTATTGATACAAATTTGTTAATTTTGTTATACTCTAAGTATATTTTTACTCTTGCTTAAGATATTGTGTTTATGCAGCTCATTTAAAAGTGTAATGTAAATTAGGAAATACAGATTAATAGACATCTATAATAGTCAAAATTATAGTCATGTTAGGTGTGTTTTCAAGGTCATACACAGATATATTTCAATAGATGGTCTTCAAACACTTCAAAGACCTACATATTATGGCATTTCATATGTTTAATAACCTAAGGCTTTTTATGACAGTGAGACACATCTGTGCCTGGCAGCACCAATCTACTTCAGAGATGATGGTGGGCATCAAAGAAACTCTGTATGGAGTTTGTTTTCTTTATGGCAAAAGTTAGCCATGTGGGCAAAGAAACTACCCTTGCCTCAATTGCTGACAGATGGGACCAGCAGGATACAAGAAAGGCAACTGCTAAACTTTGCCAAGACAAGGTAGGTCAGTACTTCAAAATTCCCTTCTTCACAAGAAACTCTGTCAGATATGCTAGGGCTATAGGCCAGAGTTAGATACCCCAATGTTACAGAGGAACTTTGGATGTAGCAATACATCCCTGTTGTTAGGTAACACTTCACTCTTCTGGGATCTTTAGTGGAGTTTAAGACTAGATAGTCATAGTTTTTCTTAGTTATGATAAAAAATGAATTAGATTGAAAACTTTAGGCTCACCAAGATAGGATAGATATTTTAGTATTTTATTTTGCCAAATGCAAATGGACTGGATATTGTAACTATTATTTTTAAAACTTTTTGTTGTATATAACCTCATTATGAAAAAGTTAAGACCTTCCTTTTTAATTAAACAAAAGGGGAGAAATGCTGTAGAATAACAAAAGGGGAGAAATGCTGTGGAATAACCCTTCTGTACACTGTGGATATGTATTACTCTCACTGGTTAATAGAAAGTTGACAGGCCAGTAGATGGGCAAGAAGTTTGGGCTGGAAAGCTAAACTGAGAATGATGGGAAAAAGGAAAGTGGAGTCAGAGGAGAATCCAGACAGCCTCTGAGCAAGCAGGATGTGCAGAAAATGAAGTACCATGCTGTGAGCCATATGACAAAGCATAAATAGAAATATTGGCTAATTTAAATGTAAGAATTAGGTAGAAACAAGCCTGAGGTATCAGCTGATCATTTATAAGTAATGTAAGTGTCCGTGTGGTATTTGGAAGCAGCTACTTGCTAGGACAGGGAGTAGGCAGTAGGTACAGTAGGTACATGGCTCAGGCAGATATGGGACACTGAACCTCGTGGATGTTGTATCCTGGTACCTGGGTAAAAGTCAGTACAGAGTTGCCTGCTTTGTTGGCTCCTGGAGCCTACCACTGCTACAAAAGTCACAGCAGACAACTTGTCTACACTCTCCTGGGCCTCTAGGGCTCCTGGCAGCCTCTTCGCTATCCCTGTCTTCCAGCTCCCTCCCAGAGCTTGCTCTGTCTCTCTTGCCCATCCCTTTGCTCTGTCCTTGGCTGCCTCCTTGTTAGCTAGCTCTGCCTCTTAGCTCCATTCTGGAGCTTGCTCTGGCCCCAGCCATGGCTAACCACTGTCTTTCCTCTTCTTTCCCTAGGAGCTGCCTGCTCTGTCTCTGTCTCTTTGGTTGCCTCGCCAGAGCCTGCTGTTTAAGTCTGGCAGGTACAATAGACACATCTCTATGACTTCCTGGGCCTCTAAGA
This sequence comes from Chionomys nivalis, assembly GCF_950005125.1. Classification (NCBI taxonomy): domain Eukaryota; kingdom Metazoa; phylum Chordata; class Mammalia; order Rodentia; family Cricetidae; genus Chionomys; species Chionomys nivalis. Next base: position 78,653,877 of record NC_080089.1, on the reverse strand, counting down.
TGCAGCAATTCTCCCTCCATCGAAGTTCCTCTCTGCCATCTTTTCCTCTAAGCTTCTCCCACCTTCTCTGCTTATGGAGGATGTCTTCTTTCCCACTTGCTCTGTCTCTCAGCTGGCTCCTATCTCTAACCACTGGTCTCTCTGGATGCTTCTGCCCCACTCCAGCTGGACTAGGGTGATACAGGAAATAGTGATTGGCAGCTCCCACAGGCACCATAAGCCCCCTGTTCTACCACCTGCTGCTTGCTGTGCTGCTGCAGCTAGCCATGAACCGAGGACTTCCAACTTGATGGGCACTAGATTTCCAAATTCTCACTGATTGTTTCAACTGATACACTACACAAACAAATGATCCCAAAGTCTCTTATCTTTAAACCTTCTTTACTTCCTGCTCTTATCTTATCTCTGACCCTTTGATTCAGTTTTGTAGGGATTCAGGTGTTTTTTTGGAGTATGGATCATATTAAAATATTGTTTTATGCTCTTCTATTCTATAAAAAAGCTGGCTCTGGAGTTGGGTTATGGCCTTCCCCTTTCTGACCCAAGCATGCCTGTTTAAGTTTCCTTAAAATCTCCATCCTAGGTCAGATGGGCCCCCTGACTGTGAGGAGAACAAATCAGCCAGGTCACTATGTACTTTAAACAGCTAAAAAGTAAAGTTTTTGATATGTGCCTGTATTTTGTTTATAAATGTTTATTGCATTTTTGCAACTATATTTATCAATCATATTGACTGAAGTAGGAGCTGCGGGCTGTGTTCCTGCTGCCCCAGCTCCTGGTCGCCTGGCTAGCTTATGCCCCAAAATAACAACACACAAACTGTATTCTTTTAAACACTGCTTGGCCCATTAGCTCTAGCCCTTACTGGCTAATTCTCATATCCCGATCAACCTATCTCTAATAAACTGTGTAGCACCAGTCTTACCAGGAAAGATTCAGCATGTCTGACCTGGCGGCTTGCTTCATCGCGTCTGGCTCTGAGAGGAGCTGCTCTGCATCTGAGCTCACTTCCTCTTCCAGCATTCTGTTCTGTTTACTCCGCCTATCTAAATTCTGCCCTATCAGATGGGCCAAGGCAGTTTCTTTATTGACCAATGAAATCCCACATCAATTGACCTAACTGTTGTTTTAGAGTAATGCCGACTTCGTAGGAATAAAGTACATCTTATGCTTCTATTTTGTTGTTGTTAGAATTTTTAAGAAGTATTTATTGTAGATCTTCTTTGAAATTCTGTTAAACTGAAAGCCTCCTCTCCAAGGACTGCTTTTAATGATACCTGAAAATTCCATGAACATACATGAGGGTAACAAGCAACAGTCCTACCCAATTACTAGTGTGGGAGGTCCTTCTGCATATGTGTTGCTTTTACTGGTTAATGAATAAAACTGCTTTGGCCTATGAAAGGGCACAATAGAGCAAGGTGGGAATTCCAAGCAGACAGAGGAGGAAAGAAGGCAGAGTCAGGGAGATGCCATGTAGCCGCTGAAGGAGACAGATGCCAGCCAGAACCTTACTAGTAAACCATGAGCCTCATGGTAAAATACAAAATAATAGAAATGGGTTAGTTCCAGATGTAGGAGTTAGTTAATAAGAATTCTGAGCTAACAGGCCAAGAAGTGTTGTAATTAATATAGCTTCTATTTTGGGTCTGGGTGGCCAGGAACGAATGAATGATCTCTGCCTACAAACTATGAACCACATTAACAACAAGCATGAAACAACAGCCTTAAAGATTTGTAGCGGCACACATATCTTAGTGGTAACCAACAGCTTTCTAATTGAACTTAAGATTCAACAAGAACAAAATCATACCTGGTAGGGAAACCTAGCTAACTACCCAAGGCTAGTGAAATAATGGATCTTGGAAGAGAAGTGCCACTTTACTAAACCAGCATAATCTGTAGCTGAGGCTGTGCTTTCATTTCCCGGCCTCCCAGTCCTGAGTAATTACACAGGAACTTGTATTATTTACAAGCAGGTCAATGCCTCAGGTTTCTTGCTGGCTAGCTCTCTATATAAATTAACCCATTTCCAATAATCTGTGTATCTCCACGTGCCCTGTGTCTTGTCAGTGGTGCTCTGGCATGTTGCTCCTTTGGCGGCTGCATGGTGTTTCCCCAATTCCACCTTTTTGCTCTCTTTTTCCCTGCTTAGATTTCCTGCTTAGCTATAGTCTATCCTGTCATAAGCCAAAGCAGTTTCTTTATTAACCAATGGTAATAAAACATATGCACAGCATATAGAAGGATATCCCACATCAATAATCCATAACTACATTCTAAATAAATATTGGCCCTTATGTCCATAGGTATGTGTAGTTATTGGTCTTCATCAAGGAAACTTTTAGTTTCAAAAGACAAAGACCATTAGATAAAATCACAACTAATCAAAATACAGAATTGTGAAGCCCAATCCCAACATACATCTACATCTACAACATGACTCTTGCACCTGAGGCTCAGGATAATTGTGGAAGAGAGGGTGGGAAAGACTGTAAGAGCCAGAGGATCAGAGAGGTTTCTGTGAGATTGTGTCTTCTAGAAATGTCTCACCAACATGGTTGCTTAACCATGAGCTGAACAAGCGTAACACCGACAGACATGCAAAAATGTGTGGGAGAAAGACCACAAGGCCTGAGCCTTCCACAAAGAACTATAGGCAAGTAAGAAATTCTGAGAATGGAAGAAATTACCATTCTCCAGAGAAGGGCACACCAATTGCTTACCCAATCCAAATGGTTTGCCCTGAAAATATACATACAAGTAAAATTATATAGACTGAGCAGATTATATTTAAGAATATATATGTATATATGTATACATAGATGCATGCAGCAACAATAAAGAGACCATGAATTTGAATGAGAGCAAGGAGAGGTATATAGGACTGTTTGAAGGGAGGAAAGAGAGGGGAGAAATATAATTGTGTTATAATTCCCAAATTAGAAAAAGTAAAAAAAAAAAAAACACCAAAAACTTCAAAATAACAACAACATAAAATCAAACTCTTCGGCTGACAAGTTCATCTAAGATTTTGCTTTTATTCTTGAACAGAAGAAGGGACTTGAAAAAGCAAAGATTGTTAGAGGGATTTTTTTTCATGAACTACATTGGAACCTTTTTGTGTGTGATAATGTAGTCTGTGTAAAGGAGATAGAGTAAAATTTGAATCACTGTTGACAATCATGATATAGTGAAAGACATTTCTGGCTTTCATTGATAAATAAGGGACCGCGTGGAAGATTTTGTTGTTGATTATGATCTCTTACACAGTCAGTAGGTAAACACATTCTTAAAGAGTATCCCCTGTTGATTGACTCATTTTAATGATATTTAGAGGCTAATTTGTTCCTGTGACCCAGTTCTAAATTCAGTTCCAGAAACTGTTTCTGTTTCAGGAAATTAGATAGGATGTCCTTTGTAGCAGTTGTTTATTATTAACATAGCAATCTCCCTGGAAATTTGCAGTTACTCCCTTTCCCCTCGAGGAAAATTTTGACAATATGAATTTATTTAGGGTGTTTTCTGATAAAATAGTAACAGAACAATAATCTTATCTAAGTTTTCTCAGGTCAGTCATTTAAAACTGGTCATCAAGAAGTATCTACTAAAATAGAGTATATATATTGATATAGTATTTCTTACACTGTAGCTCACTGCCAGTCAGAATAATAAATGAATTTGTTGGGTCACAGAGATGGCATAGTAGTTAAGAGAGCTTGCTTTGCATGCGGAAGACGCAGGTTCAGTTTCTAGGATCCATGTCAGGTAGTTCACAACTATCTGTAACTGAAGTATCATAAGATAGATGACCTCTTCTGAGCTTTGTTGGCACCATTGTGTGAACACACATACACATAAATAAAAAGAAAATAAATCTTTAAAAATATCTAATTTCTTAAAAAAACAAACTGTCTAATATTGATGAATTTGGGAGTAACCTTCAAAATTCAAAATTTCAAGTTGTTAACTTTTGTTAACAGCTGAGTAATGTTTCACTGTGTAATGTGCCACTGCTGTGGGACAATGAGGTGTTTCCAGTTCTTGGCTATTGTGAAAAGAACAGCAGTAAACATGGATGAGTAAGCATCTCTGTAGTAAGGTATTGAGTCTTTGGACATATGTCAAAGGATGGTATAGCTGACTCATGTTATAGTTCTATTTCTAGCTTTTTGAGGAGCCTATTAAGAGAATTTGTTCACACAGTTTCGGAAGCTGAATCCTATACCAACCATTTGAAAACTGGAGAATGTGGAAGGTGGGTGGTGTGACTCAGCCCAATTCCAAAGGCCTTAAAACCATAAGAGCAAATGGTGGGGTTCTTATCCAAAGGACAAAGGCTGGAGAACCTAGAGTCATCATATCCAAGGGGAGGAAAAAAGTGCATTCTGGATTCAGAGGAGAGCAAAAGTAAGCCTGTCCCAGAAGAGTTAATCTGCCATAAAATGTACCCAGTCCTGTAACTATCCCATAATTATGATATAGAACATTTCCACCATGTGCTAGGGTTACATTCTAGTCTTTTCATGGTTCATCTCTTACCCTCCCTTTTATTTTTCTAGTGATGAGGTATCAAGAAATGACATCATATGTAGCATTCCATGCTTTTGTATCTTACTTTTTCTCACTTGCACAGTCCATGTCACACATTACCAGCAGTTTTTTCTTTTCATATGTAAGTTTATTCCACTGTATGTATTGTAATGAGTCTTTTTCTGACCCACCAGCCAGCTCCCAAATAATGGCATGGAGACATTATTAATTATGAATGCTTGGTCTTACCTTAGGCTTATCCCATTAGTTCTTATAGTTTAACCTGTTTTTATTAATCTACATTTTACCATGTGGTTTTTTATTTTTTTTACCTTTCTTTCATTTAGTATGTTCTACTCCATTTGTGTCTTTCTGTACCTCGATTATCTCCCCCTACTTTCTTTCTCTGTCTGGAAGTACCACCTATGATATGGGATTCCCCTATGAATGCTGTGAATACCATTGGTTAATAAAGAATCTGTCTTGGGCCTGGCAGGGCAGAATAGAGGTAGGTGGGAAAAACTAAACTGAATGCTGGGAGAAAAAAGGTGGAGTAAGTGAGATGCCATGTAGCTGCTGCCAGGAACAAAGGAGCCAGAAGCTTGCTGCTAAGCCACAGCCATGTGGCAATGCACAGATTAATAGAAATGGGTTAAATTAATATGTAAGAGATAACAATAAAAAATTAGAGCTAATAGGCCAAGCAGTGATTTAACGAATACAGTTTCTGTGTGATTATTTTGAGAGTCTGGGCAGCTGGGAAATGAACAAGCAGCCCCTACTACAAATTGGTGTTCCAACGTGTGCTAGCTAAATCCACATAAAACCTGAAAGGGCTTAGAAAAGAATTCTAGACACAAAAAACAAGGTTTAGCTGCATTTTTTCCAGATGGGCTCTGCTTGCTGGAGGCATGCTGAAGCTCCTTTAAGAGAGGTCTTCCTGATATAGTAGCCGAAAAAAAACTGGCATGGCTTCAAAATGGCAGCTTCCTGGGCCATGCTGCCAGCACTAACTCTGGCTCATTTGGGAGCTCCAGCTATGGAGCATTTAAATGGGTTTTGTGAGCAACATGTTACAAACTGCTTAATGGTGTGAAATCGACTCGCTGCATATTTGGAACTGGGGTACTGTGCATGGCTTGCAGAGGCAGTTAACATGCCTCTGACACATTGGACTGGGTGGGGCCAAGAGGCAAAGCAGCTTTGGCCCTAGTCATGCCCACTTAGGATTAAAAAAAAAAAGAGTGCTTCTGGTCAGAAAATAATCACAGATACACAATAAAGACAGATACAGATAAAAAGACCTCTAAATGGGTCATAGTGTTACTTGGGAGTAGGCTTGGGAGAGAGAAGAAAAAGAGTAAAGAGACAGTAAATGTAATATAAAAGAGTATAGTCATAGATTAAAGGAATAAAGATAATAAAATAAATATTAAAGTCATAGAAAAAGTAATAGAGTAAGAAAAATAAGCCATATAAAGATAGAATATACACAGGGAGTCTGGATTATGTATATTATTGTGTTTTCTTTGAATTTTTGACTGTGAAGGAGCTAAGTACATTTAATTGTATGGGCCACTAAACTAAATCAGCAAAGATATTTTAATGACTTCAGAATTTAGGCTTAAGGATTTGTTACTTTGGAAAAGAGGTTCTTCTTATGTTTCCACAGAGGATGAGAACTTGTGGAATCCTTGCAGACTAATGTGGTTTGATGGACCAAGACCTTCTGAAACAGTGCCATAAACAACCCCCAAAATTACTTTGTCCAACAAAAAGCAGGAAGAAGTTTGGAGAGAACCACACCCACATTCCCTAAATGATTGCTTATAAATGTTTGTTTACATTTAAAGGGGGATATGCTATAGACAGATACTTTGCATTGGTCCAGATCTTTGTTTATGGATACAAATTTAAGATCAATTTTGTTTTATATATATATATATATATATATATATATATATATATATGCTCTTGATTAAGATATTATGTTTGTGCAGTTCATTTAAAATATATGCATAATTAAAAAATAGATTAGTAGATAATAATCTATAATGTTAATATTGTAGTCATGTTAGTTAGGTTTTCTTGATATATAGAGATATCAGTTAGATAAGTTTTTCTTCAGATCTTTCAGAGACCTTCAGAATATGGCATTTAAAATGTTTTAATAACTTAGACTTTTCATGATATGAGATACATCTGCTCCTGGCAGCACCAATTTTTTCAAGAGGATGCTGGGGATCAAAGATTCTCCTTATGGAGTTTGCTAGCCATTTGGGCATGGAACTGCTCTTGCCTAAACTGCTTGATGTTATGTTGTATAAACTGGATATGCAGGATCCACAGAAAAGTGACTGCTGAACTTGCGTAAATGTCAGACAGTCCTTCAGGGTTCCTTCTTCATGAAAGAGTCTGCCAGACATTCTGCAGAAAAAAAGTGACTGACAAACTGCCAATATAGGCAGATCTATCATTGAAATTTCCTGCTTCATGGAAAAATCTGCCAGATACTATGGAACAATGGGCTGAAGATGGATGCCTGCAACATTACAGAAGAACTTCGGGTGACTGTCCAGCCAGCAAGATATCTCTGTCAATCCTAGAGTTTTGGAATTTGCTTATAATACACCTCCTGTAAACTTAGGTATTATATCCTTCTGGAGTCATTGATGGAGTTAAAGATTATACAGTTATAGTTTTCCTTAGTTATGATAAAAGTTAAAGTAGATATAAATATTGTAACTGTGATTCTTGCTTGATACCTGTTTTGTTATATGTAATGTTACTATATTAAAATTAAAACCTTCCTTTTCATTTAGATAGAAAAGGAGAGGTGATGTGAAATTATCCTCTGTATGCTGTTACTACCATTAATGAATAAAAAAAGCTGGCTTGAGCCAAAGCAGGACAGAACAGAGGCAGGCAGGGAGAACTAAACTGAATGCTAGGAGAAGGAAGGCAGAGTCAAGAGACGCCATGTAGCTGCCACTGAAAACAGACATGCTGGAACCTTACTGGTAAGCCACAGCCATGTGGTGATATACAGATTAATAGAAATGGGTTAAATTGAGATGTAAGAGTTAGCCAATAAGAAGCTAGAGCTAATGGACCAAGCAGTGATTTGATACAGTTTCTGTGTGATTATTTTGAGGCTGAGCAGCTGGGAACAAACAAGTAGCCTTCCTACAACAAATATCTCCTTCCTAGCTATTGGCCATTTGGTTCTTTATTAAACTAATCTTCACACAGTGTACAAATATCTCACAACAAGACATAGTGTGTGTTTATTCATTTGATGGACAATATAGCAGCTTCTAGAATTTTTCTATTATGAAAAATTCTGATAAAAATAAGAATGGGGATGGAGCCAGAAGGTGGAGCACTTGCCTAACGTGAATGAGGCCATGGGTCCCATTCCCAGAACTATATACACAAACACACCCCCCCCACATACAAACATTCACACATACACACACATGCACACACATACACACAAGCACATACACATGAAGAGAGAAGAGAACATAATTTCTTGCATGGATATATTTATATGTACATGTATTTTTACCTTTTAGGTTTTTTTGTGTCTGTGTGTATGTCTTCATGCGTGTGTGTGTGTGCATGTGTGTGTGTGTGTGTGTGAAGTCAGAAGTTAATACCAGGTGCTTTCCTTAATTGCTTCCCACCATTTTGAGACAGGGTCTTTCACTTAATGAAGAACTAACCAATTTGGTTAGACTGGCTGGATAGAAAGTGCTACAGATACTTCTGTCTCTGCCCCTAGCCCTGGGCTTACAGCTATGTGCTGCCAAGACAAGCTTTTATGTGGGTGCTGGGGGCTGAACTTAGATAGTCATGATTTTGCAGTTTACCAACTGAGCTGTCTTCTGAGTCTCAGGGCAGCAGGTTTGAGGAGTTCTTGGAATGAATAAAGGATAACAGCAGGAAATGCCAAACAGGAAATTCCAAGAAGTCTGGGATTGTATGGTAGAGGCTTGCTTTCTGTCACAGGTTCTGGGGAAGCTAAAGGAGTCTCCAATTCTATCCCATGAGTTTATAGTGCTAGAGAGAGCCTTTGGGTGTTTGGGAGGATGTGAGCCCTATTCTGACTTACTTCCAGTGTACAGATAGAATCTTCTCATACTAATGGTCCCATTATAGTCATTAATAAGACTCCCGGATTTTTCTGGAAACCTATATTTCCTGTCTATTTATAGCTCCATTTATTTTTCCTTTTTTACTTTCCAGCATAATGTTTGTTTATAAAAAAAGGTGTCCTGTAATCTTTTCAATGACGTCTGTGATAGGAAAGATCAAATGTAAGTTGTTATGAAAATCTTAATGGAATAAATGACTTGCCAGGGAAAACACATGTCCAAGAGTGATGTCATTCATGAGGATTCCATGCTCCTTTGTTTCCTGGGGACCTGCTGTTTCCATAGTTCAAAGCACGGTTTCAAGTAGAGCAAATGTCAAAATTATGTTATATGTGAAGGCCAAGAGCTAAGAAATTTCTGGAGGCAATGATGCAAGCTTTCTCTGTGCTTGACAGCTGTTTCTCCAGACTGAAGTGGAATGAGGCAAAATGTCAATTTCTTGGTAAACCTGGTATCTGTAAGTAGGAATATTGACACTTTGAGAGGGTTTGGCTTTAGTGCCTGGCACAGTGTGCATGGGTCTCCAGTCACTGTTTACTGAGGAAAGAGTCCATGAAAAAGATTTGCTGTCAAAGTAGTAAGATCACAAGTCCATGATCTTCTTTAAGAGAGAGTGTTGGTCTTGTAGACTGAGTGTTTGTGTCTCTATAAAATACACATGGTGAAAGTCTATGTTCCAAGGTAAGGGCATTTGGAAATGTGGGCTTGGAGAAGTAAGTGGGATTCTCATGTACAGGATTAGTACCTTCAGAAAGGAAGGTAATGATACCACCACACAAGCCCTTCTTCCAGCTGCTTCTGCCCCTTGCTTCTGTTTCCTCAGTGGAATCCCTGTGCTGTGGCTCTGCAAACACACTGCCTTAGGTGGTGGTCTCAAACAGAGCCTTCTTCTGCAGAGCATATGTAGAAAGAACTTGAGTGTCCAAGGTGTTCGGGGAAGCACACATGGACCAGCTGCCTCATGGGCAGTGGTTCTCAACTTTTCTAATGCTGCTACTCTTTAATCCAGCTCCTCACGCTGTGATGAGCCCCCAACCACAAAATTATTTCATTGCTACTGTTATGAATCATAATGTAAATATCTGATATACAGGATATCTGATAGGTGACCCTCAAAGAAGTTGCAACCCATAGACTGAAAACCGCTGCTCACGAGTTCTTTGAGTTTTAGTATTTGATATTAATGCTTTGTTGCCAAAGCAGTAGAGGGTCAGTGTTGGGAATCTTGGGAGAGGAGTATGGAAAGGTGATGCAATGTTCTCAGGGACTCCAAGGCTCGAGAAATAGGCATATCTTGCCTTTTGTGTCCATATTACGTCCTTTTACCTAAAAACGTGAGTATATACTCAGTGCTGCTGAGTGCATGCGGCATGTAGACCTAAGCTCCCTCCCGTTTTGCTTGCTTTGGAGCAGGAGCCCCCATCTGGGCTTCTCTACAGCTAGCTGTGTCAGTTGGCTGGGCAGTGTCGGGTGGTCCCGGCACATAGAGTTGCGCATCACTGCTTGTTTGCTGCATTCCACTTTGAAAGGTTACAGACACAGATACATTGTGATTGGCGTCAGCCTTCCTGGCTGTCTTCCAACCCCATTCTGGAGACAGTGAGGTAATAAATTCTCACACGTTTTGTAAAAGTAACAAAATCCCCAGAAGCAGGATACCAGAATTAACTGAAAGAAGATCATCCAGGAGGGGTACCTGGAGTGTACTCATGACATGGCTAACAGCGACAAGACATTGAGCACACCTCTTGTCTTCTGTGGCTCTCAGCTTTTGTTGCTGAAAGATGAAGGCATTGGTTATAGGATGTCAAAGAACCTTGTCTTCTTGATCTCAGTGCTGTGAACATTTCTATCCCCACCATGTCAGGCTGACCACCCAGTGTCATTGTTTTGCCAGAAGTATATTTACAATCTGTTAGGTATCAATGCAGTGAAATGTTAACTACAGCTCATCAGAAGAGAAACAGCCTAATCTCATTTTTGGGTGTGTATGTAGTAGTGTAAACTTCAGTAAGAACAACGAAATAGAACAGCAATTACTGTGTCCATTGGTACATGAAATTGTTCCACGTTTTTGTCTGATTTAAATTTTAAATTAGTGATGACAGTAAACAGATCTTTTCTGGGTGCCACGTGGAAGTAGGAATGCACGAGGCTCAGGAAGCAGGCAGCCTGAGTTCTGATTCTAGTTTCTCTGCTTATCAGCTCTCTGACCCTGGGCAATCAACTTTCTTTCCTTGTAACTTCCTTAATTCTAATCTTTATATCAAATCCATATGTAAATATCTACTTGAACTATGATTTGGGGACTAGTCCTAGAGTGGTTGGTGCTCATCTCCAGCCTCTGGGTGGCAGCTGGATCATCAACATGTTTTAGATTCCTGTGTGTCTACTCATTGGTCATAAGAACTACCTGGGCCCCTTCAGAACTCCAGAGATGCTCTAGCCTTCCCTGGGGGTGGAATTTAGTTGGTTTAAGGATAAAGTTCAGATAGCAGGGTGACTTTTAGTCTCTTTTAGTTAACCTTTAGTGCAGTTTGGCTGAAGACCCCTTGTCTTAGCCCTGCCATGGCCATTCAGGTCTCAGGTGTGAGGATTGTCTTTTCATTGAATTTAGAACCAGTTCTTATTTGCTGAGACCCTTACCCTTAGCTCCCATGGAGTGGTCAGAATAAGTACTGAAGAGTATTCAACCTCTTTAAGAGTTTTTACAATAAATAGTAAAAGCCCAAGTTTCATTTCAAAACAGAGTGGACATGTCAGCACAGCACCAACACTCACCTTTCTCACTAGTGCTCTATCATGTATGCTCCCTGCCTGTTCTTAACATCAATGATGACGGTCTTTCACTGTGAGAGGACTTGGAAATTGTGTTCAAAAGCTACATCTATTAGGAGAAAACAAACCCACGACAAGAAGTTGTTCAATAAGTAGAATGACAACTCCTTTTCTCTTGAAAAAGTAGATGCATATGAGAGTTTGAGAACCTTTTCAATTTACACAATGAATGGAGCCGTCAGTCAACTTGGGCAGTTGATTGACAGTAAGGTGGGAGTTTCTTAGATGCTTATTTGTATACCATGCAGTATTATGTATTTATCCATGAACATGCTTACTTGGGATCTGAGGAATGAGTATGCTATCCCTTCCCTTTGAATATCTCTGACTGGCTAGTATATTTGGTTCTTTGGTCATTTTCATACTTGGAAAATCCCCCAAAAAGTATAAAAAATATTTTAAAAAACTCTTCTGTATGTAATCCTGAAATGCAAACCTTTTATCTTAAGGGAAAAATCACCAGTCAACTTTCTTTATTAGAAAGAAATTCTGAGGATTTTGATTGTATATGGAGTAAATCTAAGGCAATTTGATTGTGCCACTGAATCTGATTTACTTCCCCACATTTGGCCATAGCATCACCATTGTCCTCTGTCACTTGACTGTGCTAGGTCATCTAAAATGTTTTTTCAATTCTTATTCTTTCCTCTTCTTTTTTGGTACAAAGTCTTGTTATGAAGTCTGTGGCAGTCTAGAATGCATTACGCAGTCTAGGCTCACCATGAATTCCTCATCCCCACCTCTGCTTCTTCCTTCGGAAGGACCAACCATTGTTTATTAAGCCAGCCTTATTCCTCTGTGTGTTGTTGGTATAAACAGCATTTCTTGATGTGAGACTTGAAGTTCTTTTATGCATGTGTGTGCGCATGTGTATGTGTGTGTACCCATGAACACAGCTGTGTCCTTCCAGAGGCCAGAGGCCATGTTGGGTGACTTCCTCAATTACTTTCTGTCTTATTCTCTTGAGACAGGATCTCTCATTGAACCTGAGTTTGAATTTTTCTGGAGGCTGGCTGGCTAGTAAGCTTCAGGTATCCTCCTGACTTCCCAGCTCCCTGTCCCCTCGTGCTGAGTTTGTAGACATATGCTGCCACCCTCCACTTGAAATGGATGCTGAGGATCCAAACTCAGATCTCCATGCTTGCGAGACAGGCGTGTACCCCACTGAACCATCTCCCTTGAGTGAGACACTCTGCTCTTATAGGGACCTCAGTACTCTTTCCCTTCAGTCCTACTTCTTTGCTGGCACAAGCCGTTCTTCCATAGAATTACCAGGAATTCTATTGTGAAATTAGACATGATTTTTAAAACCATTATCATTCCTATGTTGAAGAAGGATGTTTAAAAGAAATCCCACACTAGGTTAGAATTGAGAATAATAGACGGATTTATTTAGGGGTAGACTCACAAATCAGAATCCTCTACTGGAACGGCAAACAGAAAGCGAATCCAGCAGCCAGAAAAGAGACTGAACGTATGCTTTACATAGACATAAACAGTATAAGAGGCCATGCCCAATGGGCGGTTAACTTAAAGGCTATTGGCTGTATGCTTTTCTACAGCACTATGTTTAATCTTCTGAGTTACTTTTAATGAAAGTAATTCAGCATTTTAACAGTTGCCTCTTCCAGAAATTTTTCAGGAATCACTTAAAGATACAGTGCTTGCTCCTTCCCAAGAATTCCCAACAATCTTTATTATTGGGAGACATAGCTTCATGGTTTTCTCATATTTTTGCATTCCTGAGGGACCCCTCTTTGTTCCATGATACCTCTTTGGGAGTGTCTTTATAACAGAAGTTTTGGAAGATAGAGATAATTTCTCTGCGGAGCCAAGGGCAGGTGTGTCCAGCATAGTGCAGACCTACTGGACAAAGGCCAAACAAGCTTCCTGCCCTTAGTAAAGATTCCACACTCAGGCACTGTTCCTCTGAGGTAACATTCATGGGACAAAGGTGCTGCTTTGCCCAGTGACTGCTGCTGATTCTGTGTTTAACGGTCTTTGGCTTCTTATATTCTGCAGGCAACACTTGTTAGCTTGCAAAAGGGATAAAAATATTAAAATCCTGTTTTAGTTACTTTTCTATTGCTGTGACATGACACCATGACCAAGACAATTTATAAAAGAAAGCATTTAATTTGGGTGTCAGGGTCCCAGAGGGTTAGAGTCCATGATCATCATGGCCAGGAACCTGGCAGGCAAGCAAGCAGGAATGGAACTGGAGCCCTAGCTGAGAGCTTTCATCCGATCCACAAGTGTAGTTATAGGAACGGCGGGCTGCATCCCGCCACCTGGCTCTCAGCCGCCTGGCTAGCTTATGCCCCCAAATAATTACACGGAAACTGTATTCTTTTAAACACTGCTTGGCCCATTAGCTCTAGCCTCTTACTGGCTAATTTTCACATCTTGATTAACCCATTTCTAATAATCTGTGTAGAACCACAAGGTGGTGGCTTACCAGGAAGGATCTTAATCTGCATCCATCTTGGAGAGGAGAGCTATGATGTGTCTGCCTAAATCTGCTTCCTTCTCCCGGCATTCTGTTCTGTCTACTCCGCCTACCTAATTTTCTATCCTATCAGGCCAAGCAGTTGTCTTTATTAATTAACCAATGAAACAACAGATAGACAGATGACCCTCCTCCATCACACAAGCACACGGCAGAGTGAGGGATGGTGGTGGGTCTGGTATGTTCTTTTGAAATTTTCAAAGCTCATCCCAGTGACATACCTCCTTCAATAAGACCATATCTCCTAGTCTTTCTCAAAAAGTCCCATCAACTAGGTAGCAAACGTTCACATATCTGAGCCCTATGGATCATTCTCATTGAACAACCACGTTGCCTTTCCTAGTCCCTATAAGTTTGTAGTCATTATCATAGTGCAAAATGCATTTGGCTCAACTTCAACCCCCACACCCCCAAATCTTTGTCTTAAAACTTTATAAGACCAAGTCTCTTCTCAGATCCAAGACAATCTCTTAATTGTAAGCCCCTGTAAAACCGAAAATCAAATTGAATACTTCCCACATACAGTGGCACAGAATATACATTATCATTACAAAATAGAGGAATGGGAACACAGTGAGGAGATACTGAACCAAAGCAAGACCAAAACCAAGCAGGGCAAACTTTAAACCCTGTAGCTCCATGTCTCATGTCAAAGGGCTTGTAGGGCTCCTCAAACCTCCTGTTCCTTCTTTAATGACTGCAACACTCTTTTCTCTTCTGGGCTGGTTCTACTTCCTTTATGCAGCTTTCCCTGGCAGATATCCCATGGCTCTGGCATCTTCAACATCTTGGAGTTTTCAACAAAATCTAGGCTTCATCTTCACAGCTTCATGCAAGTGCTGTGTCCGGGCTTCCATGCAGGGATACCCCTGACATACGCTAGGGCTCAGCAGATTTCCTTAACCAAGGAAGAGGATTTCACAATTTGACTCTAAAGTTAGAACCACATGGCTGATGCTGCCTACTAGGGATGGAATTTGGCCCCTCCTTGAATTATATTTGCATAGCTTTTCCTTATTGTTGCTCTTTTGGAACAGAAATTCTTTCGGCCTTTTCTTTTTGTGGATTACTGGATAAGTAGGATGGGGTCCTACCTTAAGTGAGCCACTCACTTTATTCCATTTAACATCAGGCCTTTCTTTAAACTACTCACATCTTTGAGAACGAGACTTGGCTTCAACATTGTGTTCCCTGCCGCTCTTTCCTCCACAAATTGTGTATTTTGTACCTCCTTTGACCTTGCCCTGCTTGTTCTTTTTCATTGTGGATCTCCATAAAAGCGATCATTAAGAGCTACCCGACAGAGTCACTGTGAGGCTGTCCTGACATCTCTGCCAATGAAATTAGTTCAAAACACTACAATTTAGACTCTTGCAGAGTCAAGGGCATAAAGCATTCATATTCTTTGCCAAAATATCACAAGAATAATCCCTTGTTCAGCTGCTAATATTGTTCCTGTCTGAAAGTTCTTGAACCAGGCCTCTTCCGTAGTCCACACTGCTCTCAGTACTATTGGCTTCCGAGCTCCTACTAGGACTGCCTGTTAATCTTTGCATATAGTGTTCAACTGATTTTCCAGTCCAAAGATCTAAAGTTTTCCTCTTTCCCTCACAAAGCAGTATGGTCAGGCCTTTCATAGCAATATGCTACTCTCTGGTCTGTCTTAGTTATTTTTTTATTGCTGCGATGAGACACCATGACCAAGGCAACGTATGAAAGAAAAGCATTGCATTTGAGACTCACAGTTCTAGACGGTGAATCCACAACCAACCTATCAGGAAGCATGGCAGGAGGAGGCAGGCTTGCTGCTGGAGCAGTAGCTGAGAGCTTACAGCTGATGCACAAGCAGGAAGTAGAGATGGAGAGGGGATGGGAGAGATAGAGATAGACACACACACACACAGAGAGAGAGAGAGAGAGAGAGAGAGAGAGAGAGAGAGAGAGAGAGAGAGAGAGAGACTGAGCCTGGTGTGGATTTAACAATTCTGCCAGTTTTGGACCAAGTGGAAAAATATATGAGCCTATGGGTCCATTCTCATTCAAATCACCCTTTGTAATTCTTAATTAATTCTATTGCACAAAATCCATCTCATCACAGGGCATATGCCTCTTTTTCTCTTGTCATTTGTTTGAGGAAAGACTGAGACATTGGAATGAGCTGAGATGGTTTCTACTTCTGGCGTTTTTTATCTTCTGCTCTACCTATTTTCCCCCAAATTATTTTTAACTTTGGTCCTTTAGCTTTCAGAGACACAAGCTCTTAGCTATTTCCTGAATTTTACAAATTCTCTGGTTGTCATTAATACGTTTTGTATGAAAGGCGATTCTTTTGATTTGGTCTTCAATACCTCTCCCAGAGTGCCTTGGTGAACTCTGTGAGTAGAGAAACCCTTGCTAATGAATGCTCTGGATAGCTGACGAAGTTAAGCCGGATCAGGGAATTAGTTATTGTTTCCACTAGAGGGCGCTCGTCACCGTAATTTAAGGATGATTTCAATGCTTTAGAGACTTGCGGGTCAGTCATGTCCTTACCAGGATGCGTTAGTGAATGTATAAAAATATACTAGAAAACACTCGAAAATGGAACCTTTGTTTAGTTACACTGAACTCGAAAATGGAACCTTTGTTTAGTTACACTGAATCAAGCAGAAGCTGCAGGTGAGAGCAAAGATCAGATCTTAGAACACGAGTTCCCGTGATTTCAATTTCTACAAACTGAAAATGTATGTCAGCACGCACATACTGACTGCAGACAGTAGTAGCCTGATTAGAAATTCCCACTGTAGGTCACTTTGACAGCTACGAACAAAGAGGTTCTGTGTCTCCTGTGTTGGAAAGAGAGAGAGTGTTCAGTGCTGACTGTACTGAGGGTCTGAAAGAAGTGGCAGATATTTTTTTTAGTTGTGAATGGATTTATTTCCTCTTACCTTTCACATTTTGTCCAAAGATGTCAGAGTTAACCAACTTCCAAATACATTTCAAGCAGTCTTGGACTTATTGTAACCAGGTGTTGCCTGTGACTCCATGACTTAGAAACTATAATTTTCTATGCAACCTATGAGCTCTGAGCTGAAATCTTGCTTAGTAAGATACACGTGATGAAGTTTTTCTGTTTTTTCCTCCACAGCTGCCCACACCCTGGACACTGGTCAGGGAGGTTGTGCTTTTAGCAGAAGTGAGATTGGGTAAAGTATGCAATGTCTTTGGCATCACTGGAAAAAAAAAAACCCGTAAAGACAGCCTACCTAGAAGATAAGCCTGCTCTGCACCCCACTCTTTCCTTTAAGAATGGCTTTAGCCCTGGGGTTCCTGAACTTGTTAGCAAGACAGGGATGTTGTCTGTGGGGTCTAGGTACTCAGAATACTCGAGCGGGGTCCATGAAGTCGCTTAGGTGTGCAGCTGTTGTTTGACAGAGCTTTGAAGAAAGGCCTCGTCTTCATTATCTTAATATTGGCTGCTTGGGGCTTATGTGATGGTGGATAAGAATGGCACCATAGGTTCGTATATTTGAGTGCTTGGTCACCAGAGATTGGCACTATTTGAGAGGTTTAGAAGGATTAGGCGGTGTGGCCCAAGGTGTCTTCACAGCAGTAGAAGAGTGACTAAGGCGGACGGTATACAGAAGGTGCTGATTAAATGCATAGAGTTATTTACAGGGACTGGAAGTGTTCGGACTCGGTTCCTGCCCCCCCTGGTCAGGCTTCCCGTCGGCCTCTTGAGAACCAGGTGGAGGAAAGGCAGAACCTCTCTTGGGACCTTTGTCTCATGATGCTCACAGGCACTGGCTGGGCCCACACAGTCCTCAGCGTTGGATAACGCTTCCTGTCTGTGAGGCGGCTCAGAATACAGCAGCGGAATCGTAGCTTCATCCTGAAATGAATCTTTCCTCATTTACTTCAAAAACTGTCCAGAGCCTCACAGCCTTAGGGCCGGGTTTTCTACAGAAAGCGCCTTAACAGACGCCAAGCTCTTGCGTCCAACCTCCCGGAAGTAACAGTCCTAAGAGTAAGGTAGCTGAGTGGAAGATTTTCCCCTAGTCACCCTCAACTCTCTCCCTAATTTTGACTTCCCAATTTTGATTTTTAGTTGGCCACTAGGTTGCGCTGTGTGACAAGAAATCTCAGGATCTTGAACCCCCGGGAACCCAGGACTCGGAGGGAGAAGAGGTGGGAGCCCAAGAGAGGGAGAGCCGGGAGAGTGGGTCCCGGTGGTGTCCTCTGAAGAGGAAGACCCACAGGAAGCAACTAGACTGGACGACTACAACCAGCTGTGCCGCAGTCAGCAAAAACCACCGCTTTCCTGCAAACCTAACGGGTTCCAAGCGGAGTTAAGAAGTAAATGCGCCATTTGAAAAGCACAGAGTAGAAGAGGGTTCATCCGCGTTTGCCGGTTTACTGTCCTAAGAGCCAAGTGTACAGGCCCCAGGAGATCAAACAATTCACACGGGGAGGAATATTTGAACTGCCCCATATTCCCTTGGGAATAAGCGCCCTTGTATTAATTTGTAACTGTTCCTATCTCCCCTAGCTCCCCTTTCTTCTTCTAGTACCCTGATATTTTGCGCAGGGATTGTTCTTCTGAGGGTGAGAAGGCTTTTGTTTTTGTTGGTTTGTTTGTTTGTTTTACAAAGGTTGGTTACATATATATATATATATATAGCAGCAATTATTTCCCAGCCTTCCTGTTTAAGAATAACCAGAACAAAAGAAGCCTCCCCCCCACCACGCCCTGCACCCCTGTGCTGCTCTAGGCTGGGGAGGATGTATGTGCCCAGAAGCTTCTTCCACTCAGTCTTCAGGCTGCAGACTAAGCAAGAGGAAGCCTTGGGCAGACAGACACTCCTCACTCCTGCAGTTTTCCATTTCTAGATAGGGAGTGTCATTGTTCGTGCCCCTGTCTGTCTGTGTGTCTGTCTGTGTGTCTCTGTATTCCATGACCGGTGTAGGCCTTCACCTCCACTGTGCTGGGACCATGGCCCTGGGAACTTCTCTGCTCTGTCTTGTTGCTGCCTTTGCTCCCATGTCTGGGAACCATGTTGGACTCTGTTCCCTACCCGTTGCACGTGGATCTGAAGAGCAGGCTTGGAAGCTGAGGTCCCGCAGGGCTCGTTGCTCCATTGGGTGACTCTAAGCACCACAGGGGTGTGAGCCATCAGCTGTGTTGCCCACGTTGGCGTTTGCACCCTCCAGACGCGATCACACGCTAGAGATCTGTCAGACATCAGAACTGTGGAGACCGGAGGGAAAAGCCTGCGCCCTGTGTGGGTGCTTTGTGCAAGTTGCCCAATGACTTTTGAGTGGGCCTCGCGTGCTCCAAGAATGTGCAGAGGTGGCCATTCTCATTTTTCTCGTTTCTTTCCATCCAGACTCTTGCTCCGGTTGGCTCTGGCCAGAGACAGTCTGTGCGTGGGGCGAGGGCGCAAGAGGGCTGGGAAGGAACACAAAGTGTAGAGAGTTTTTGTCGTTCTGAAGACTATGGTGCCTAGAGAATGGAAGAGCAAATCTGCTGAGGTGAGATCAAGGAAGCAAGCAAGGCTTACATCAGGCGTTAGCTAAACTTCTGCTATTACAGGGAGATTAAATCCGGGGTCCAGGGCTTACTCCTGTTCCCAGTACCCACTAGTTCAGTCCCGCAGAGGCAACTTCTCTGGGCTTCAAGGGGCAGAAAGCCACGGAGCGAGTTCCGAGCTCACAAACGTGAGTAAGAAGAAGCCGTCTTCGAGCGCTTTTCGGATAACATCGTGTGACTACTGGACGCTTCCTCCCATGCGTCTTGTACAATTTGGCATCCTCAAGTGCCAGACTCCCACTGCGGCCAAGGGGTGGAGTGCCGGGGAATCGGGGAGCCGTAGAAAAAGGCTGTGTGCTGGCAGAGTGTCCGGCTCCTATTTGGCCTTTTCGGTAGCATGCGTGAGTGCGTGTTTCTCTCTCTCTCTCTCTCTCTCTCTCTCTCTCTCTCTCTCTCTCTCTCTCTCTCTCTCTCTCTCTCTCTCTCTCTCGTGTGTGAACGCGCGCGTGCGCGCCCGCTCACAAGAACCTCTTAATCCTTTTCACCTCTAGGAATTTTTAAGGGCAGAGCTGACAGTCTGAGTCTCCAACTTGGGCCAAGCTCTTGCTCCCAACCTGGCAAGAAATTTCTATGGTGAATAAAACTTGTTCTTGAGTGACTTGTTGGGATGACCCTAAGGTACCAGTAGCTTTCCTCTCCCTCCCTCCAGATTGAATCGAAGCTGCCCAGCTCTCTCCTGAAAAAACCAGGTTAGACAGACAGGCCTGGGAAAGTCATCCTATCCCTGAGCCGGGAGCAGGAGGCTGTCCGAGTTTTCAGTCGCGGCTTGGAGACTGGGAAAGACCTAGAGGCCCGCCGCGTGCACAGACAGTTAGTTAATGGAAACCCTGTAAATCGGTTTTAAGTGCACCCAGGACAGAGGGGAAAGAAGGTGGAGACGGTGGTGGCTGCGGATGGCATAGAATGAGGGACCAGGGGTTATCCATTCCGCTGTTTTGAAACTAACAGCAGCTTCCCACTTCTCCATTGTTCTTAACTTAGGAAAGTAAACGTATTAAAGAAATTCATCAGGACAGGGAAACCCGAGCCCCTTGCCCTCCCCAAGCGGAGGAGTCCGCGGCGGCCTCCCTTGGCAGGGAACCCGGCTGCGGCTATCCCCCTCTCTCCCTCCCTCCTCCCCGCCCCCGGAGGGGCATTGCTACTACGGCGATCGCCACCTCACGCCGATGGAATGCTCGAAGTATGCACACGTTCCCAAAAGTAGACCTCCTTCACCGCCGAGTAGCATACATCACCCGTGGCAGCCTTCCACCTTCTCAGGCGTTTCGTAACCGAGTAAACTGAGAGCCGGGAACAGCCCTCTATTAAGTAGCCCGCGGCGCGGAGCCTCTTCCCAGTCGGCGAAGGCGGCCGCCGCAGACGCGTCCGCCCTCAGCTGCAGTCAGTCCCCCTGCCTCCGCTCTGCGCTCCAGTCGCCACTCCTGTGTGCTCCCGCTGCCCTTCTCACTCTGGTGGCCGCCAGGTGCTCCCGGAGCGCAGCGCTCTCACCAGCCCGGGGGGTCCCACACGCTGGCTGCAGGACGCTCGCTCCCTCTGTCACCACCGGCACAGGTCAGTATGGCTTCTGTTCCCCCCTCATCCCAACCCCCGGCCTTCCCCCGAAGATAACTGGGAAAAGTCGTTTCTTGCTAGTATCTTAACCCGGGCCAGGCAGAGCGCCCGGCGGGAGCTGGTTCGCTTTGGAAGTGATTGGTTTGTGTGCCTGAGATAGATCTGCGGAGCAACAAGAAACATTGCGATTTCTTTGGAGTTTTGAAGGGCGAAGGAAAGATGGCTTATTTGGCTCTATTTTGTCCCTCTGCAGGGGATTGTCCCCTATAGACGGTGTCGCCTCCCTTGTAGTGCATGGGCTGCGTAGGTCGCTCTTTATTATCTGGTGATTGCAGCTTTGCCAAGTTTGCCGGGTTGCAATATGGGCACAGGACATTGCACGAAAGCGAAGAGAAGTTCCGCACGCACGGGGCAGAATTACTCGGAGGGCCAATGGCAAGCGCTCCGGCGCGGCGAGGTTAGGCGCGAGTGGCATTTCCAGATGCTCCCGGGAGCGGCCCTGGCTTCATCCTCTACGGCTTTCAACGGGTTGGTGGGTTAGGCTGGTTTTTCACAGCTGCTGAAACATCCTTTTGGGCTTCCCCTGAATGCACTGGGATTAAGTCCTACTTAGGATCAGTCAGAGGGACCCTGAGACGGCTTCTTCTCCAATCCCTGGGTGTAGAGTATGGGTATCAGACTGTGAGGATTTCGCGCATTTACAGAGCTATGCCAAACGGGACCTGCATCTGGCTTCTTCAGCCACCCTCCGGTGACCAGTTCGGATCTCTGGTATACCTCCCCACCCCCAACTTCAGGGTTGGATGGAGTTTTCTAAGGAACCATGGAGAGGGTTGGGGGTTGGGGGAAGAAGAGATGAGACACAACTCGTCCTTGGCTAACTAAGGTCAAGATAGCAGTTATAGAAGAGACATGTGGCGCCTGGAATCTAGGTGGGCCCATGGAACATGTGTATGCCTGTGGGTGCGTTTGAAAAAAAAATAACTTGAGAGAGTTAAGGAGTTGGCCGTTTCCAGCAAGGGGTGGGGGAGGGGCGAGTTGTCCAAAAGGGACCAGTTCCCATAGCGCCCCCATTCCTGGCAGCTGATGCGTTTTCATTCATGAGGGGGAAGTGAGGGAAATCCTACTGCCACGTAGGGGCGGCCGCTTTCAGCCATCTCTGTCTGAGAATGCTCAATGAAGTGTTGCTAAGCATTCCGATAAATGTTTTGGCTAAGAAGGAGAGAGACGCTTTTCTTTAAAACATATATGGACGGAAATCTTGGCTGGCTAAGATGGTTGGGTTATTCATCGGATACCCCAATGAGAGATGATTCATTCTTGATGCTGAGTCAGGAAGCCGATAGGTGGCGCACTAGACCCAGATAAACGCACTTCCAAGACTCAAGTTTTTGTTCGGCTTATTAACAACTCCCCCAAAACTGCCCACAGATTTTTGTGAGCATATTGCCACACTTTAAGTCTTCATGAGCCCAACTGCCAACCTCATTCCAAACTATTATATGAACGTTATGGTCAGGTGACGGCAACAATGGGCCAGTCATGCTTTTACATTTTTTTTTAACTAACGTAGGAAAGGGTTAGAATGTCAGAGTTGTTAATTAGGAAAAAGACATTACTAAAATCCCCTAGATCTCCTCGCCGCGCCAAAATTTTAATCTTGGCTTCATAAAAAGGAGCTCTGGGCAATTTGGCTTGCCTGCTCATCAGACATGTAAAATGCAATTTACACTCAGATGAAGAAAGCTTCCCTAACCTGCGTGCCAAAGATCTGGAAAGTCATGGTTGGAGACTGTCAGCTTCTTTTCTCAAGGAGAACCCAACCTTTGGCTTATTTTTGGATTCCAAAGCACCAGTTCCCCTCCCCCTTTAAGTTGTCTCAAGGCCTATGGTGCTGCTTTATAATAATGTGTGTACCTCTGAATCCATCCTCCCCATGTCTGTGTGTGTGTGTGTGTGTGTGTGTGTGTGTGTGTTTGGCCACAGGCACCTTCTCAGTCCAGCTCATTGATGGTAACTTTTGTTTCTGGATTGGGCCTTAGACTATTAGGACAGTCTATTAAACAGCCGCCGCCACCGTGTGTTCCGGAAACTACAAAAGAAGAGTAGACCTCTTGACCATTAAGGAATTAACAGTGTTGCAAAGTCAGGGAAAAGTCAGAATAGAACCTTCTTGCTCTGGAGCTTCTGTCAGTTGCATTCTTCCGACATTAAGAACTAGTTAAGAACAAAGATGAGTTATTGAGGATTTTAAAATTCTAAGAACTTTTAGAAAACAGACAAAGGTATTTTGCTTCTTTATATTGTTTTGACTCTCTTTATGATGCATTTTAGAGTTGGTTCCCCTCTTCTTTGGTAAAGGGTTTATCAGATATAAAAACAGCATAGTTATCAGAAGAATTGGGTTTCAGTTGGGCCTTGCATATCCCTGTATAATCTATTCCAGACCTTAAAGACTTGCATAGCTTTAGTCAGGATAAACTGAAGAAAACAGAATAAAAGAGGTTTATTATTCTTTCCAAATTATCCTGGGACCACTGAAGCACAGTTACCTAAAGAGTTCAGCAGTTAGGAAAAAACGGTCAAATGAAATCCCCAGCTGGAAGAGACATTTGGTTGAGTCAGGGATAAAAATCGCCTCTAAATTATCCATCATCTTGGCAAGATGAAGCCATGTGCGGTCTGGTCAGGCGTTCACAGAGCACAGTACCCCGGAGAAGAGTACCTTCTTTAATCCAGAATTTCCTACTAGGTCCCCGATTAAACCTATCGACTCCACAATAGGTCCATTATGTGCTCGGCTAGCCGCCGTTTTTATTATGGCAAATTTGACTGGGTTCTGGACCATGTTTAGGCTCCTGTTTGACCTGTCCCTGGTCTGCTCAGGATGGGTGCTGATGGATCACTGCTTCCTCCTGCAGATCTCTTCATGAGGCTGTGAGCCTGAGGCCAGAGCATGCAGACCAGGCTTCCCCGAGCGCTGGCCGCCCTGGGCGTGGCCCTACTCCTGTCTTCCATTGAGGCAGAAGGTAAAATGCTTTTACTTTCTCTATGGCAAGAGATACTGAAGAATTCAAGAAAGGAAAAGGCTCTCCTCTCTTCTGCTTCTGTGACTTGCTTTGTTTCTTCTGCACTTCTCCTGTGCTTTCTCTTCTCCAGAGAAATCTCCTCCTTCTGAGGTGTGTCCGTTTCCAGACTTTCAGGTCCAGCTCTGATATTCCGCTTCCCCTACTCTGTACAGTGCTGTCTGGTCTCTCTGTGCTTGTCTGCAGTGTGCTGTCCACACTGCCACCGACGCTGCTGCCTTCCCTGAGGACCAGTCCCCTGAATAGGGCAACAGCTGCATCCAGCTCTACCAAGAGGATCCTGGAGGGCTGGGTACCAGGAATCTCAGAATACGGACATCCTCACAGGATCACCTGGGTCGGGACTGTGACCTTGGTGACAACATGAAATAAAAGACTCCAACATCACCAGCTCCGCGCGTCTGGTTTTCTTTTCTTTTCTTCTTGAGCAGATTAGGGGATTCCAATTGGCTCGGCAGACTTTTAGGCAAAGGATCCAACTGTCAAACTGACTGTCACTTGATTTGGTGGGTAGAGGAATGAGTGACAAGCAGAATTCCCAATTCCTAGGGGGTACTCACTCAGTCTAGGGACTCTGTTGTTGGTGTTTGGTTCCAAAGTCTCTAAAGCATGTGTCCCAGAACAACCCAGCTCAGGAGGATTGGCTCTGGGCCAGGGTTTCCAGCCTGGAGGCAGCTTCGAGCCGGGCACCCTCTTGGCGTGCTCACCCATGCTTGGCTCAGGAAGACCTGGCCACGTCTGACCTCAATGCCTTGGCACTAGGTGACCAGGGACACCACAATGCAGCTCCGAATTGGCTCCTTGTGACCCTGCCCTCTAGAAGACTTCTGTTAAACTTTTAACCTAATTTTATTTTGTTTGGTGTGCTTGATGCTTTAATACCTTAGTATTTATTGACGAAGCCACTTCTACGTTATGACCTCACCGGCTCTTTGAAACTATCATTTGAGATTTGGCAAATTTATCATATTCTGCAATATTAATGAGTTAATCTTAATTTTTTTTACCCTCTCCAATGAAATAAACACCTTTAATGAAGTTAGGGAGGAGACATCTCTAGCCTCTGGAAATTCCAGGGTGGAATGCCCTGCTTGTAGAAGGGTAGGCATGTAGGGATGTTTCTTGGCAACCCTGATTTGTTTTTTTTTAAATGCTCTACTTCAAAACTGTGGGTACAGAGAACTAATGCTAGGAAAATAAAGAGTCCCCAAATGTATAGCTGGTCTAAGATTCAGAGATGCTTGCTGGTCCGGCCCACCTGATGAGGAAATGCAGAGGCTACTCTGGCCTCCTGAAGGAGTTTTCGGATGAGGTGGCCTTGCAGTAATCTTTGCTGTGTCGTCAGTTAGGAAGGAATTTTATTTGAGAGGCTTCTGGAAGCACTACTAAAGATATTTTTAGATAAGTCACTGAAGTGGCCTGTTTCTTGCTCATTAAGAAAATGGTTCTTTGGAAATAAATGTTTTGAGAATTCTCCAGTATAGGGTTAGGCTGGAGATACCGGTAAGTGAAAAACATCGGTTCTGAACTGGCAATGACCAGTCAGCAAAAGACAGTTAAAAACAGCATTATACTATGTGCCTTCCTGATTATTCCCGTTGTTTCTCATATTTTTATCTTATGACTTTGTGTTAATTTTCACATGGTGTAGTTCTTTCTTTCTTAAAGTCTTGTCTTTTGCTCTCTTAGGTCAGCATCTTTTAATAAGATTCATTTTTGGATTGTTTTCTGGTTTGGCAGCGTCAAACAGAAATATGATTCACACTTAAAAGTCATATATCTAACTTAAACATTTTTTTATAGTCATATAAAGAAAAAAGGGACCAGGAAAATTGATTTTTATGAAAGGTTTTTTAACATAATGCTATTGTTTCAACACGTAATCGACAGAAAAACCATAGGCCAGCTCCTCTGCACTTCTGGGCTAAGTTTTGAGAGCTGGACATGCGCTTCACACTTGCAGCCCTTTTCATTTCAGACTGGCCACACTTCAAGGGCTCAACGGCCACAGGAGACTCTTTGCTCCTTGTTGGGCAGCTCAGCTCTGGTGTTAACTACCAACTAAGTGGCCCCAGGAGCCTGTGAAGAGCTAACAAAATTTGTGGCCAAAGTCTTACTGAAGACGTTGGGCTAGAAAATAGATTCCCTCCCCCCTGAAATCTTTCTGTTGGGGCATTTCAAAATTTCAGCTTGCCCCTCTGTTTGCAACCTTCTGCTAAGGTAGCCAAGGCTACTTTGCTTTCTTTTGTTGACTCATATGTTCTTGTAGTCATATGGTTCCTGGCTCTTTTTAATATAGTTTTTTATATGCTAGAAACACAGTTTTTAATGTTAATCTAAATTATTTTGAAAATTACATTTAGAAACCATGATAATAATTTTCCACATTAGCTGGGCGGTGGTGGCGCACGCCTTTAATCCCAGCACTTGGGAGGCAGAGGCAGGTGGATCTCTGTGAGTTCGAGACCAGCCTGGTCTACAGAGCTAGTTCCAGGACAGGCTCCAAAGCCACAGAGAAACCCTGTCTCGAAAAAAAACCAAAAAAAAAATAGTAATTTTCCATATTGCCTCTATTTGCATGATGAATGATATTTCCATGCTAATTTACTGTGTCCGATAGATATAAAGGCAAAGACTACTTCCTTTTTTGGCCTTAAGTAATTATTAAATAGACTAGCAAACTTTAATCTTTCCAAGTGCTCTGTATGACCTAGAGTGTATGCATTAGGCTGGGATCATGTATATTAAGAGGTTTTTAGATAAATTAACTTTGCTTTAAACAGTCCAAGGTCAGTGTTCCTCTTTCCTTCATCTAGAGTTTGAGATGGACACATATTTTGTGAAATACAGAGTTTTAATTTTTGTAAGTTTTATTTATAGTTTATAACATAATAATTAATGATTTAAAGTCATGCTTTAACTATGTCTGTGTCTAGATTAAGGGACTAGTTTAATATATATTTCTATAATTCTGTATCTGACATGCAGCAAAACATTCATACCAGAGAACATAGATGTCATGATTCTGTTTTATTTTCTAAATGAGGAAGTGAGAATGCCTTAAGTTGATATAGTTTTTAAAAATATATTTATTTTTATCTTTGTGAATTGGTGTGAGGCTATGAAATTCACTGGAACTGTAGTTACAGACTGTTGTGAGTTTCCCCATGTGTGCTGGGAATTGAACCCTGGTCCTCTGTAACTACTGAGCCATCTCTCCAGTACCTCACGTTGATATTTTAATGTTGCTATTAGATTTTTTTGGCTATAACATATTATATTGTACCCACCCATGCATCCACCCACTCGCCTACCCTCTCCCTATTCACCTTTCCATACAAATATTTGCCATGGTTAATTCTTGGATATAGATTCTTGCTGGGTGCTCCAACTGGAAAAAAGGTTATTTTTCTTTAAAACAAGACAGACACACTAGTTTTAAAATTGTTCAGACAACAACGTGAAGTTAATACCTCAATTTCTATCTATACCTACATTGGTGGTACAGTGGTGAACATAGCTGCCTTCCCAATTCTATCTATATCAGAGTTGCAGATGTCAGCATGCCACATGTATATTACTGCACAGACGTAATTTCTTCTAACAGTGACTTTGAGAGAATAGAAAAATATGTATATATTAACAAGTACTGTGTGCTGATCCTAACGTTTTTGACTGAAATATTTATTCTATTTACTTTTAATATAATGTGATAAAAAACGATGTAGATTATAAGATAAAAATTGTTATCTATGAACTGTACTTTTTTTAAAATTTAATTTGTAGATCAAAGATTACAAGGCCTATAGTTACATTATTATAAATACAAAAGGAAATAACAAGTAAAATGTCTACATGTCTGCATGTTGTATAAGAAGACATTGAATAATTTTTACATAGTTTGATTATTTCTACCATGTCCTAAATCCTACCAGTTTGTGTAACGAAAATCTCATCATAATGATACTTTTATATCACAGTATTTTGATAACAAAAGCATCCTGTTTAAGTATAAAATTAAACTACCAGTTACAGATACTTAATGTTTCCCTTTCTTAGATTGCTAGTTATAATGTTAATTCTGTTTCCCTTGTCTTGGCTATGGTGGCTTGCATTTACAAACCATCTGTAGTCAGTTAGTGCTTGTATAATGATAGTATCAGCATTACTTTTGGGAACACCTAGACTCTGCAACAATGTAATAATGGTGGTTGTGAATGAATGTAAAAATTTTCCAAATCAATAAAAACAAATATGTGTAATGATTTAAATCAATGTAGGTCATACCCTCACACCTACTTCATCATTTTTTCAAAATGATAGCCCCCAAGCTTTGTAAACAAAATGACAATCTTGAAGGGCTGTATGTTTCGTAAACTCAATGAGAACAGAGGGGTAGGTTCTGATTTTCACACTGAGAGGTCATTTTTCCTACTTTCGAATCCCGTGTCCCACATCTGACTTCCCACGAGCACCTTAAAATCCTCTAAAATGTTCAAGACTTTTCCCCCACAGTCATTTTTTCAGTCTATCTGGAATCCTGGTCACTTGGATATCAACAAGGTGGGGCGCTGCTGGCCTTCAGCAGTTTTAACCTAATGTCCGCTGCTTCAGGTCTATTTCCTCCAAGGTTGGTGGTACTATTTTTCCATGTACTGATTTTTAAAAAGCTGCTCAGGCCAGTTGTGTCTGCCTTTGCATTAAATTTGTCCTGAGCCATTGCTATCGGAACAATATTTTATAATGATATTCTTAATACCCATTGTCCTATTAACATCTGCTGCATGCTTGTTACATATACTAAGTGATGACTTCAGCTAAACGTTGCAATATGGTAACAGACAGAAGAATGATTAAGCCGTGCATGCAGATTAATCGTCCTAATCTCACTGCCTGTGTATGGATAGGAAGAAAGTAACATTCGTTCTTCTACTAGTGTAGCCAATAAAAATAAAGACATCTCCTACAGCTGGAGGTGGCGATTTATTAAAACAGATGTTTGCCTAATCAGTTTTGTTTCCTTTAAAAATGTGCTATGAATGTTAAAGACAGCTAATCTAATCCCCGTTAAATTCTGAATGGTGTCTCAGAGCCATTACTGCATTTCGATTGACTTTCATAAAATTCTAAAGGGAGATGGTGCCCTCTTAAACCAGAGGTAAGCCACCTCACTCATAAGAAGTAGTACCTGCAGACTAAGATATTTAAAGTAGAATATGGTTGAAAATCATCTATTTTATTGAACTTGCTTCAAGTGTAATGATTTTCAAGGTGTCGACCATGCACTGACAGTGAGTCAGTATAAGGCTGCATGAGGAGGCATGACCATCGCTGTAGAGAATATCATTATAAAATATTTCAGGAATGTCTTTGTGTAACGACTATTGTACATGGAAGCTGTTGTTCATTGTGGGAAACTAAAAATAAGCCAACATTTTATTGACACATGCATGACGCTGTACAGTTTTGTATGTAAACTGTTCCTTTCTGTACTTTGCAGTTATTTCTGTCATTGATTTCTCCACGTTTTTATACAGTCATGTCTTCCAATGCTGATCATTCATTACTGTGTCCTCCAAGTTCTGTAAATAATTTCTCATAAATGTACATTGATGTTGTCTTTTCATAATTAATCATTGTTTTGTAGAGGGCCATCCTGGCATTTTAGCTTAAAATGCTACTTCTAGTATGGAGTAGGCCTACTACCAAGGCAATGACTGTGTTGGTTTACACCTTGGGAGCATAGCAAATTGGTGTAAACAGGCAGAATATGGTTTTATAAACATCTCTAGTACTGCTTATATACTCATACATTATTAACATCTCATTTTAATATTTGCGAATATTGATATCAATATACACTTAATGTATATTTTCTTGAAAGACATATTTCACTTTTTTATGATTTCACTTTTCCACTCAAATACATTTTTAAAATCCTCTACCCCAGACTGAGATTTATCAAACAACAATCCTCAAAGCAACAACGCGGAAATTGAACCTAAACCATCAGTGATTTTCTTCCACATTATAAAAATGTATGATGTCACTGTTCTAAATTAACACCCATGGTTGTAAGCAGGTTGTGATTTGGCATGCTTTTTCAAAGTGCACTCAGCATGTATTGAATTTCCTTAATCGTTATGTGAATTGTTTGCATATGTGGTTATTATATGTGATTTCATTGTTCTTGTATCCAAACACATTTCTATTCTGCTTGATTTTGCTGGCCATTCTTGAATGACCTAGCAACTCAAGAATCAAGTGTTCCGTGCTGTCTTCTGTAATTTGTACACTTTCTGATGTTTTGTCATATCTTGTCAGCTTTTAATTTTATTCTGATCCAACAAGATATTTTTTATACTTGTTGGAAACAAATTTATGCAAAGACAACTTTAGTAAGCTTTGCTCATCACAATTTTTCATTAATATATTAACCATTTTCTGACATTGGAAAATGCAACTAATTTCAACTCTCTTGCAGTTGACCCACCTTCCGACTTGAATTTTAAAATTATAGATGAAAATACTGTTCATATGTCATGGGAGAGACCATCTGATCCAATTGTGGGTTACAGAATCACTGTAGACTCTACAACAGGTGAGTTCTGAGGTTTTGGGACAGATATTGAGTTCATACAGTCTGTTTGCCTAACCTCACATTTAATCACAAGGAGGTCAAGAATAAGCAAGCCAGAGGGACTTGGTTGATGTCACCTGGTATTTGGTGGACTCAGGGCTACAGAGTCCAATCCTCATACTTATTGTAAGCAAAGCGAAGCAAAACAGAACTTGTTTCAGATGTTCTATTGTGTGATCGGTAGTGTTAACCATGTTGCCCAAGTGTGGAGAACCAATGTCTAAGAGGTGGGAAAGTGACTATTTGTATTGCCTTCTATTTGTATTGGAGATAAGAAATCTTCTTTGGTTGGCAATGAATATGGCCATTGCCTGTATTGCTAACCACTTGAGCTGTGCTTATTCACTATCTGACTTTTAGAATACCAGTGGTTTAAAATGCTTCCTCATAAGGGAGCTTTTAAAAATAGGTAGTATGGCTAACAAACTGAAGAAGGGGTAAAAACTTCCCCCTTTGCTGTTTCTCTCTAAGTTCATTTGGTCAATGGCTTCGTCAATTTTAAAGAATATTCTAAAAGAGCCTAAATAGGATCCAGCCCATTTCTAGATACTGGAATATTGGCTTCCAGTCTTCAAAACAGGCATCACAAAGATCCAATCTAATATATCCCCAATGTCCTCATGTCCCACGGTGCTCTGATCCACATAGATACAGTACATGGCCTATATAGATATCAGGAGCATTTCTCAGAGTTTCCTACATATGCTACCTTTCTTCCTTACGCATTGTGAATTATTTTATATAATTTAAGTATTAACAGACATGCAGTCCATAGGAGCTATCATGCTTTCTTATTGAACCGAGAGTTAAAAGAATCTAGATGGAAGTACACTGTCATTATGTAAGTAAATACTCAGTATATGATATCATGACACATGTGGTACACAATTTAATAAATTCAGAGGACTATTGGTACCTAGCAGAGTATGGTCCACATTTGAATATGGTTCTATTTTTCTGTTCTCTCCCAATTTATAATTTAAAATTGAGTTACTTCCTGAGTCATATTTTATTTATAACTTGTTTTATTATTTCATGTTTTTAACAAAAATGATGCTATATTTTTGGTCTGATAGTCTAATGTACCTTGAACTTAGAGGAATTTCAAGCTTTTAAAAAGTATTGAATGTGATTGTCAGATAAAGGCAAGACTATTGTAAATGTTAGGTTTTCTAAAAATGCAGCATCTTCTTTTTGGAAGATAGTTAAAATGTTTCGATGTCTTGGCAGAGTACATGGCAAAACTTTCAGTGATGGGAATGCATTTAGACTTCTTTTGTCATATGCTATTATTGGGATGCATTCATATTTTTCTTTTTGTATTTACAGAGGGACCTACTAAAGAGTTTACCCTTGCAGCTAGCACCACGGAAACTCTTTTAACAGACCTTGTTCCTGAGACAGAGTATGTGGTGACTATAACTTCCTATGACGAAGTAGAAGAAAGTGTGCCAGTTATAGGTCAACTGACAAGTAAGAGCACATACACATTGGAGCACTTTCATAATATCATTATATCTCTTCCTCCCTCCTTTCAACCCCCTCCCCCCGGCCAATCCCTTTCTTCCAGCTCCTTTCATGTCCTTCCCACTTTCAATTGATAACCTCATTTTCTTTGACCATTACTGTCACATGGATAACATGCATATGCATTTTGCAGACAACTTTCCACCCTCAAATTTAACCTATTATAGAAGTCACATATCAGCACCATTTTCTATGATTCTTGTTATTAGTACTTACAAGCAATTCATTCATGTTTTTTAACCTTGGTCTCTGGAAGTGGCAGAAATGTTCTGAATGAAAATGATTTGAAACATCAAAAGATTTCAAGCAATGAGGTCTTTTTGAAATATCTTGGACATTTCACTAAATAACTTATTAGTAAGGAAATTGTTGTTTGGCATTCTAACAATCCGGGCAAGACCAAATATTTGAAACACAATATTAAAGAACAATGTATATGTTCTACACCCCCCCACACCCCCCCCACAACACCCCCCCACCTCCCATCTCCCCCCACACACCCACCCCCACATGCACCCACACATACACCCCCCCACCCCCCCACAAGTACATATATTTGGTAATTTCTTTTGTTAATGATGGGTTTTTGACTCAGTTCAAACAGGTGATCCAGCAAAGACAGGGGAGAAGAAACCTGGGAAAACAGAGATACAAAGTGAGTTTCTTCCTATACTTTTGCTTGGATTTGTAGAAGTTACAAGTGTCCTGCTGTAGGTGTTCTAATTATACATAAAGCTTGATCATCTTCTCTGTATTAATAGCTATAAGCTTTCTCTAGAAGGAGTTAGCGAGATGAGAGAAATGTATAAGTAAATAGTTATAAACCTTGAGATCTGACCTTCTGGCTAATACGTCCTCCTAAGACAAATTATAGCAACAGATGGTACTTATAGAGGTTTGGGAAAAGACTGAGATGGCCTTAGTGCTCAAAGCAACTCAACTGCTATGAAACGCACTTTAAGTCTATTTGTATATTGAGCTCATCTCTGGGATATTTCTGACTTGGCTGATGATGTCAGCTTTCCCAATCTTTCCAGAGTTCCTGCAGCCCATCTCTAAGAAATTGAATATATAACCAGATGAAAAGCACTTTTATTTAGTCTTGGCTATTAGGCTGTTAGCCTTCTTTTGTCTGACGGTGCTTTGTGTGACTTGCTAGAGTGAACTCCTTAGGAGTTTCTTGGACTTCTGATTTTGTCACTTTGTAAGTTGTCTTTATGACCCAGATTGATCATAAAAACATTATAAACACAGAGGCCTCTTTTTCTGGAAAAATTTCCTCTAGATCACTGTTTATCATTCTCTCTTAGAAATCCAATAATCTGAAATGGAGTTTCTTCTATGCAGTTACATTACTATTTTCCCAAACTATCAATATTTATCCTAAATCAAAATATTCTGCCAGATATGGGTTTTAAAAGACTAAAATTGCTCTCTCTATTAAATAGCATACAAAAATTATTTAAGCATGCAACTTGAAATTGCCTTGCACAATTTTCCAGGACCTTTTCCTACTTCTCTTTGCCAAAATACTTCTTTTATTATCTACCAACTAACTTCAAGGACAAAAACATCTTCAGAAATCCACTAAATGTTGCCTTACAAATGCAGATTTTCATGAAAACCAACGTGCTTCTTTGACCACGGAAGAAGGAAAGATAATGTGTGGTCAAAAAAGCACACTGCATTTTAATCCCTTAAGGATACCACATGGCCATATGGACTCTTACATCAACAATATTTCCTCTTATAGTTTAGTAATGGAGGTCTTAATTGTCAAATTTGAATATAGAGATAATGAAGAAAAGATATTTTGGCTACTTTGTGTGACTGTATGTGTAGACTACCTTGACTAAAAACTGAGACATTTATATTGGGAAATACGACAGACTATTAAATATTTGTTCTTCTCTTCAACTTAGACTGATCTGCTTAAAGAGCACAGATTATATTTATTTGTTGATAAGTAGCAAGGCAGGAGACACTCATTTCTTGTCTGTCTCCTAGATGTTTTATGGAATCTTCATTTGGGGAACCATAAAAATGTGGTTTAGAAATACAGGTCGTCAGGGCACATGCTTGGACTGCGTTCTCCTGGGCAGTGTGTACCGGGTGTCTAGTTATTTCTTTGCACAGAATGTCTTACCTAGCAATTTAAAGACATCCAATTGCCAAAATGGATCTTGGTAACTGAAAATTCTTCGATGTTCTAAGGTTTTATTTTGTTTTATGTGTGTAAATGGAAAATAATGGGTCCAATACATTATAAGCAATGGAATGATTTGGAATATTTTTTGCAATGTTAGCCTGTGTTTTTAAAAGGTGGACTGTTCTAACTATTTAAAAATATGTTTAATGTGTTACAGAGTGCTCGGTCAGTGCCTGGACTGATTTAGTCTTTCTTGTGGATGGCTCCTGGAGTGTGGGAAGAAATAATTTCAAGTATATTTTAGACTTCATGGCTGCTCTTGTGTCTGCTTTTGACATTGGGGAGGAGAAAACAAGGGTTGGAGTTGTTCAGTACAGCACAGATACCAGGACTGAATTTAACTTAAATCAGTATTACCGAAGAGATGACCTGCTTGCTGCAATTAAAAAAATACCATACAAAGGCGGTAACACAATGACAGGTATGTTTAGAGAGATTCCTTTATTGTTTAAAATAAATGAAGTGTCTGTTTTGATTGCATAGCAAGTACCTTTGGAATTAACCTTTTAGGCGCTAACCTTGGCAAAAGAGTGAGAGCCTAGAGGACATAAGCATGTTTCTTTGTTCCCTGCAGGGGATGCCATTGACTACTTAGTTAAAAACACTTTCACTGAATCTGCTGGCTCAAGAGTCGGCTTTCCTAAAGTGGCAATAATTATCACGGATGGCAAGTCTCAGGATGAAGTGGATATTCCAGCACGGGAACTTCGTAGTATTGGAGTTGAGGTTTTCTCTCTGGGTAGGTGAAGTCTGACCAGCCATTTTCTTTCTAGATCTCCTTTGTTGCACTAAATGCTTAAGAAGATAAAGGTTGAGTCCTCAAGGAAGGATGCTGTCAAAAACGCTTACTGCATTATAGAATGGTATTAAGCCAAGTTGTCTTTGAGTAAAAATTCTGCTTATCTATTTCCTAATAAAACTCTTTTAGCATATGGATTAAGTGAGGTGATATTAACATGCTTCGCCAGCTCTCTACTTTTCAAAGAATGTTCTGCCAACGATTCTAATAAAGACCCTCCTTGTATTATCATTAAATGGATTTTATGCATTCTGCATTACATAATACTTGAAGTATTCACAGGGCTCCAGCTCATTCAGCATTTTGGAATAAAACATATTATCTTTACAGATGTCAGAGACAAGTGATGGCACAGTTAAAATGGGGGGCTCTCTCTATTAACCATTTGTTTTTCTCTTTGGCTGGTTACTTTTTGTGAAATTATAAAATCTTTTGTCATTGAACATTTGTTTGCCATTTATCTATCATCTATCATCTACCTATTCGAGATAGGTTTTCACTATGTAGGTCTGGTTGCCCTTGAACTCACAGAAATCTGGCCTCTGCCCTGAATGTGGTGGGATTAAAGGCATGTGTCAAAGCAACTCTGGATTTTGACTTAAAAAGGGTTAATAGTATCTTCAGTTTGAGACTTAGAATTATTGCAAGGAACTTCTTGCAGTTGGTAGGGTTCCCATTTTAACATAGTCTAACCCTTTGCGTTCAAGGTATTAAAGCTGCAGATGCAAAAGAACTCAAACAAATTGCATCCACACCTTCCTTGAACCACATTTTCAACGTGGCCAATTTTGATGCAATTGTGGACATTCAGAATGAGATCATCTCCCAGGTGTGTTCAGGAGTGGATGAACAACTTGGTGAACTGGTTAGTGGAGAAGAAGGTAAGTGCTGGTTTGTTGAGAGGTATTTAGACATCAGAACTTTTTGACAGCAGTTCTTGCTTTACAGGTATTCTAGAGCAGATCTATCTTAACTGTATCCTATAGTGATTGTTCTAGAGCAGATCTATCTTAACTGTATCCTATAGTGATTGTTCTAGAGCAGATCTATCTTAACTGTATCCTATAGTGATTGTTCTAGAGCAGATCTATCTTAACTGTATCCTATAGTGATTGTTCTAGAGCAGATCTATCTTAACTGTATCCTATAGTGATTGTTCTAGAGCAGATCTATCTTAACTGTATCCTATAGTGATTGTTCTAGAGCAGATCTATCTTAACTGTATCCTATAGTGATTGTCTGGTTTCTGAACTCAACCTGTTAATACAATGGTATTATTTCCTCCATCCAGGGGAAATTTGACAAAATACTTAGTTTCTTTTTTTTAATATTTATTTATTATGCATACAATATTCCGTCTGTGTGTATGTCTACAGGCCAGAAGAGGGAACCAGACCTCATTACAGATGGTTGTGAGCCACCATGTGGTTGCTGGGAATTGAACTCAGGACCTTTGGAAGAGCAGGCAAGGCTCTTAACCACTGAGCCATCTCTCCAGCAAAATACTTAGTTTCTGTGAAGTTCCTGAACATTTTTTTGGGAGGGGAAAATTTGATTAGCCTTAGTTTATTTAACATTTTTAACTTTAATTAAAAAATTAAAATATCATGACATAATTTCTGCTCTCCCTTTTATTCCTCCAACCCTCACATGTTCCTCCTTGCTTCCCTTCAAATTATGGATTATTTTTCTTTGTTGTTGTTGCATTTATGTTTGTGTGTGTAGATGCATAAATATATGAATACAGCCTTTTTATTTATGCTGAGTTTGTTTAGTGTTACTTGTATGTATATGACTTCCAGGGTCTACTTGGCATTGGAACAGCAGTTGGGGGCTCACCTCTAGGAAAAACCACTCCCACTTTCAGTTGCCTGTAGTTCTTTGTCTGGGGTGGGGCCTTATGAGATTCCCCTCTTCCACTGATTAGGTTTTTATAAAAAAGTCTTTTTGTGCATATTTTCTATCCACAATCAGGCTTTTCTGGTATTTGCTTTAATTATTTTATATGTGGGCCTAAACTTTGGCAGGTTGCAGACACTATAGCATCCTAGAACATGAAAGACTGATAGCATTGTTTCCATCAACTGCCCAGGGACAAGGGCTTCACATTAGTGTGTGCTGCCTAATGCATTCAAAGCTCAGAGCTACTTCGAAGATTGGTCCATTTGCTACTCCCACATCTGAAAGGTTTTCCCATTTCATCAGTTATTGCTTCTAAGTACATAGAAGAGAGGGCAGTCATTGCAAAAAGGTATTTTATGAGTATCTATTTGAACCCCGAAAACCCCAATATTTTCCTATGGTGGTCTTCCTCCCACTGTGGGAATGGACAGGGGTTAAGTATAGTTTTCACGTGGTTCCATCTTCAATCATATTTTGGTAAATTCTTTGGCTTTGCTTCTCCCAGGACTTCTCCACACTTCCTAGGCTCCGAATCCTTTCTTTATCTTTACTGTCGAATGGCTAACTTTCCCCACCCCCACTCTGCACTATCACAAGATCCATATGCCCGCTTTGACTTTCCTACTTTGAAGAGGCTAATTCTTAGGCAAGTGTAGTTTTGTGCTTGCCACGATCAGGCAAAGTTTTTGTTGTGTGGCTGTTTGAACTTCCTGCATGGGTAGCCACGACCACATCACAGCTATGTCCATCTTTCTTCAGGGCCTGTAGTGAGTAAATCATCAACATAGAGACCAATTTGTCAACATCTCTATTGGGACACAAAAATAAAGACAATGAGTAAAATGCCAAGTTCAAAATGAAAATTGTGGTTTCAGAGGATTAAATATTGAATCTACTTTCATAAGTTTATTTCAAAATTTTTCTTTCCAACCAAACTTTTCAGTGTACTAACTACAATCCTGGCCATAGAAACCATTTGCTTGTTCATACAGGTGGATTAGGGGGGAGGGTATCCATGAACACGTTCTGATGTAGACATCATCAATGTGAATAAGGAAAACTGGATGTTCAAATGCAAAACCTAATAGAGCTGTACATTAACAATCACCACATTTTTTTCCCTAGTCGTTGAGCCTCCTTCAAATCTAGTTGCCACAGACGTGTCATCAAAATACATTAGGCTGAGCTGGGATCCATCTCCCAGCGCTGTGACGGGCTATAAAATCCTCCTGACGCCAATGGTTGCAGGAAGCAGACATCACGCCTTGAGTGTGGGGCCTCAGACGACCACACTCAATGTTCGCGACCTCTCAGCTGACACAGAATACCAGATCAGTGTTTCCGCCATGAAGGGACTGACTTCCAGTGAACCGATTTCCGTAATGGAGAAGACTCAGCCAATGAAAGTTCAAGTGGGTAAGTCAGTCATTTGATCATGGGGGTTGAATATCACAGTATGGCGTACTAGTCCAGACTTTGTTTTAAACACAGTATTTGCGGTAGTTTTCTTCTCCCTTTCTTTTGTTTCGCAATGGATGGGGTCTTTTCTGGAGCCTGAAGCTTATTTTGGTCTAGACTGGCTGGGTAGTAAGCCCCAGCATCTGCCTGTCTCCATGTCCCCGGCACTGCATTTAGGTCTACTTGATTCTTATGTGGGCGGCTAGGATCCAAACTCAGATCCTCTTGCTTGCTCAGGAAGCGCGGGACCCACCAAGCTGCCTCCCTAGTCCTGCAGCAGTTTTTGAAAAGAAGTAGACTTATGAAGAAAGTGAGATACCTAGAGCTATTTATATCTTAATTTGATTATATTTTAGTTCACGTTTGTTTACGTGCGAATTTTCTTTCTCTTCACAGAATGTTCACGTGGTGTGGATATAAAAGCTGATATCGTGTTTTTGGTCGATGGTTCCTATAGCATCGGGATCGCAAACTTTGTTAAAGTTAGAGCTTTTTTGGAAGTTCTTGCGAAAAGTTTTGAGATTTCACCAAATAGGGTTCAGATAAGCCTTGTCCAGTACAGCAGAGACCCTCACACTGAGTTCACATTGAAGGAATTTAACAGAGTTGAAGACATAATCAAAGCAATAAACACCTTCCCCTACAGGGGCGGATCCACAAACACAGGCAAAGCAATGACTTATGTCAGAGAGAAAATATTTGTGCCTAACAAGGGCTCAAGAAGTAATGTACCGAAGGTCATGATTCTCATCACTGATGGGAAGTCATCGGATGCTTTCAGAGACCCTGCTATAAAACTCAGGAATTCGGACGTGGAGATCTTTGCAGTTGGCGTAAAGGATGCTGTTCGTTCCGAGTTGGAAGCCATTGCCTCTCCTCCCCCTGAGACCCATGTGTTCACAGTGGAGGATTTTGATGCCTTTCAGAGGATATCGTTTGAACTCACACAGTCCATCTGTCTTAGAATTGAGCAAGAGTTGGCAGCTATAAAGAAGAAAGGTTGGTAGAATTTGGAAAGTTATTTCGCCGTAAACAAAGTTTCCCAGTTCTAAAACCGTGGGTAGGATTCTTCGACTCACTGGGTACAGGGAAACTTCCCACTGCCGTTGAAAACCATCAAATTTAGCGTATTTGGGTCTGACACATAACTTTCTCCAGGATATGCACATCCTTTAATATTTGCTGAAAAAGATTGTTTACCCAAAGAGTCATGAGAGTTCCCTCCCTAGATCCCTGGGGGAGTTCAGGCCCCAGCTCCATCACACTGTTTGTCATAGCCAATTAAGCAACCACTTACTGAGTTTCTACTGTGTAGCTACAGATCCAGGTCCTTTGAACCCAAAGCAACTGAAAGTCTTGGACCTCTGAATTCTTTTTGTGCATTCTCTTTTCTTGTTTTGGGGCCTGATACTTC
Organism: Chionomys nivalis; assembly: GCF_950005125.1. Classification (NCBI taxonomy): domain Eukaryota; kingdom Metazoa; phylum Chordata; class Mammalia; order Rodentia; family Cricetidae; genus Chionomys; species Chionomys nivalis. Next base: position 78,613,682 of record NC_080089.1, on the reverse strand, counting down.
ACATCTGGGATTCGCTATTCTTTCTTCTTGATGTGTCTAAATTCTGCTTTCCAATGTTTAGTTAGAAATATTATCCCTTTTCTAAACTCTCCTTCAGTTTTCTAGTATATGACATATTTACACATTTGTCTTTTTTTGTTAGTAACTTTATACATTCCCGTCTCTCCTGTTTGTGTGTCTCCCAAGGACAATGTGCAATAAGCATTGTCTCTTCTTCTGATCAGTTTAATGAATGCTCAGTTTAATATTATTTTGAAAACCCTTCCTTTGTAGATGTGTATATGTAGTTGTATGTGTGTGTGATGGACATGCACATGCCATGGGACGTGTGTGGAGGTCAGAGGCCTCAGGTGTTGTCCTTGACTCCCACCTGATTTGAGACAGTCTTTGCTGCTCAGTCTTTAGGCTGAGCTCTCTTGTCAGACCCTCTTCTTGCTGTGGAAGCACTGGGGTTACAGAGGAACCCCACTGCACCCAGTTATAAATGGATTTGGGGCATTCACACTCAGTCTCCTCACACTTGCATGACAAGTGCTTTCCCCACTGAGGCTCCATCCCAGTTATTATAATTATTCATATGCCAGGAAATGCCTTACTGTTACTTTGAAATATCTGCCTACCTGTCACTAAGGGTTAATATGCAAGGACCAGGGTGATTGGGAAAATTGTTATGGTTCATTTAAAACTTGCTGCTGTTTAGACAGATACTTGTTGGGGAACACTTATTCCATTACTGCTTGAGAAGCTCAGAATTCAAGTTCCACTTTAATTAATTGCTTCTTTTGTATAATATCATCACTGTTGTGTAGAGTCAAGGAAAATGACCCGGATGTCCTTTTAAGAAGGAGGCCTTCTCTCAGCGGTCATATGCTTGGTTCTCAATGACCCTGCTCCCGAATCAATACCAACAATTTCAGAAGCACAGAGGCAAGGGGTCTATTTTTATTCCATAGATTTAAAAAATTAAATTATTTCTTTTTTTTTTTATTCTTTTAAACAGCGTATGTGCCACCAAAGGATCTGCGGTTTACTCAGGTGACTTCTAATAGTTTCAAAGCTGAATGGTCTCCTGCTGGAGAAAATGTTTTCTCATATCACGTTACATACAAGGATGTCAATGGGGATGATGAGGTCACAGTGGTGGAGCCATCTTCAAGCACCAGTGTTGTTCTCAGCAACCTGAAGCCAGAGACCCTGTACTTGGTCAATGTGACAGCGGAGTATGAGGATGGCTTCAGTATTCCCCTGACTGGAGAGGAGACCACAGCTGAAGGTATGGTGTGGTCTCTTCCACGTTTGCTCAAAACCTTGGGATTAATTAGATAGCAAAGTTATAGCATGAACAAACCACTTGCTTTTAGTACATGATAATAAAATGAAAAACAAACAAACAAACAAACAAACGCTTTTCAGCCATTTTAGTCAATAGGTGGACATTTCAACTGCACGGAGTGTATTGATCTTGTATAGCATATAGCCATCATCACCACCACCCATGTGCTGAACTGTGTATAACCAAAGCGCTGTAGCCATAGCCGGTCTCCATTTCCCAACGCTCTGTTCTCAGATTGTCGTCCTACTTTCTGTTTCTTTGAATCCGACTATTGTAAGCCCTTATCCAATGTAATCATGTGATGCTTGTCCCTTTGTCTGACTTCTTTTACCTGGTGTAATTCCTCATTCATGTTGTAGCTTCTGTCAGAGTTTATTTATTTATTGAAACAAGGTCTCACTATGTAGCCCTGGTTGACCTTAATTCTCTGTGTAAATCAGGCTAACCTTAAACATAAAGAAATCTGCCTGCCTCTGACTCCTGAGTGCTATGGTTGAAGGCCTATGCCACCATATTTGGGCAGAATTTTATTTCTTTATAAGGATGAATGCTGTCTCATTGAATGACTACACCATGCTCTGTCTATTTATTTATTTAGGCTGTTCCCACTTTTAGCTACTGTGAAAAATGCTGCTGGGATGTGAGTGATTTAATCCTACTGGTGTCTGAGATATATCATCTTTACTGATTAGAGCTGAATGCATTTAGGTATAATTAATTTCATTTGACATTTAGTCTGGCAAAGAAAAAAATTAAGATACGACAACTGCTCTTAGCATGGAGACAGTGATTACAAGAGATGTGGCTTCTTTTCCCTGTTTTGACCGGGTGCAAGGGAAAGGATCCAAAGGGCATCATGAGAATTTAAGATGTACAAGAAGAACTTGCAGAGAGATCCAGCATTTATTGCGTACGTTACTGATACAGTTAGGGAGTATCTTCTTTTCAAAGAAGATTGATAATTTTCTTTTGTACAAGATAGAGGAATAGTTATGACTGTAGGCCAACTGAAGTATCTAACACATTTTTTTGTGTGTTTTTATAACTTAGATATTTGCACTTAAGATATTTCTGCTTTTTTGTTGATTGCTGATACTGCCTAACACAGTTCAAGAAGAAACTTGAGTCTGACAACTTTTAAAAACTGAATGTGAAGCAATCTGCCTAGCTGTTGAATTTTTCTATTTACTTCTGATATCTTCTGGTACAAATAGACTCACTGTGTGTACTGATGTTTTGCATTCTCCCAGAACACCAAGGTTTGATGCTGTTGGGTTTTATTTCAGCCCTCTCTTTAAACAGAAGAGAACAAGTACAGGTTTTTGTAATAAGAGGTGGAAGACACACGAGACAACTATATTATTAGTCATTTTAGGACACTAACCTAGGAATTAAACACCTTAAAAACAGTTGTATTTTCTGTACTTGGTTTTATTTTCATTCTTTTAATAGGCTGAAAAACTACCATGTTTGCAAATATATTGACATTGTTTGCTTTTGGACACAGGCTCTGTTTTCCTCTATAATATTACTTATAGAGTTCTTTTTATTATGACTTCTTTACATAAAAATAAACTGTAGAAATAAACACACCACATTCTCACTTTTTGTATTAAAAAAAGAGGAAAAGCTGGGCGGTGGTGGCGCACGCCTTTAATCCCAGCACTTGGGAGGCAGAGGCAGGTGGATCTCTGTGAGTTCGAGACCAGCCTGGTCTACAAGAGCTAGTTCCAGGACAGGCTCCAAAACCACAGAGAAACCCTGTCTCGAAAAACCAAAAAAAAAAAAAAAAAAAAAAAAAAAAAGAGGAAGAATAAAAGGGAGTTTGAGTTGTGTTGTGTCATATTCAAGTTTTTAGACACTTGTGACCACAAGAGAACTTGATGCCTATCAGTTTGTTGCTTTTCACGAAATTGTGACATCTAAATTTCATTTGTAAATAGCCAAGTTTTGACATTTAACATCTTAATTGAGCTGGTGTGTTTTGAGCCTGTACTAGGTGTCACATGCTTTACTAAATGTTTCCCGTGGATTATCTTACTCAGATATCTTAATAATCTAATAAGTACTCATGTTTAACTGCTGAACAATCTGTGGCTCAAATTATGCATCTATTAAGCTTCAGAGCCAGGATTCACAGCCATTAGTCATTCTGTTTCATTTGTTTTGACTAATTGGTCTTTCTTCATGACATAGTCAATGAATCATAGATAAAATTTGCAAATTACAACTTCTCCCCTTCCTTCCTTCCTTCCTTCCTTCCTTCCTTCCTTCCTTCCTTCCTTCCTTCCTTCCTTTTCCTTCTTCTTTCCTTTCTTTTCTAGGGGAAGGATCAAAGTCTTACTATTTAGTTCTAGCTAGCTTGGAACTGGTCATGTACACCAAACTGGACTTTAAGCAACAGAGATCCACTTGCCTCTGCCTTCTGAGTACAGGGATTAAAGTATACAACCACTGCACCCCACATATTTCTTTTACTGATGGATTTATTTTCTTTTCCTTTTTCTGTTTGGAGTGACCTACCTGTGTGTTGAATTTTTCTTATTAAATTTTGATATATTCATTTTGCTTTTGTGCATTTGAGTGTGTTTCCTGCACATGTATGTACCAGGTGTGTGCAGCGCCCTCAGAGGCCAGAAGAGGGTGTTAGATACCCTGTAACTGGAGTAACAGGTGGTTGTGAGCTGCAGTGTGGGTGGTGGGAACCAACTTGCATCCTCTGGAAGAGCAGCCATACTTTCAACCACTGAGCCATCTTTCCAGCCCTTTCAAGTAAACTTCTAATTCTGTTTGTTGGCCGCATACAACCACATTACACTGCAGCTGTGCCTCAGTGAGTTGAAAACTTGATGACTTTGAGCTCACCATTATTGAATGTGTTGTCCATATGGACAGTCTATTTTCTTGAGCATGTTTATGAAACATAAAGTCCAATGGTGTTCCCATTTGAGCTCTTACTTGAAAATTTAATTGAAGACCCTAAGTCTGTGATATACACATTGCAATTCAACTTTGAGATTTATATGTAATGATATTCATTAAGTGCTTATCACATACTTCCCATTCATATATATGTTTTTCCTCTACAGTAAATGACCATACAAATAAGGAATTATTTGCAGAACAGCTTCAGAATCTATTTAAGTTCTGGCTAAACAAATGTTGTAACCAGAATGCTTACAAATAAAGCTGGCTCTGGAATTTAGGTAGAAAAATACTATAATTAATGTTCCAAAACAAGTGTTTTGTACTCACATAAAATCAGCTAGCTTTAAGAAAGAATGATGTATTTTTAAATTTCAGTAAAAGGAGCACCACGAAACCTGAAGGTAACAGATGAGACTACGGACAGTTTTAAAATTACCTGGACTCAAGCTCCAGGGAAAGTTTTAAGGTATCGAATCATATACAGACCAGTATCTGGTGGAGAAAGCAAAGAAGTCAGTACCCCAGCCAACCAGAGGAGGAAAACTCTGGAGAATCTGACGCCAGACACAAAGTATGAAATATCTGTAATTCCTGAATATTCCTCCGGTCCTGGTTCTCCACTGACAGGAAATGCAGCCACTGAAGAAGGTAAAGGAAATACGCTGATCACGTGGAAACAACACACATTACCTGGTTCAACTTATGGGAAAGCTTTAAGGAGAATATTTTATATGGGAGATTTTACACAAAAGATTTTTTCCTTTGAGACAGAATGCATATATGTGGCCCAGGCTAGCCTCAAACCTACCGTACCCACCTAGGTGCTGGGATTGCAGAAGTATGCTACTATGTCTGACTTCTGAGGAAGATGTAACTTGTATAAGCACAGAAAAGGAGTTAGATGCCATTTGCTCATTGGTTACTCTTGTGTAGGACCCTATTTAGTAAAGCTTATATTTTGTTAGCGAGGCAGTGGTGTATACTGCCATAGAGTCATTACATAGGATGTAAATTTGATATAACACATTTATGAAAAAATGAGTGTTTTCAAGTCATTTTTAAAAAACTAAATAATGCCTTTTGATACTATTATCTTTTTTAATGAAGTTAGAGGGAATCCAAGAGACTTAACAGTTTCTGACGCTACAACATCAACTCTGAAGCTGTCTTGGAGTGGGGCACCAGGAAAAGTGAAGCAGTATCTTGTCACATATACCCCAGCAGCAGGAGGTGAAACTCAAGAGGTCACTGTGAGGGGAGAGACAACCAACACAGTGTTGAGGCGACTGAAGGAAGGGACACAATACGACATATCTGTGACAGCCTTGTATGCGTCTGGGGCTGGAGAAGCCCTTTCTGGTAAAGGAACAACCCTTGAAGGTAAGTAATGCCCTGTGTTCCAGCAAATCTTGAGTCTGTGTGATTCTGCATGAAGAAGCTGGAAGTGCTTTTAGAGAATGAAATATTGACTGTGTAGTCTTTTTTCCTTAAAAGGAATGTGTATTTAAGATGAATACTATAAATCAACCTACGATATATAGATAGAGTGCAAGCAACTGCCATAAAGACATGGGCTGCTGCAGTGAAGAACATGGACGATACTCAAGGGAAGGGACCTGGGGAAACTTGTCATCTGAGGAGCTTTTGGAGGGTTTGTGGTCATGACTCCATTTGCTACGTGGGGGCCGCTCTCTTTTCTTTTCATAAAACATTCATAATTGCTTAAGGACTATGACACCATACTATACTATTTTACATTACTTATGCAAATTGGTTATTAGAGAAAAGTTAATCGGAAGTACATTATGAGTGCAAAAAAAATTAAAACAAAACACTGGAGTTGGGCAAAATACCCAACATTAGTTGGATCCAAATAGTTCAGAGGCCTTCTTCCCCCTTGCTTGACTGATGTTGGTAGGGCTAGTCTGTAAGGAACTAGGGCAGGAAACTACAGTTCGTGTGAGTAAATGTTTACCATAGCTGCATCTAGTCTGAGAATGGTATTGCATAGCCATTCACCCCATCTTTTTAAAAATATTTGTATTTTTATGTACATTGTTGTTTTGGCCTGTATATATGTCTGTGTGAGGGTGTCAGATCCCCTGGAGCTGGAGTTACAGATAGTTGTGAACTGTCATGTGGGTGCTGGGATTGAACCTGGGTCCTTTTGAAAGAGCAGTCAATGCTCTCAACTGCTGAACCATCTCTCCAGCCCCTACCTCATCTTGTTTTAAAAAAAAAATTAAAGCATCCTTCACCAACAGTAATGTTACTAGAAATCTCACATAGCAAAATGCACTTTGCAATTTTCAGCAAACATTTTCTTGTTCTGTAAATTTTTTTAGTTCATATAGGTAGCATAATATTTATAAATTTATAACTTTATACATCAAGAAATTGCCAAATCATCTGCGTGTGTGACTGTAAGCACACACACACACACACACACACACACACACACACACATCTGCATGTATTTGACCAGAAACTGTTTCTGAGGAAGATGCACAGGAAGTAAAATAAATAAATAAAAAAGCATTGTTTCTCATTTGTTGAGAAGGAGGAAAGCTAAATAATTTGTGAACTCGCTGAAACTAAATTGTGTCGATTGAAGATGTCTTTGTCACTTTAGTGGAGCTCTTGGCCTATCATGAAGATTACAAAAGTGCTGTCCTCCTGCTTTTATGGACATATTTATTCTATTGTGTTATGTGTGGTAAACTTGACGAGTCTGTGAAAGTGTAGTTGTGGCTAGATTAGCAGAAGATTTTTGCCCCTGCTTCTTCCATTTCATTTTATTATACCAGTTCAGCCAAATCCACATACCATGTACAGGAATAGGATACGATGGTGAATGTGGGGAGTGGAAAGCCCAAAGAAGAGCCAGGCAAATGCTTTTGAGGGCTGCTGTTTTTCTAATCTATTCTCTCCTGGGAGAGGAGGTGGTAAGAGCAGACCTTGAAGGAATGCTTCTTTTATCCAGGGCCTGGAGTCAACCCGCAAGAGCTTTCTGTAGGTTAAAAATTTTGCAGATTATCTCGAGAACATGTGGCTTTCAATTCAAAGAACAAAAGTTCTGCCTTATTCTTTTTTAGAATACCTTGTATGGTCTACAACCATTTCTAGCCTGAATTTCTTTCTGCGCACTTTTTCCTTTTGAAATGCCGTTGATGGTCTGAAAATTTCCCCTGTCTCTGGAAGAGAGATTTATTAGCACTGGCACCGGGGTAGTTCATGGTTGGCTTAGGACTGTTGTGTGATAGAATCACAAAGGCAGAGTTTATGACTATTTCAGATCCAAACTTCAGAGGAATCTGAGCAGAAGTCATTACGTTTGATTTATATTGTCCCCAACTGCCGTTGTTGTCATTAAAGTAGATAGACTTAATGTAATTAAAAACGCGGCTGTGCATGCAAATGTACTTTGCGTCTGGATAGAACCCTTAGCACTGACTGTTGGGACGTGACAGAGAGGGCAACCAGCTTTGATAAACCTAAGTGAATAATGCTTCGCTTTGATTCAGAGATTTGCCACAAAGGCATGGGTATATCAGTTTGGGAATAGTACAACTCTGATTTGAGTTTTGAGTATTTTCTATGGAAAACATGCCCTTTCAGGATTTCCTTTGTTTCAGTTGCTGTAGCAACCTGCTAGTGCCTGACCTATGGATGGCTCCCGACAGGTCAAACCAAGTTGACTCAGCTGACATTTTGTTACAGTGAGGTCTTTAGCACAGTGCAGGGATTCCGCCTTATGCACAAAACCATGGGCTTCTCCAAGGTGGACTAAACAAGGCTTCTCTGTTTTCTTAGATTTATTGCTGTCTCATAATTTGAAAAATCATACATTGAGGGTACAAGCACTCTGACATTGCCAAGGAACTTTATCACGATCACTGAATGCTAATTCAGTTTCTTGTCTGTGATTTAATTGCTTGCCAGAGAACTCCAGCTAAGTCAGATTTGGAGAGGCAATAATTAGGGAAGACAGATTTCTACTCCTGCAGCTCTGAAGCTGCAGTGCAGTTTTGGGAGATATTTACAAATTGCTTATTCCTTTAAGTAGCTAAACTGAGTCGTCGACAATGAACTTTGCCCTCTGGAATGGTGACTCTGGTTCTGTTTCCACATGAACGCTCTCCAGAAGCAGGTCTTCTGTAGTCTGCGATGGAAAGTTGGATGGCTTTTGGGCTGAGCTCTAACGGAAAAGACAAATTGATTTAGAAGAGCATTTACATTACGTTTGGAATTGAACTTCTATTTTTGAAAGTGCTGTGTGAAGGCTGGCTGGAACAATCTATAAGATGAAGCACAGCTTCGTTACAGGGTGACTCATTCTTCAGTTATCATCACTGGTTAATTTATATTTTAATTATGTTTGAATTGGATGCTAATTTCCTTTTCGGAAGGCAAATGGAAAAGAGCTAAGGAAACATAGGAAAGTTACTTAAATGAGACATTGGTTCTTTGGCATAGCATGTGGAAAAACTGTATAATTCAACCCTTTGTGGATGTTCAGATCATGAGGAATACACCTGTCTGCTGCACCAATTCCACAGCATCAGCAATGAGGTGATGCAAGCAGACACGAGGAAAAAAATGCATTTTGAATATATATTCATATATATGCTCATATATTGTTAATATATAGTAATATATATTATATAATCATGTTCATATAAATATGAGCATTATTTATAGTCAGGAGATGCCAAACACCAAAATTGTTTTAAAGAATATTCTTATTTTTTTTAAACAATTTCATACACATTTACAATGTATCTTATTCTGATTCTCTTCCCATTTCCCCTGAGCGTTCTGCCTCTCATACTAAACACATCCTCCTCCTACTTTCATGTCCTCATTAAATAATACAACCTCATTAAAAAGCTACTGGAGTCCCATTGGTGCTACCTGAACGCACTAATGAATGGACATGAGGCTATCAACCTGAGCATAGACAATCTACAATGGCCATGTGCTCTTAAGAAAACAAAATGAATCCTCTTTCCCCAGTAGCTAGTAACAACCAATAGCTTCTCAGCCAAGGGTGGGGCCTCATGAACCCCTCCATTTTGAAATATTAACTGGCTTGATTCTGTGCAAGTTGTTCAGGTAGCCACAGATGCTGTGAGTTCATGAGTATAAAGGCCATATCAGGTCCAAAAGATGGCGTTCCACAGCTCATTTTCCCCTCTACACATTCTCTCTATTGCTCTTCTGCAATGTTCCCCTAAGCCCTGGATGTTACAATAGATGCTCTATTCAAAGCCAAGTACTCAAAAGTTACTTATTCTCAGTCCTTTGGCTGAATACCAAGATTTTAAAATCCGATTGAGTTTTAGACTTTAAAATCTTGGGCAGAAAGCTACTCCTATTCCTTGACTTCCACTGGTGCTAGGAAGATTGTATAGGAATGCGACTGAGATGGAATCAAAGGGAAAAGAAGAGACGACACTTAGAAGAGACACTTGAAACAAATGGCACAGATTCTTTGCCAGAGATGAATGAAATATAGAAAACACAAGTACGCAGTTCAGAGCAGGAGAAAGCAGGTACTAGGGGATTAGCATTATTGAAACACTCCACTAAGGAGAACCGCCCCCCCCCCAGCCATCTTCAGGGTCATAAAACAAACATTGGAGGAACTCACTCAAGGGGGGGGGGAGCAACCCCTCCAGCAGAAGTGAATCTCCTCTCAGCAAGGTGGGACAAAGGAATGAAGCCTGCTGGGTTCTGCTCAGTGCCAGGAGACCAGACTCCAACTTCTGGCTTTCTTTTTCTCCTCTCACTCCTAATGTATTCCAAACATGGATGCTTGTTCAAACCCAGTCTTACCAAACTAAAATATTTTCTGGTAGTTACTGGTAACTGGAGCTTCCCTGGTGGCAGGGACTATAAATAAATTAAACAATCAAATGCCTGCCTTGACAGCACCGTGATTGAACTCACAAGAGTGCGTGCCATTGAGTGTTCAAAAACAGGCATGTGTTGAGAGTCGGTTTCTTTTAAGACAGGAAAGGCCAGAGAGAAGAGAAGGAGACATCCCACATCTCAGTGAAAGTCTGGGATGGTGGTTAAATCAGCTTCCCGGGTCTCTGAGTGTCAGTCTTGAAGTGACTTTGATTTATGTGCATGGCAATAAAGCTATAAATACAGAAAGGGTCAAGCAATCATAACCATGACCCCCATTTTAACAAGTTTTGCTTCTCATGAATTCTTCATTTTCAAGGAGCCATTATTCTAGACAAAAGCAAGACTGAAGACTCAGTGCCACCCTGAACAAGTGTATCTTTTGCTCAAACAGCTCTGTAGGTCTCAGAGAGGAGCAACAGAAAGAAACTAGACATGAGTGGTGTGTGTGAGTGTATGTGTGTGTGTGTGTATGGTGTGGGGGGCGGGGAGTAGAAGGAGAGTGGAGAATGTGTGAAGGGAGACACAAAAGAGTGAAGAGCCCTGGAGGAATGAATCACAGGGCAGATTTAAAAGTTTTTTAGGAACTGCTAGTATTTAGACAGAGTCTCCTGTGTTCTGATCTAAGCAGGGCTGAGCTTTGCCTCTCAAAACATTGTTATGTTCCTAATAATGTTGAGTCCAGATGTTTTGCTGCCGAGACACTAGGGAGTGACATAGCTTGCTAGTGGCCCACTCAGGTGATTGCACCCTTAACCCCAACACCAGCCAAATGCTAGCCTGTGTCCTGCCTGTTGTACCTATACGGTTGCTTTAGCTTTTGGTAATCTAATGTTTGACCAAACCAAAACCCCATTTAAAAAGAAAAGAAAAAACTTCATAGGTTATAGGCCTGATACCTAGTCTTCTCAAGGAACTGTCTTTTTTCTAAAAATCCACATGTTACAAAGCATTCTGTATTTCATTAGAATGTGTAGCCTCCTGTTGTGGAGCCAAAGAGCAGTATGCAGGATAACTGCCTAAACAAGGAGGGATATTCTTATCACTCTGACTGATAAAAGAAACTTGGTTGAGTATTTATCTTTGCAGTCATGGCTTCTGAATTAGACCTTCCTCTCCTTTCCTTGGGTCTGAACTGCATCTTCTGTGGGGATGTGGTAATGTGTGTCTACAGATGATGTTCATACACCGTTGTCAGAAGTTGGGTGTAAAAGGCCCGTTCCTTGTGACTGGGAATCTTCTCTGGGGTCACTCAGGTCATTGTTGGTGTGCCTTTAACCAGAGGTCAACTATCCTTTAGTTGCTATTTCATTTGTATCTTAAAAAGGCCTTTTGCAAATTAATTCCAGGGAATTAAGGCACTCGACAAAGTCTTTATTGTGATTTTGTTAGTATTTTGTTCTAGTTTTACAAGGCTTTTGATTCTTAAAATAGTTGGTTAAACTCATGGGAAGACATGTCTAGTGATGAGGGAATTTTTTGTTTTAAACTCAGAAATGTCTCTGTGAATACATTTTTGCTTCAACTACAATTCTCTTCCTGTTATTTTTCTCATAGTGAAATTATTTGCTTGTGTTTGTGAGACTGATGCTTGTTGTCATGGAAACAAACAATCCCACAAATTCAGTGCTTTAGAAATTAGGGAGAAAAGCAGATTGAAAGACACAGACCTTAGGAAAAGTAGACATTGGTGATTACTCTGGTATTAATTTGGTAGAAAATTTCCAGTTTCTAGCTCTTTTCTATATGCTTGGAGAATATCATTAACACATTAACTAGCTTCTTTAAATCCAAAGTCACTATTAAGTGAGTTCATTTCCCTGTAGTCCTCCTGACTTCAGGCCAAGAAATTCAGAAGCAAAAGCACATGTGGAAAAATGGCCTATAGTAAACAAAGGGAAAGTGTGTTGCAGACTTGAAACTTAGCAGAATTGTGGGAAATCAGTCATCAAAACAATTAGAAACCAACAAGCAACCAAATCAAGCCAAGAAGCCAGCGATAGGAAGTTACACTTTCATATTCTGCAAGTGAAGAAAATGTAGCGGTTATCACCATACAAGCAGCAAATTCTCAGGGCAAAGGGTTTTCATTTTTAAGTGCTGAGGAAAAAAGTCACTATGTTCTTGAAAATAAGTGTTCTTGGTTTCAGTGAAATATGCAGCTAATTCCCTCCCAGAGATGAGATGTCCTGTCTACTTTCAAAGTCATTTATAATGGACTAAGAACTTTCCATTAGGATCTGGTAGCCTTTCCAGCTTCTGTCTTATCTTTCCCTCTACGTTCTACCATGTATGAGGAGAGTGTTTGTGCACTGACATTTTTTATTAATACTTATCTTTATTTTTGGTTGATGCTTGTTTATGAGTAGTTCCAAAATGTTCATTGCACTCCGAGTTAAGAAAATAGCAGCTTTCAAAAATCTAGTATGTGCACTGTCATTTACATGAATGTAAAACAATTATTGGCATAATGTATGCTGAAGAGGCAGATAGTTTTATAGTTATGTCACAGTGTGGTATAAACCCTAGTAAAAGCATCCAATATAAAGTGACTAGTATATTTATATTACATTTGAAATATGGAAAATGAGGGTTTCAGTAGAAGACATCTGTGCCTATCATTACGTTTAGGTTTCTATGTCTTTCCATTTAGGGGAAGTATAGATTAATGAAAGAGTCACGATTTAGTAGCAGACAATTTTGATCAGACAGAACAAGAAGTGTGCTCTATTTGATGACTCATTACTTTTAAGTTGCCCAGAATTATTGGTGACACAGTTTCATTGGAGTGAAGCTGTGTCAAAAGTTTGTACTTTTGCTCTCTTGAACAGAATATGCAAGTTAAAGTTTATTCAGAAAACTGTGGTGGAAACTAAGATTTGCAAGCAGTATATGGTGGTTGTAGTATCTGCAGTTCATAAATTGAAATGAGTATATTAAAATTAGAGAGAAAGGAAAACATCCTGGTAATGACATGGAGACTTTTGTGGAAGTGGGCTTTGTCCCAAAGTACTCTGACATCTGATAAAACATTGACATTCAGACATTGTTCCTTTTAGGAAAAAGTTAAAAGCATTAATTTCTTCGAATCTGGGTGTCTGCTTTGGCCTAGAGGGCCCTGTAATACAAATAAGCACAAGGGGGTTGATAATTAGGGATTGTGCAGCATGAAGTTTTCTTCTGCCGATTTGCTCTATTGATGAAAAACATCCCCAAAGCTCAGAAATAATGATCAATTTTAGACAGGTTGAGTTTGAGTCCAGTAAGTTAGGATGTCTACCAGGATGAAGGAATACTTATATTATTCAGGTGACATTTAAAAAGTGATACTCTTTTAACCTCTGTTCTAGAACGTGGTTCACCTCAAGATCTAGTTACTAAGGACATCACGAACACATCGATTGGGGCCTATTGGACATCCGCTCCAGGAATGGTTCGAGGGTACAGAGTCTCATGGAAGTCGCTTTATGATGACATTGAGGTTGGAGAGAAAAATCTTCCTGGAGATGCAATTCATACTATGATAGAGAATCTACAACCAGAGACCAAGTACAGAATTTCAGTTTTTGCAACTTACAGCAGTGGAGAAGGAGAACCCGTGACTAAAGATGCCACAACTGAATGTAGGTAACTGCCCAAGAGTGTGGGGATACATGTTGGTGCTGCCTAAGAATTAATCCACTCAGGTGACATGAAATTGAGCCACTGAGGTTTTTTTTCCTTCACTTGGGAATAAGAACTGAACATGAGTGATGTTTAAGTTCCAATTAGGTTCTGATCTGAAAAATAATATATTTGGACAATTTTGAATTCTTCCCAGCTATACGTATGTGTCCATTTTGTTTTCTAGTAAAAGAATCAGCTAACTAGGATACTAAACAAGGGAAAATACAGCTCGCATGTAGACCAAGCAAATTTAGGAGCCTTTGTGATTGCACGATCTTAGTCAAGGGCCTTAGCTTTCTTCGGATGTCACTTCCTTCCTTCCTTCCTTCCTTCCTTCCTTCCTTCCTTCCTTCCTTCCTTCCTTCCTCCCTCCCTCCCTCCCTCCCTCCCTCCCTCCCTCGCTCCCTCTTCTTTCTTTCTTTCTTTCTTTCTTTCTTTCTTTCTTTCTTTCTTTCTTTCTTTCTTTCTTTCTTTCTTTCTTTCATTATTATTAAAAATTTCCACCTCCTCCCCTCCTCCCATTTCCCTCCCTCATCCCCCCACTTCCCCTCCTCCTCCCTCTCCAGTCCAAAGAGCAGTCAGGGTTCCCTGCCCTGTGTGAAGTCCAAGGTCCTCCCCCCTCCAGCCAGGTCTAGGAAGGTGAGCATCCAAACAGACTAGGCTCCCACAAAGCCAGTACACGCACGCGTTTTATTTTGTTCTTCTTTCAGACTATAATCCCCATGTTTCCAGCTTTCTTTCCCTAGTTAGTTCCCTTTTACTGTTTTCCAGTTACAGATATTTTATTACTCTATTTTCTCCCCCCAAATCTCTTCTTCTCTTATGAATCCCCCCTTTGCTAGCTTTATGGCCTATGAACACACACATACACACACACACACTTAAGTTCTTTGCATCAGAGTTGGGGATAAGGGAGGGTGAGCTTGACCTGGTTGGTGTCTCCACTTTCTCTACTAAGGTCACTGGTCACTGATATCATTATATTAGGTAGGACCTCATCTACATAAGCTTGTTTGATCCAAAGGTCCTACCTGTGAGCATCCACATTGGAGGTGAGAGCTTCAACATGATTTTTGGGGAGAACACAATTGTTACATCCAAAATTTAGGTCATAAATTTGTTCTTGGTGTGCCATATAATTTTTATTTGAGTCCAGATATTGTGAGTTTTATTTTATTGGGTTCTGGAAAGTATATTACTATAAATATTAATCTTGTTCCCCTACCTAGAATGTAGTTATTTGGAAATAGTTCGATCTTTTTGAAATTCATGTTAAGACCTGTTTTATTTTAGAAGCACTTTTGCTTTGTTATCTGTAATAGGGAAAGGGTCTGCTTTTGGTCCCAGCCACCCCGCTAGCTTAACCCCAGAAATAAGCTCACAGAAATTGTATTAATTAAATTACTGCATGGCCCATTATCTCTAGCCTCTTGTTGGCTAACTCTCACATATTAGTTTAACCCATCTCCATTAATGGGTATCGCCACTTGACTGTGGCTTACTGGCATGAGTCTAACCAGCGTCTGCCTAGGGCAGGAAAACCATGGCGTCTGCCTGACTCTGCTCTTCCTCCCAGAATTCTGTTCTGTCTTCCCCGCCTACCTAAGTTTCACCCTATCAACTAGGTCAAGACAGTTTCTTTAATAACCAATGAAAGCAACACAAATACAGAAGAGCCTCCTACACCAGTTATTGAAGCAATCCCCTGCTGTACACTCTGCATGGCATCACCACAATTCTAAGGTTTGGTCTTCTGGCTGGGGGAAACTTTCTGGCCACATGTGAGCTTCAAGAGTGGTTCTGTTTGTTTTGGGTGATGTGTTCTCTAGTTTGTGGTACTTTCCTCATACACATGCCCTGACTTACCCTGGGTTGGGGACCCAAGGAGGATTTTCTGTGTGTTTGGCCACATTTTATCTGTGGCCTTCTCTCTGCTGCAGTTCTCTATCTGTGGACTCCATTCGATGTGGACTCCCACCATCTCATCAGTTAGGAAAATCACGGGGCTCCATCTGGGTCCCACCTGCCTGTGTTGGTGCCTGGAAGCACACCAGCAACACAATGGCCAACATAGAGTCAGCCCAAGTCTGTTCCTAAAGTCCCAGGGTTCACTGGTGCTAAGTGACATTTGTTGTCTAAAAACTATTTTAACCAAGTTTTTTTCTCCCTATTTAAAACTGTTTTGTTATGATTCTTACTCACTTGACCATGAAAATTTCTTTGAACATCAAAGAAGACAGTTGATTTTGTTTCCTTCAGCTTTAGCGTCTTCTAATAGTACTTGCAACTCTTCTAGTATTGAATTAAATGATTCTGATGATAAACTTATTATTTATAAGAAAGGGGATATTGTTGATTGAAGATATTGGATGATCTATTTCTGACAGTTATTCATAATAATTAAATATTGCTAAAAGAGCTAGCTGAGTGATGATATTAGCTTCATATAAGATACATGTTAACACACAGTGCTTCCTAACATACTTGGTGTGTATGCTTTCGTCTGCCAGCCTTTGAGATGTTTTCACCTATTAGAGTTGCCTATTCCTTTGTGTTTATAGTCTTATACGCACATGGAAATCAGAAGATTGCTGTCAATCATTCTGACTCTGACCAGTTACTTACAGATTGTAACTTCTTCTGAAAAGGCCTGAATAAAATTTCTAACTCTTTATTTTTGATCTTTAGTATTCCTTGTGGCTTTATTACTAGAGGAATTCTTTACAGAGAAAGCACAATAAAAATTTAAAACCACATCTTTGGAGATGAATTTCTTTTCCTTTACTAAAGTTTTTAGAATGCAACTAGGAAATCCCTGCAATATGAACTTTCATTTTTTCAGTATTAACTGGATAAAGCAAAAGTATCCCACCGAGGCCATCCTGAGATTAAGCTCACATGCCATCATGAACTCAAGAGACTGGGATGCTCAGCGTAAAAGACATTTGTGTCCATACTTAAGAATACAGTTTCTTCTCACGTGAAGGGGGTGGCAAGCAAAATTAGTTTTCTTTTGACATGCTATAGATTAATTTTTTTGTTGTTGTTTCACAGTATCCCAAGATTCCAAAACCTTAAAAGTGGATGAAGAAACAGAACACACGATGAGAGTCACGTGGAAACCAGCACCAGGGAAAGTTGTCAACTACCGTGTTGTGTATCGCCCTCAAGGGGGAGGGAGACAAATGGTTGCTAAGGTGCCACCCACAGTCACTTCAACAGTGCTAAAGAGACTTCAACCCCAGACCACATATGACATCACAGTTCTTCCAATGTATAAGACAGGAGAAGGAAAGCTTAGACAAGGATCAGGGACAACAGGTATACAACAATAATAATACTAATCATGCCTTTGGGGGAGAAAGTATGCTGCCTTTCAAAAGGAAGGCTAGAATGTATCTATTTCATCTGTTAACATTTCAAATTGAATCTGGGGTGGGCAGGGTCTGTGGCTGAGCTGTGGAGTATTTGCCCAACAGGAGTGAGACCCTGGATTCAAGATCCAGCACTATGCATGCAAACACTTTCAATTTGTAATAAATTAAGTTGTATTTATTAGGGGGCATGTCTAATTAGTGCGTTATTTGCTTTGCAAATCTAGTTCCTGGTAAAATGATTCTACCAGCTAATATATTAATCTACGACTCACCTGAATTGTGAGAATCGTTTATGCTGCTCTGTCAACACTCCATTTCAGCTTTTAGCGACCCTGACATCTTGTGCTATTGGACTTGACTCTCTATACATTCATATTTTTGTGGGCGTGAATAAAAAACACTTAAGCCTGTCTTACTGGTAATCTTTTTAAAAAATCCTTTTTCATTTTACAGCTTCTCGGTTTAAATCACCAAGAAACCTCAAAACTTCTGACCCGACAATGTCAAGTTTCCGCGTGACTTGGGAGCCTGCCCCTGGGGAAGTGAAAGGTTACAAAGTCACATTCCACCCTACTGGCGATGATAGAAGACTAGGGGAGTTGGTCCTTGGACCATATGACAACACAGTTGTCTTGGAGGAGCTTAGGTAGGAATGAACTGTATTTGTGCTAAATGATTATATCACTTACATAAATTAGCAGGTTTGGCACAAGGACCTGCCTCATATCTGTTTTCAGAATCAAGCAAAGAATTAAGACTAAACAAATAGTTTGTATTTTTAAAT
Organism: Chionomys nivalis; assembly: GCF_950005125.1. Classification (NCBI taxonomy): domain Eukaryota; kingdom Metazoa; phylum Chordata; class Mammalia; order Rodentia; family Cricetidae; genus Chionomys; species Chionomys nivalis. The sequence continues at coordinate 78,595,681 of NC_080089.1, read as the reverse complement.
AATTTTGTTATTAAGTGATCAGGGATAACTTTTAAAAAAGGAATACCTGGATTTTAGCATGTCCTTTTCACATTGTTTTCTTACAATTGCAGCCATGTGGAAATGTGTGGCCAGGTAACTCATTCTGAGACTCCCAGTGTGGGTGTCCCTGCAGTGAAGCACACTGGAGTTCAAAGGCCAGAGTCTGAGCTTGTTGCCAGCTGGCAAAACAGCTTTGGGTTGATTCAAGGTCTAGTTTCAGACAGTGAGCTGGGAAACAGAAGAGTGTGAGTCTGAACAGCAGCACTCCACATCCATCCAGTCGTACCAACCTGCTACTGGAAGATCCTCTTAGAAACTTTGTCTGTTCGAGTGGGCATTCAATAACATTAAACCTATGTAATGCTTGCTGTTCATGATCGCTTGTGTAGATAGGATGAAAGTTGGTGATGTCACTGTTTGACACAGCCCAGTGCTTAGCGTTCTGGGTTACCTTGCGGACATCAAACATTTCAATCTCCTTAAGCCTCTGAAATTCACTCAGAGGCAACAGAAGAAAGGCAGCTCCTTTTTCTCCTTTCTGAGGCACATGATGGGGGGTGAGGGGAATGCTGCCTCTGGCAGCAAAGCCAGTCCAGAAATGGTGCTGTGAATCCCCGGAGCTCCCTGGAATGCTGGGTGGCTGCTTTCCTGTGAGTCAGGCTGGAATGAGATGGCAGCTATTTTTCTTCTTTCACAATACTGAACATTTTAAGTTCCTGTGGGTGAAAGTTTGTTAGTGAAGGCGGATATCTTTAACAAGTTGGAAACTGCTTCCCTGAGTCCATGGTCCATACCCACTGTGCGCATCCCTGTTCCAGGGCAGGCACCACCTATAGAGTCAATGTCTTTGGGATGTTTGACGGAGGAGAAAGTTTACCACTCGTTGGGCAAGAGATGACAACCCTTTCTGATACAACCGTGACACCATTTTTATCCTCTGGTAAGAAACTGAGTTATATTTCTATAGGAAATAGTATTGTGAAACTATCTCATATGTAAAGTGTTAGGTTATTAAGCAAAGACAAGTAATTATAAATTTTCACTACAATATATTTAAATAATTCACATACTATATGTTTGAATGAACTGCTTCAAGATAGCCAGCTGAGTCTATTTTTGGCTTTTTCTTTCAGATTTGCATTAATTAAATACCGTTATTTAAAAATGGGTTTTATTCAGTGTGACAGTAATAGTTACACTTTCTAATTTTTCTTTTTAGTTATACAATTTTCTTTTGGTATAATGATTATATATTTTTACTTCAGTGGCTTATTTGGGCTGAGAAAGAAGGCTTTACATATGAAAAAGTGGGCAATCATGACTTGCAAGTAAAATGGTAGCACAAACCCTTTAGACATTCTGCCCCTTGCCATAAATACAGGTTTGATGTGAACCAAGACAGCATTTAATAGAATTAAAGTTGAGAGGAAGAGGTAGAGTTTACTTCTAAACTTTTAAAATGTCATTTGCTGAAACCAATCAGTCTTAGCACAACCAGAGATGTTAAAGGTGTAGGTTCTAGGAGTACTGTTTGGGAGTCTTCCACCTTGGGAAAGGTATGACATGCATGGCACCGTGTAGTTGGTAGTGTGATGGGCATCACCTAAGTTTCTTTCCTTTTAAAAGTGAGATAAAGATGATCTGATAACATTGCAATAAACGGGGAAGTTTATAGCTGGGGACTCAAGCTTCTAGAAAAAAGAGGATTTAAAGTTAGACATGGAGGGAAGAAAGTCACCTTTTGATATTTTGCATTGTTTCATTGTTTCTCTTATGATGACATTAACTGGCTTATATTTTTATTTTGTAGCTTGTCACTGAGGATATTGGGATTATTTTCTCTGCCCAAACACCTTCGCTTTGTATCTGTGTTTGTCTGTCCCACAGCCCTCAACTCGTGTATTTCTTTGCGTATTTTCCTAATTGTCTTCCTCCTTCCTCACTTCTTTGAATGTGCAAACTTTGCTGTCTGAAATTGTCTACAGTAGATGAAAAGGTTAAACAGATAACAGTGAAACAATAGAAAGTGTGTTAGATTTTCAAAGCATGTTTTCACTTCATAAAGTTCTGATTTTAAGAGTCATGTGTCTAATCCTTATAACTTGTAATAGTTACTTGATATCTTAATTATTAGAAGGGATATTTTTGGCTCACTTAAACCATTTATGGTTTATACATTTAATCAGTTCATCTTATATTTATTTGCTAATATCTTAAATAGTGAAGAATGCAATATCTTACCTTATATAGAAGCCAAATCTTATTCAAATTATTTATATTTATTGTTAGATAGCTATGCATTCTCATTTATTATTTTAGGTATTGATTGTGTGAGCCTTTCAAACTGACCATCATGGTTTAATTAAAATCTCTAGGTTCTATGATCATGGTCAGGAAATATAGTCAAAGATGAAGATTTGCCACTGAAATAATCTTTGGGGAAATTGGTTCTTGTGTGACTTATTTTAGGTTAATAAATTATAGTTGTGGCTTTGAATTATTAATCTTACCTGGTATGTTGAACTAGACAACTTGGGTTGCAGCAGCTGCAGAGGGAGCAACCTGCCAACTAGGTGTTTCTTACCGCCCTGTCTCATGATTGCTGTCAGGGATGGAGTGTCTCACCAGAGCGGAAGCAGACATTGTCTTGCTGGTGGATGGGTCATGGAGTATCGGCCGCGCAAATTTTAGAACCGTGAGAAGCTTCATTTCTCGTATTGTGGAAATCTTTGAAATTGGTCCCAAGCGAGTACAAATTGGTAGGTTCCGACAACACTGAAGATCTTTGACAACTTAACTGTGATCTTTAATCCATTCTAACATCCATGGTGTCATTTTAGCTCTCGCTCAGTACAGTGGAGACCCCAGAACAGAGTGGCAGTTAAATGCCCACAGAGACAAGAAGAGTTTATTACAGGCTGTGGCGAACTTACCGTACAAAGGAGGAAACACCCTCACGGGTAAGTCAGGATGCTTTGGTGCAGATTTGGCACGTGCTTTTGGTCAGGCAGAGAGTTGAGAAATGATGTGACTGGCTGTCTTCTAAAAATCCCCCTAGGCATGGCTTTGAATTTCATTCGCCAACAGAGCTTCAAGACCCAAGCTGGCATGAGACCTCGCGCTCGCAAAATTGGAGTTCTCATTACTGATGGGAAATCACAAGATGACGTGGAGGCTCCATCAAAGAAACTCAAGGATGAAGGAGTGGAACTGTTTGCTATTGGTAAGACCTGGAGAAGATAGTGATGCCCTGGGTGGCAGATGGGCTGAGGACATTTTTGTAGTTAAAAATATTGTTGGATTACCATATTCACTCAAACCAACAAGGTGGTAGAATTCTTGTCACTTCCGAACAAAAATCTCGTGAGAGAGGAGTTGAAATTAATTAACAAAGGGGAATAATAAAAGCTAATACTTGGACATTTCAGCTCTAGTTATTTTGGAGTGATCAAGACCTTGCTACATCTGAGAAGAATAAGATTCTACAAGGGATTTATTTGCCTACAGAGGCTTCTGTGGGCACCTGGTGCTCATCTGCATATACCCCTATACAGACTCAGTGGCGGAGCACTTACAAAAAGAAGAGGCCAATGTATTTGCCTCATTCCATCACCATTTCCTGAACGGTGCTCTCAATTTGTAATTAACTGTTTTCCAAGGTATTAAGAATGCTGATGAAGCTGAGCTAAAGATGATCGCCACGGATCCAGATGACATCCATGCATACAATGTGGCGGATTTTGAGTCATTATCCAAGATTGTGGACGACCTGACCATCAACTTGTGTAACAGCGTCAAGGGCCCTGGTAAGCTGAGCCAGGTGCTGCTCTGTCTGGGTGGGGACCTCACTCTGAAATGCTCAGCAGTGTTAGAGGCTTTTGCTTCCTGGCTGCCAGGAGCATCCCGAGTTGTGGTGAGTAGATATGACATACAATTTAGGTTACCTGCATCTGGCACACAGTGGACAATCGAAGGCTTTTAGGAAATTAATTATGAAATTTTGTCCTTGTTAGTGCAAATTCCTTCTTTTTTATATAGGAAGATTGTGGCAAAATTGTTCTTCATTTATTTTTCTTGGTTCTGGGAAAGTTAGTATGAGTTTAACCCACAGAAATAGTAGAAACCATTCTAGATTTTTGTAGAATTGCCTTTACTGGTGCCAAATGTCTTCTGGGGGGAACTTCCTAGTTAAGAATCTCTATTTTAGTTCATTTGTAAATGATATTTTTTTGGGGGGGCGGAATCAAACTAGAAAATGGCTTCTAGTGTATTTAAGGATTTATTTCGGCTATATGGCTCAGCAAATGCACAAAAGTGGGAGAAGAGAATAAAGGAGAGTCAGGAGACGCCCTTTCTGGTTCGGATCTGTTCTGTGGTGGCGCAGTTTCTTGTTACTGCTATGTCACGCAGATGGCAACGACAAGCTCAGAGATTTGGATTGCTAAGTAATGTTTGGTAGCCTCTTCCAGCTTCCTAAGACGTCGGCCTGGGAGAGGCATCCTCTGCCTGCTTTCTTCTCTTCAATTGTAGACTGTCAGGTCTGCTGCTCTACACTGATAACCCCTGAATGTGAAGAGAAGTTACAGTCCTAAACTTGAGACTTTTAGAAATAGTGTAATCCTTCTTTACTGGCAAAGACATAGATACCGAGAAGTTACCCAGTTGGGGTCAAACGCCTAGGGATGTTGTTGTGGGGCTTTGAATGATGTAACCATGGAAAGGGATTAGGGGTTAGAAATAAAATTACAGAACTGGGTCTGTAGTGACAGGAGAGGGCCCAGATAGATAGGACATTGAAAGAAGCAATTCCGAAGGGCTTTGCAAAAATAACGACACACAAATCCATGCTCCTTAGACTATGAGGACTTCTTTGTTAGACATGTGAATTGTGTGCAGACAGTCTGTCATTAACTTGCAATGGTTTCAGAGAAGTAGGGTGGTTCAGTAAACAGAGTGGCAGAAATGCTTCACAATATTTGGGTCCTTGGTTACACTCACATTTTATTTTTCATGTTCCTTCTTGAACTTCTGTCTCCAAACTTTTAAAGATTTTCTCTTTTGGATTTTGAACAACAGTCTGACCTTTTCCCTGGAGAAATAGACCAGCTGGGCAGCCAGAATTTGTAGGCTTCTGGCTTTGGGTTAGCTGAGAGAAATGTCTTTTTTTATTCAATTGGAGTGAACTCTGAGTGGGGATGAAAACATCTTTTATCTTTATTTATTTATTTTTTTAATCAACCAAGTAATAGTTGCATTCATTGAAGTTTCCCAGACAGTAAAACTACTTGATAATTTTGCAAGCTTGACTTTGATCCAAATACAATAAAGGTTAGGCTGCTAAGAGTAGACATGCTCACCCAGTTTGGGCTCACAAAGAATCCCAGAAGAGTTTATAAGAAAGTGATTTGTCATGGTCGTGGACTCATAGGAATGACTCCTTTCTCTTTAAATTATTTGCAACATATTTGCTATTGTCCACAATGTATTTGTCATGTCTATTTTTATTGTTATTTTATAGACACTGTTATTTACTCTTATCTACCCACAGACTGGCTATTTTAAAATGGTTATTTCTATATTTAAAAATATCAATATGTGTTTATTTTCATTCTTTCTTGAGTAAAAAATAATTAGATTTTCTTATTGCCTAGTTAGACCTAAACACATAAGAAACAACATAGACAGTAACTAGTGTTGTCTTCATAGAATATAACATGCCTAGGAATAGTAATGGGGTAGTGATCTTGGTCTAACCCCAGACAATGGAAAAGTCGAATTGATTGGTCCCTTCCTCTGATTATGTGAATGGGTTGAGAGGGGAAATGGTGCCAGAGATGACTCAGAGGTCTTGGGTCGAGATGACATTTTGACTAGTGGTTTCATGAAGAACAGGAGATCGTGTTTAAAGAGCTCTAGTTTGAACCTTCTGAGATTAAGGAACCTTTTGAGCATTTGTTCAGAAAGGTCAATGGGCAATAGGCCTCTATATAAATTCATTACCCTCTTCCCACGTGAAGGAAAGGCTGTAAAAACTTCTATGTACATCAGTGCTGCTTCAATCTAATTTCCTACTTCACCCCCTTGCTACAGAAATGAAAGAGTGTATACACGCTTTCTTCACAAACAGGTGACTTGGAAGCACCATCTAACTTAGTTATTTCTGAGAGGACTCACCGTTCCTTTAGAGTGAGCTGGACACCTCCTTCTGACAGTGTGGACAGATACAAGGTGGAATATTACCCTGTTTCTGGAGGGAAACGCCAGGAGGTGAGCAGATGACTCTTAAACCCTCCTTTCTCATGCTGAGATTGGGTGCTTCTCATTAGAGCTCAGAGGAAAACGTTGGGTGAGAAACAATAGATGAATGAAGAATAGTCCTCTCTGTTCCTCTCAAGGCACTGCTCTTTGAACTTCATGAAAGGGAAATAGCTTTTTAAAAAAATGTTCCTAATGCTCAGAATATCAATATGATTTTTTCAAACAAGTTAACTGATTCATAAGTTTGAATTAGATGCATAAAGTTGACAAGTGAATCTTATTAAGGATGAAAATTTATTAGTTTTACAAATACGGCAATGAAAGCTGGGAAAAATTATGTTATCACCTCCTGAGTAAATTGGGAGCATGGGGACTTTGGGAGAGGCCTAAAGGGGAAGGGAGAGGCAGGGAGGGGAGCAGAGAAAAATGTAGAGCTCAACAAAAATCAATAAAAATGTCAAAAAATAAATTATGTTACCACACCTGAGATCTTTCTGCAATCTAGTAATTTCTCAAAATAAAGAACAAAGCCTCGTGAGATACCTTCTAAACTTCAGACAGCTGCTTGGAGGTCTGGCTTGAAGAATGGAGTTGACTGTTCTTCCTTTTATTCTCCCCTCCAGTTTTATGTGAGTCGACTGGAAACCAGCACAGTGCTGAAAGACCTGAAGCCTGAGACTGAATATGTGGTGAACGTGTACTCTGTGGTTGAGGATGAATACAGCGAGCCTCTGAAGGGCACAGAGAAAACCCGTAAGTCCCATGGGGAGCAGCAACAAGAATATAACCCCATTATTTCTTTTACAAGAAAAAGAAAGAGGTCATGGCACGTAGGAGATTTTTGCCAGCCTTTGACAAACTCACTGTTTTCCAGTCATTGATGTCAACTCACATCTTAAGTATGTTCTTTCTTTCTTTCTTTCTTTCTTTCTTTCTTTCTTTCTTTCTTTCTTTCTTTCTTTCTTTCTTTCTTCTTTCTTTCTCTTTCTTTCTTTCTTTCTTTCTTTCTTTCTTTCTTTCTTTCTTTCTTTCTTTCTTTCTTTCTTCCTTTCTTCCTTCCTTCCTTCCTTCCTTCCTTCCTTCCTTCCTTCCTTCCTTCTTTCTTTCTTTCTTTCTTTCTTTCTTTCTTTCTTTCTTTCTTTCTTTCTTTTTCTATGTCTCCTCCTCCTCCTCCTCCTCCTCCTCCTCCTCTTCTTCTTCTACTTCGTTAAAGAAGAATGAAGTGAAATAATGGGCTAGTAACTTCTGTCTGAAGTTCTATGACAAAAGAATAAAAATAGCTTAGTGACGTTCCAGAAAAAGGGATTAAAGTCTCAGAAAGCTTATCTATTTTGGCTTTCATATGGTTCCATTGGAATGCCATTTGTAATCTGAACTTTGAGCGTTTTCCTCTTTTTAATAGTTGGAATGTGTATCCTGGAGAATAAAGTGCAATCAACACTGACATTGGGTCTTTATGGGTGGAGGGAGCTATAGTAAATCATCAATTTCTCAAGCAACACACTTTCTGCTAACATATATGTTATCGACAAAATAGGAAACATTTATTTGAAGGGATTCCACTGATGTCCACTTTTGTGTTTTCATAGTGCCAGTTCCTGTAGTTAGCCTGAATATTTATGACATTGGCCCCACCACCATGCATGTGCAATGGCAGCCTGTGGGAGGAGCTACTGGCTATACTGTGTCACACCAACCAGTTAGAACCCCTGAAGCAGCAAAACCCAAAGAGGTGAGAGATACCAGTTTCTTAATCACTCTGCTCTTCTCAGACTTTATAGGTTGACAGTTCTATTCTACTGCCAATACTTATGAATCAATTTATGACTCTATACCCCAACCAAAAATAGAAATGAGGTTTGTGACCTGTAACCCATTAAAAAAAAACATTGGCATGAAAGAAAAAAAATAATCCATTTTTTTTTTTTTTTTTTTTTTTTGGTTTTTCGAGACAGGGTTTCTCTGTGGTTTTAGAGCCTGTCCTGGAACTAGCTCTTGTAGACCAGGCTGGTCTCGAACTCCCAGAGATCCGCCTGCCTCTGCCTCCCGAATCCAGTTCTTTTGAATGTAAAAGCTGTGTTCTAACCTAGTGGTTACTAACAGGCCTTTGCTGCATCTCCCAGAAAGTGGAAGCCCTTGATTCACATGTCTTATTTTCCCCCGGCATGCCCTGGTGCAGATGCGTGTGGGTCCAACAGTGAATGACGTGCAGCTGACTGGCCTCCTTCCTAACACTGAATATGAGGTCATGGTCCAAGCTGTCCTGCATGACCTCACTAGTGAACCTGCCAAAGCTCGGGAAGTCACATGTAAGATGTTACTGGCTTTTTTCTTTTCTTATTGCTGTTAAAGTTAACATTTGTTGGAATATTTCCACATGATGTTAGTGATAGTTTGATAATTAATGCATAATTGTAGTTATTATTTTTGTTAATATATGAAGTAGTAGGTGTAATTTCATTATTCCATATATTTATACCATGCACTTTCCTTATATTTGTCCTTCACTACTCTGTCCCTTTCCACTCTCCTTCTTTATTCCTCCAAGTAGAACCTTTTCTGAGACTGTATTCTGTCATATCTGGCCATGTCAGGACTGATCAATCAATCAATCAGTCTATCTTTTTGTTTTGTTTTTCAAGACAGTTTCTCTGTGTAACTTTGGTGTCTGTCCTGGAACAGGCTCCTGCAGGCGAGACTGGCCTTGAACCCACAGAGATTCTCCTGCCTCTGCCTCCCAAGTGCTGGAATTACCGCCCAGCTATCCTTTTTTATGTTTAATGAACCTTATTTTGAGGCATAGCCTATCAACAGCAGAGTTTTAGAGCTGCTCTAGGCAATGTGTTAATCAAGGTATATACATGAAATAACGCTGCATGGTTTAATCTATGAAGTACAGCATGTAAGACACATGACCAGGACTATTCTGTGGCTACAGTTTGGAGAAGGGTATTTACGTTAAGTTCAGGCATTTTGAGTTCTTGTTGAAGTGGAAACTGGCACCTATGAATGCTCATTTCAAGTATGTCAATTAATCAGTCCACTCTGTCCTACAATTGAACATGCACTATGTCCCGGTCATCAGGCTTAGAGTTGGGGACATGCCACTGAGTGATAGAAAGCAGTGTGTAGAAGGTCTTTTCTTGATCTGCAGTGATTCTGTGTGCTGTTCGGTGTCTTGGGCTGATGAGTGAGTTCCCTTTGTGAGAAGTGTACTTTGATTTTGCTTGGAGAAGTAAAAATTTCTGAGATATATTTGTCTTAAATGTAGTGCTCCTTAGCCCACCTTCTAAGGAAACTGAAGAAGGAACTTGATGGAAAAAAAGATATTGAGGAAACATAAGCATTATGTGGCAGAGAAAAGAAAGAGCCTGACAGGATAAATTTATTGATGGCGTATAAAGATTTATCATTTTTATGTGTTAGATACTAACCAGGGCTGGCGGTTTTGTGGATGTGGGTAGTGATACAAGAGAGGGTGGGATTTAGTTCAGATTGGAAACACATGTTAGAAAACCCAAGACTCGCAGTGAGATGGCAGATAAATGGTACCAGGGATTTGGGAATGGTTCTAGACTACAGCAGTGGGGGAAGGAGAAGGGAGAAAGACACCAATGCAGAAAACCAAAAGCAATGGAAATATAGAGGGGACAGAAGGTGGTGGCAGAAATAGGGATTCAAGATGAGAGACCCGCAGAGCTGAAACAAAAGACAAAGAGAAATGGTCCAGTGGGCAACTAGAAGGAGGTAGATACGTATAACAAGAGAAAAATAAAAATAATAAATAAAAAAAACCAAGGGTGGTAGTGTGCAGCTTTAATTCTACCACTCAGGAAGCAGAATCAGGCAGATACTGTGCATTCAAAGACTAGCCTGGTTTACATCATGAGCTTCAGCTAGCCAAGGCTGTATAGAAAGACCCTGTGCAAAAAATCAACGACGTTTTTCTTTTGTTCATTATCCTCTCCTTTTTTAAAGGTAATCATTTGTTTGATTTGGCAAAATTTTGTTATTTATATTTTCTTCCAATGATTTAATCAAATGTGACTATTCTTACAAGCTTAGTGGTTACCTAACATTGGTTCATTTTTATTTGTATTTCTCATAACTATTTTATATAGTATCCCCTATAATATTCTTTTATTAATTCTTGGAGAATTTCATGCAGTGTATCTTGATCATATTCCCCCAGTGTCTCCTAGATTCACCTTCCTTCCCTAACCACCTAACTTTGTGTTCTGTTTTCCTTTTAAAACCTATTGTGTCCAGTTTGTACTGCTCATATACCCTTGGCATATAGGTAGCCAATGAAGCACAGGTCCATTCACTTAAAGAAAATTGACACACTCATTCTCCCAGAAGGTATCAATTGCCAATGGCATCTCAGCAGGGGTGGGACTTAATGCCCACCTCCAATCTCCTTTCTGGATTAAGTCTGGCTCAAGTTTGCACAGGTCTTGTGCATGCTGTCACAATTTTTGTGAGTTCATATGTACATCTTCTCTGTTGAGTTTGGAGAATACTGTTACCTTGTAGTCATCTACCACGTCTAGCTCTTAAAAGTTTTCTGCTCCCTGTTCTCAAATGATTTCTGAGGAGAGGTTGTAATATAGATGTACTGTCTAGGGTTGAATCTTCACAATCTCTTATTCTTTATACCTTGACCAGTTGTGGATCTCTGCTGTTAATCACCATCTGTTTCCCTGGTGATGGCTGAGAGATGCATTAATTTATGGATACAATGATAAGTCATCAGGCGTTGATTTAATATTTTATTTATTCATCAGAGTATAGTAGTACATTCTCATCTATGGCTTATGGCCTGCCCGATCACAGGTTGTTGGCTTTGGTAATGCTGGTGATGAGTGTGTATTTCATCTTTTGGAGCAAGACAAATCAAATCAGAAAGTAATTGGTTACTCCCTTGGCATTCATGCCACTAGTGTATCAGTGAGAGTATCTTGCCAGCCTTCAACATTCACAGTTGTGTAAGAATGATGGTTATGGTAGTGTATATAACCCCTTCTACCACTATGAAAATGAATCAATAGGGATTCAGTTCATAGGTTATGATCAGCTGGACTTATCCCATGTTCTATGACTCAGATATTTGGTGTCTTCAGGAATAGGGTCTTACTGGCAAGTTATGAAAAGTAATCAAGAGAGGATCTGTAACATCTTTAAGGGAGCACGCCTTGATTGATTATTTTTTTAGTATTATCTTATTTAAATATCTGAAGACACATCATTTATGGTGAATTTATGATTCATTATGGCTGAGCAGCAAGCAGTTAATGTAAACAAGAAGTCAGCAGGGCAATGAAAGAATATATCCTATTTCTAAAAGACCTTCTAGAGAATAAAACAACTCTGTCTGGTAAAAAATGGTACTTCTATTATTTCATTAAAAATCAAGCTTGGCATGGTGGTGCATGCCTTTAATCCCAAAAATGGAGAGGCAGAGGCAGTTGGATCCCTGAGTTTGAGGCCAGTCTAGTTCAAAGAGTGAGTTCCAGGGCAGTCAGGATTACACAAAGATACCCTGTCTATAAACAAAACAAAACAAAGCAAAAACCAAAATAAGACAAAACAACAATAGCAACAAACCAGTAGCTACGCACCTTTAAGTGTTCTCCAAGCAACTTCCTGAAGGATTCAGATGCTGAAGACTGTGGTGGAGGCTCCACATCTGGTTCTAATGTCTTGTGCTTCTTCAGTACCCTTACCCAGACCTCAAGATGTGAAACTCAGAGATGTGACTCATAGCACCATGAACGTCATCTGGGACCCTGTGCTTGGGAAAGTTCGTAAATACATTGTTAGATACAAAACTCCAGAAGAGGAGTTCAAGGAGGTAGGTTGGAGATAAGACGATATATGGAAGTAGTTGTTTTCCTGCAAGGCTTAACAACATAACTTTATCAAGGGTAGACAGAGGATAGTGTGTTTTGAACACTTGCCACTTTGTTAATGAAAGGCGGAACATTTGTGAGGTTAAGATTTTTTTTTTGGAAAATCAGTAAGATATTGGACTGTGTTAGATTTAGTTTGGAAGTGTTCTGCTGTGTGGTGGTGTTAATCTCAAAAACACCATCCCTCAGTAGATAAAGAGTTATAGAATCCACGCGGCATTTCCTTCCTGTCTAGTTGCCTTATATGGTGCTCTCTGGCCTATGAAAGACTAAAAATGCCCAATGTTCTAAAAATCCGAGGTGGTGAGAGATGCAGTTGAGGGAAAGGAGTATGTTAGATAGTAAGATGGCACAGGTGGGCAGTTCAATGAGAAAGGCTGTGAGAGTGAGGTGCCTTTTGGGCTGATATTTTTGAGGTGATGTTGTGGTGCATAACTTTTTATACTGCCATGTGGGAGCAAAAAGGGGAGGTTTCCTAGGAAGATGGGTTTAAACATTGGGTATACTTGAGGGCTTTTAATGCCGGAATTCTAGAGGTATTTTTGAAACCAAACCTTCACGCCTTTGTATATCTTTGTCATTTATGTATTGCGCAAATTTTAATTTATATGTCTGTACACATTTATTTTATTTTGGGTTTTCATTTCAAACGGATTTAACAGCCAGTGGGCCTCCCAAAGTTCTTGAACACAACAAATGAGATATGTATAAGCGAGCACTGCTGAAAGTAATAAACAATAATATTAAAAGATGCAGATAAAAATGGCTTGGTTACTTGAAGCCATAGGCATTCATTGCTTGCCTGAAAATCAGGCCATTATGATTCCAGTCCATACGTTTTCTGGAAGCATTTAAGTTGTGCCCATGTTTGGATTCTTATGCAAATTGAAAATTCTCCTTTTTTTTTTTGAGTCACGACTCTTCTGTTCTTGTGCTGAGAGCTCTAGTGAGCATCAGAGAGGCCACAGCAAATCCTTGAAGGGGTGGTTGCACTGTTTTCTTCCTGTTACAGGTGGAGGTGGATAGATCAAGGGCCAGCACCACCCTCAAAGACCTCTCCTCTCAAACCCCGTACACAGTGAGCGTTTCTGCCGTGTATGATGAGGGCGAATCTCCCCCGGCAACTGCTTATGAGACAACCCGTGAGTTGTGCCCTGTTTTACGGACACATAGGGAATATTTAATGTGCTTGCAAATCTACTTACTGGGACATTCTGTTTCTAATGCTCTTTGTCCAGCTTTGATGCTAGGGTTTGTAGATTACTTTCTCTGATTTTCTTCTGAAGTAAAACGCTATCAAACAGTAAATATCAGCCTCTTCCCCTTCAGCAGTTCACAACTTAGTTGTCAAGATCAAAGATTAATGGAGAGTTTCAGGGTCATGGCAAGATCAGGTGAGCACGATTCAGGATAAGCAGTCAGATCCCAGAAGAGGAGAGGAGGCCTTAGTGGCAGCATGGTATAGAGACACAGGATAACCTGCAGGACCCCCCCCCCCCCTTGCTCCATTCTGCTCTAACTTCCACGGATGTCAGTTTTTCTCTGCTTTGGTTTTTCTGTAGTGTTTAACTTAGTTATTATGCCTCCTGTTCTTTTTTTTTTTATTTTACATTTTTTGTTCATTTTACATACCAACTTCAGTTCCCTTTCCCTTCTGTCCTCTCACTCCCCTCTACTCCCTCCCCTCCCCATCCACTCCTCTGAGAGGGTTAGGTCTCCCAGGGGAAGAAAACAAAGGCTGGCATATTAAATTAAGGCAGGACCAAGGCTGAGCAAGGTATCCCAACTTAGTGAATGGGCCCCCAAAAGCCAGTTCATGCACCAGGATAAATCCTGGTCCCACTGCCAGGGGCCCCACAAACAGACCAAGCCACACAACTGTCACCCACTTTTAGAGGACCTACTTCGGCCCCATGCAGGTTCCCCAGCTGTCAGTCCTGAGCCCATGAGCTCCCACTAGTTCAGTTCAGCTGACTCTGTGGGTTTCCCCATCATGATCTAGACGCCCCTTGCTCAGTTCTGTTGTTCCTTTCATAGTTACTGGATTCCCCTGGTTTTTTCCCAACGAGACAGAGAATTTTATTTTGTATCTCTAGCTCCTGTAATTTAATTACTTAACTCAGTGCTAAGCATATGATGTTCTAATCAAGTGTTCTACTTACAATAACTTAATCACAATATTGATTAAAATGAAAGCTGAGAGCCAGTATTATTTTAAACAAGCAATAGGAGCTTCATGTGTAATTTAAAAATCTCCAACATCGGCTTTAAAAAAGATAAGGTGACACATAACATTAATAAATGATTTTATTCAAACCACAAAATGATAAACCATATCATTTCAATTCTTCAGCATAACTATAATAGAGTATTTCACTACTTTTAGGGAACTTCTTATATTTTGCCTTCACAACACCTCTTAGGACTAGCCATGTTAATTTCTCAATAGTCACATGTGCCTAGTAGCTCCTGCAGGAAGCACAAGTCTAGAGAATCTAAGTAGCTTTCCGTGCTTCATCATAAATCTAATGGTGGGGCCAGCACTACAGTCTGGAACTTTTGCAGAGGCCAGGGTTCAGAATCTTTGCCTCTGATACAATAAGAGGGCTGGCTATGATCCCGAACCCAAGCTCAGCTGCTTAGTTGATGCCAGTTTGTCTATATTTGATAGACATTACGGAATTCAGGCATGCACCTTGTTCTCTCTTTTTAAACTTTGCATTTTGTAATGACGTGACATTCTGTAGTGACTTTGTTGTCCTGTTGTCAGTTCTTATGTGGTAAAATCGTAAGGAGAGATGACAATAACAGAGCAGAACTGACCCCTCTGTGTAAACAACAGATAAGAAGAGAGGAAAGTCAGGAAACAGATAATTCAGTAATGACATTTATACTTTCAATGCATGTCATCAAAAGCTAAGATTTTAAATTTAGGTAGCTCTAAAGGGCGACTTTAACAGTTGAGTTGTTTTGAGTCATAGTGTGGAGGTGGTATCTGCTGTACTGTTTCTAAGATGAGATATCTCTTAATCTCAACCCGTGAAACTCTAAAGGACTGGGTGAGGTCCATGAGCTGTTCAGTTCCGTGTCCAATTGCAAGTCACAGTTTGTGCTTTGTATATTGTTGCTATAACAGATCCTCAAAGTACTGGAGACACAAAAACTTTTGGGAACCACTGAAATAGAAGAGTATTATGAAACAGTACTTTAAAAAAGATCATCATTATAGTAAACTTGTATATTTTACATGTTTTAGTAACCTATGCATTATAACCATACATTATTCATCCCATGTTTTTCAAATGAGCTAAGCTGATAAAATAATTTCATTTTAATGCTATGTGTTTTGTCAGTTTTTACCATATCATTTAAAATAAATCATTTTAATTGTATTAAGTTGAGTTTGTATTCCCATTGAGACACGGACTCTTGCTTTTTCTATGATAGGGCCTGTTCCAGCACCAACAAACCTCCAGTTTACTGAAGTGACACCAGAGAGTTTCAGGGGTACTTGGGACCATGGAGCTTCAGATGTGTCTCTGTACAGAATAACCTGGGCACCTGTTGACAGTCCAGATAAGATGGAGGTAACCTCAGCTCGCTGTCTCTCCCTTTTGTCTCACTCTTTCTCCATTTGCTTCTAGGGAAGCATGGCCAAAATATTTTTCACTTCTATGTATCCGTTACTTTTGCTGTTATGATAAAACGCCACAGCCAAGGTAACTAATGGAAGGAGGAGTTGACTGGGCTTAACATCCTAGAGGGTTAAAAATCTTTTATGGTGAGGAGACATGGCTGCTGGCAGACATGGCAGCCAGAACGGGAAGCTGAGGGATCACTGAGGACCGAGTATTCAAATATCCGAGCCTATGGGGGACATTTCTCACCCAAAGCACTACATTCTGTTACAGATAAGCATCGTTTCTGGCTAGTGGATATGGGCTCATGTCCTAGAACAGTACAGAGGAACATACCTAAAGATGTCAGCCCAGTGTCATTGGGTATGCATGGTATGAACGGATTATTAATTTAGTGTGCAAATGATCTTTCCTCTTTGCCCAAGACCATCTTAAATGGAGATGAAAATACCTTGGTGTTTGAAAATCTGAACCCCAACTCTCTGTATGAAGTTTCCATTACTGCCATCTACCCCGATGAATCTGAGAGCGAGGACCTGAGTGGCACCGAGCGCACACGTAGGTGTTTAACTTCCAGATAGGACCTTGAGAGTTTGAAGTTAAATGTTAAGAAACAAAGCTGCATCTGTATTACTAATGTTTTTCCAAATTCTGTTCTCTTTTAGTGCGTTTGATACCTTTAACAACGCAAGGTAAGACATCGACCTACCAGGTTGTCTGAGTGAACAAGGTGTAAATTAACAAATAGGGCCGTAAAATGCATTGTGAACAAACCTTCTGCATTTTAATTGTAAGGTGTTGCTTTCCATCAGCCTTTCTGGAGACACTTTCTGTTGCTTGTTGAAGGATGTGTGAGTCAGCTTGGGCTTCCATAACAGAATGCTGGACTGGATGGCATAAGCAGCAAATATTCATATACCTATAACTCTAGAGAACAGAAGCCAGATTTGTGCTGCAGGCCTGTAATCCCAGTTGCTTGGGAGTCTGAGAAGGAGGAATCTGGCCAATTTAGTGAGACTCTGACTCACAATAAAAAAAAAAAAATCAAGGTTGGGCAAGATGACTCTGTAGGTTAAGGTGCTTGCCATCAAGCCTGGCAGTCTTTTTTTTTTTTAATATTTATTTATTTGTTTATTATGTATACAGTATTCGTTCTGCAGTCCAGAAGAGGGCACCAGGCCTCATTGCAGATGGTTGTGAGCCACCATGTGGTTGCTGGGAATTGAACTCAGGACCTTTGGAGGAGCAGGCAATGCTCTTAATCACTGAGCCATCTCTCCAGCCCCTAGCCTGGCAGTCTTAATTCAAGCTCCAGTATTGACTGAGTCGAAGGAGAGAAATGACTTCTCCAGACTGTCCTCTGCCCAACACATGTAAGATGTGGTGGGCATGTGCTCTGCTCCAAACAAATGAAAACCAACAGAATAACAAAATGTCAGTACTAGAACGCTTGTCTAGCATCTGTAGGACCCGACCTTCAATCTCTAGCCCTACTCAAAATAGTCTGGAGAATAGGAAGTCCAAGAGCAGGACAAGATGGCAGTCACTTCTTGGGGGTAGGGTCTGCATTCATCTTCTCATTGTGCTGTTGCATGGAAGAGAGAAAATGAGCTCTCTCTCTCATGCCTCCTTTTATAAAGACTAATCCCTCTTGAGTGATTCACTTTCATGACATCATCTTCAAACGCTCCATTTGCAAATTCTCCCATATTGAGTGTTAGGGTTTTTCTATGCAAGAGGGAAAAGTTTGGGGGGAGACTAACACATTCAGTCCATATCAAATAGCTGTATAAAATTCAGTGACCATATTATTGGTTTAAATTTAATTCTAAACCCAGTACTACAAAGCTCTCTTGATTTCTTTGGAAACTACAGGTGTTTTTTTTTGAAAAGGAGGGATTATTATATGTGTTTAATATGTTTTCAACAATCTTACTTCAGCTCCAAAAAGTGGTCCCCGGAACCTTCAGGTGTACAATGCCACATCTAACAGTTTGACTGTCAAGTGGGATCCTGCTAGTGGCCGTGTTCAGAAATACAGGATCACGCATCAGCCTTCCACAGGAGAAGGCAATGAACAAACGGTAATTCATTCTGTAAAAATTTACATTGGAAATATTCTGCCTGCTGCTCTTCAGCTATTTCCCCTGATTATTTACAATATTAACCTTGTTAGGGAATGTAGGACTTCCTGTACTGGGTAGAACCATTTGAACCCAGCTGACCCTCTGTCTGAAATGCACAATGGAGACACACAGGATGCTCTGGTGAGACCTGAGAGTTGTTGTTCATAGGAAGTACACATTAGTCCTGTGCTCAAGTAGCATGATGATATCCAGAAAGTTTCTGAGTCTATGTAGATCTTCAGTGTTTCTGATTATAACAGGTCTATTATTTCTAGATCTAGAAGTCCACTGACCTAATTAAAAATATTTATCAAATGGAAGTCTGCAGTTGGTTACTCTTTGGGGGCTCACCACCCAGCTCCCAAATAAATACACAGAGACTTACTATTACTTATAAATGCTTGGCCTTAGCCTGGCTTTTTCCTAGCCAGTTTTTCTTAAGTTATCCCATCTACCTTATGCCTCTGGCCTTTTACCTTCTCATTTCTATATATTTTTCCTCCCTTTTTATTCCGTGTCTGGCAGTGTGACTGCCCCCTACTTCTTTTCTCCTCTTCTTTTCTATTTATTCTCTTTGTCTACCAGCCCTGCCTATTTCTCTCTCCTGCCAAGCTATTGGCCATTCAGCCCTTTATTTGACCAATCAGGTGTTTTAGGCAGACAAAAGGACACCAGAGTTAAATAAATGCAACACGTCTTTGCATCATGAAACAAATGTTCCACAGCATAAAAGAAGGCAGCACATGTTTAACTAATATTCCACAACAGAGGTCCATGCGAAAGGTGATAACACTGCGAGCTCAGCTGTCATCTTTACTATCCCAGACTTTAATAGTTGTTTTCTGTTTCTCTTGTTTAATTTAGTTGCTTGTCTGGATTTCACCAGCTTTGTCTTTCATGAGGACACCTCACAATTTTTATATAGGTTCTATTGTCTGGCTTATTTTCAAATGTCATTTTGTGGTCAGCTCTAGAACTTTGCTGACTTTGGGGGGGGCAAGAGTTATATTATATCCTTATAAAACCTCATAGAGAGACAAGTTTTGAATTTTTTAAGCAGTAAATGTGTTATGCTCAAACAAATGGATCACACCTTCCACCAGTTTAGAAACTTAGTAGAGCTGAAGTTGGCAGTGGATAAGTATATATAGCAAAGGGCACGGCTCTTACCTGGCACATGAACTTAGCTGGACCACATATGCTCCAGTCCCATTTGAATACCAGTCTATAAAGTAACCAAAATAACCAAATAACAAATCACCAGTTCTGGGCTTATTTTGGAAAGTTGGAGGGAGATATATAAGTAGACACCCATTTCCTTCCTGATAAGATTAGTTCTCCTAAACAAGTTCTTTCAACCTGCTACATGTCAGAGTTTTTTATGAACATGGCTTCTGCCTGTACTGATCGCTTTCTCCCACATCCTCTGATTACAGAGAGTTTGCAGTTTGTCTCTGTAGCTCAGTTTCTTCATATTGAAGATGGTTACAGTGATCCACAGAGTTTTCCCCCTGTCCCGGAACTCCAACTGTTGGAGTGAATGGGTGCTAAGTTGGAAACATCTGTTAGTGCTAATACATCCAACAATTTTCATGAGCACTCACTGTGGGCAGCGTGCCATTTCTGTGCCATTTTCATGTGATTTTAATTACTGTGGCATAAACATCTGAATTCAGTAGACTGTTAACAAATCGTACAAATTTTCTTTCAACAAGATAGCAAGACAGCCTTGAGCAATGAATTAAAAACTTCAGACTCCATAATTGGAGGAAATTGAGACGCTTCATACCTCATGGCTTGTATCATGGAGATCACTGGGAACCCCTGCCTGAGTGTGGCTTGGCAAGCGGTCTGGTCACATCGTTTACACAGCTAACACTGTTAGAATGGCAGAGTTTGGGGGAAACACCAAGAGCTTCAGATCCTTTGCCGAACCATTTTAATGTGTTTCTAAAGCAAATAAAAAACATCTGTAAAATAGCAGGAAAAATACCAAAGGGTGAGGAGCCTCTAAAATTGTGCAGTCCTTTGGTATCTTAAAGACCCTTTGTAACTCACTTATGATTAATGCCTTGTTTTTGGGAAGAGTTCTGTGAAATGTGTTTTGGATGAAATTTTGCAATGCTGGCTGCTAGCAAGTTGAAATATCTTTCGAGGTCTCCAACTTAAAGCTCGAAATTTTTTTCATGACCCAAGACACATACTCTACATTTAAAATTATGCCATGATATATATTTTAAGGCTTCATTGTGGGACATGGTTCCAGAACTTGGCAAGGGTCTCAAATAGTTCCCCCAGAGAAAGAGCTGTATTTAATAAACCAGAGAGTTGGAAAGCGTAAGGCTGATGCTTACCAAGAAGTGTTTTCCTCAAGACCACAGTAGGAGGACGGCAGAACAGCGTGGTCCTGCAGAAACTGAAGCCTGATACTCCCTACACCATCACCGTGTCCTCCCTGTATCCCGATGGCGAAGGCGGCCGGATGACTGGAAGGGGCAAGACGAGTAAGTGAGACCAAAGTCCCTACAGCTTCTTAATCATCACCATGGAATGAAATCACGTCTTCTGCAAACACCGAGGAAATGGAATATCTTACTGATGTTTTAAAACTTTAATTTAAAAAAAAAATTAAGAAAAATTTTAAACTGTATCACTTCTTGTTCCCTTTCTTCCTTCTAGGCCTTTCCGGCTACCTTACCTCAAACTGTGCCCAAGACACCTCCCTACTATCAAGACTGCCTGCTCTCCCTCCCTCCCTCCCTTTCTCTCTCTGAGTCAGATTCTGTCTACATAAATTTGATTGTCCTGGAACTCACTGTGTAGTTCAGGCTGGCTTTGAACTTACAGAGATCCATCTACCTCTGCCTTCTAAGTGCTGGGAGTAAAGGCCTGTACCATCATGCCTGTCAATAGCCTATTTTTCTTTGATTATATTTGTTGTGTACACATGCACGCGCGCATGCCCGTGTGTGTGTGTGTGAGCACAAATATATGTAAATACAGTCAGCTAAATCCATTTTTGTTGTTTGTATGTATATGGTTTTAAGGCTGGCAACCCTGCATTGAACAGCCAATAAGGGGCCTTATCCTCGGGAGAGGCTAATTTTCCTTCTCCCAAAAGACAACTGTTGCTTGTAGTTGTTTGTCTAGGGATGGGACCCCATGACACTTTTCCCATTCCATGCCAACATGCCCATTGATATTGCTATTGATCTGATCTTGTTTATGCAGCCATTTTTAGGAGAGGCTATTTCACTGCAGCCTTCCTGGTCCTCTGACTCTTACTGTCTCTCTGCACCCTCCTCTAGGATGTTCCCTGAGACGTAGATGGATCTTTTAAGATAGTACTTGTTGTTTTTAACATCCCTGTTTGTAATTATGTCTTAATTTGTATCAACAAAAGATGTTATTATATATCAGGATAAAAAAAATTCAGGGAACCAAAATGCCTGGCAGATAGATGAGACACATATACCACAGAAGTGTGTATCTTTTATATCTTTAATTATTATTCTAACAAATACCTGTGGGGTGTCTGCTATGTTCTAGGTGGGCTAAAGATATTGTTTGACCTGTGTTTCAGATATATTTGCTAATTAGAGAACCATTATAGCGTACATCTTGTGTATTTCAGAACCTCTGAATACTGTGAGGAACTTGAGAGTGTATGACCCTTCTACCAGCACTTTGAATGTTCGCTGGGACCATGCAGAGGGCAATCCTCGCCAGTACAAGCTCTTCTATGCCCCTACATCAGGTGGTCCAGAGGAACAGGTAATTAGTATTTTTTGAGATAGCGTCTCTCTGTGTAGCCCTGGCTGTCATGGACCTTGCTATGTAGAGCAAGTTGTCCCTGAACTCACTCTTAAGTGGAAAATGTTAGTCTGTTTAAACTTCAGGTGATTGGTTTTAAAGGAGATGAAAAGATTTAAGTTGTTTAAAGGTGAAGAATTTACATTAATGCAAAGGACTTGATAGAGGGCATATATTTGGTGCTTTGGAGCCTGGGGAGTAAGAAGACCATGGGTTGGGTGCTGGTTGGAGTGGGAGATATAGAGAGACACTGTATAAAGAGAAGTCTTCATAACCTCTAGCAATCACCTTGAGGTGGCATTTTCAGCTGGTATTTTATTTTTAGCACTAGCTCCTTTACCATTTTCAAATTCAATGCTCTGTGTTTTATTAAAATCTTTAGGTACCAATCCCTGGGAATACCAACTATGCCATTCTTAGGAACCTGCAGCCAGATACTCCATACACTGTCACAGTGGTTCCTGTCTATACAGAAGGTGATGGAGGACGCACATCAGACACTGCAAGAACGTGTGAGTAAGAAGCCGGAGAGTTAACTTTTCATTATAGAGCTTGCTGTTCGCTGTAAAGGTCTCCTTGGCCATGGAAGAAAATTATAAAAAATTTAGAATGAGATTAAAAATATCAAAATGACCTACAGTTCACATTTCAGACACCAACTATTAACCTCTTGGATAAAGTAACCTTTAAATAACGTTACTTTGAAATTGCAATTTCAGAATCTACAAATGTATGTTATATTCATCCTTGTATGATCTCAGTCTCTTTCTCTGACAAAAACATATGTGGCTGAGCTTTGCACCTTGTCAGTTTGAATGAAGCTTGGTTTTGTCACTGGATTCCATAGCATAGGTTGTCAAAACCTGTTCGCTTTATTACTTGGTTGTGCATTTTTTTCTTGGTTTGCTGCTGTGGAGCTTTCGGTATTAAAAATATGTGTGCTTTCATTCATGAATAATGTAGACAAATTAGCTTAAATGCTTTTGTTGTGCTCTCTGGATACTGCGGAGTCTTTTTTGCACACTTATAAATATCTTTCTGACTTTTCAAATACACTTGCGGCTGGTTGAAGGGGAGAACAAGCACTGATAGCTTCCTCTGGGAAAACATTAGGGATCTAGAGAGAGGATGCTGTTGGTTAAGCGAGAGTTTGGGGTTGGTATGCAGATTCAATTCTCTAAATTTTATTGGTGGAAGTTAATTGAGAACTGACTTGTCTCTTTAAAAAATAAATCACGGAAGATATTCCTTGCTAGTGTTGAATAAGGCAGGAACAAATGAAAGGATGAAGGGCTAAAAGCAGCTACTGAATTTGAAGGGCTCCACACCGTTCTGTTGGTTAGAAGGCAGGCTGTAGAAAATCTCTCCTCTGGCCCCATTACTTTACTGGAAACTCATCTACTTCTTCTGTTTCCTCTTCCTAGTCCCATGTCCTTTCATGGACAGCCCAATCCTGTTGCTCATACTCACTTATTTTTGTTGAAAACAGCATTGGCTCCACGTTGGCAAAGGCTAACTTTGTCTTTGGAGAGTTTTTAATGTGCTTTCATGTGTAGATAGCAGTGTAAAGTGGGTAGGATATTATCCCATTAGAGAGCGTAACTTGTGGGAGAGTGATGGAAAACGTGACAGGTGTAAACAGACATGAGAAACAGGCATTGGCTTTCCTTTCCTCAGTGGTGAGAGGACTGGCAAGAAATATCCAAGTGTATAACCCTACACCCAACAGCCTTGATGTCCGCTGGGACCCTGCTCCGGGACCGGTACAGCAGTACCGCATTGTATACTCCCCTGTTGCTGGCACAAGACCCTCGGATTCCGTAAGTAATTTCGTCATCTTAGAGCTCAGCAAAGAACCTTGTAGATTCTGCTGGGGCTTCCGCCACAGCAGATGGTTAGGAACAATCAGCCAATTATTGGTGTTGCTGCCTTTCATGAAGATTACACTTTCTAATTATTATAGCTGCATGTTTGAGGCACATTTAGGAGCCTTTAAGAAGATAAGCCACCAATATGCTAGTATATAATATTTAAATGATTGTGTTTGATGAGTTAAGACATGTTAATTATAAGTTTGCTTTGAAAAGAACTTGGAGGGGGAAACATGAACTAGTTGAGTTAGTGATAATAATAAGAGATGCAGCCCATTTCTATAAGTTTCAATAATAAATACATTGGGAAAGTTCACATGCCTTAGCTATGAATATATGTTAAGTATGCTTTTATTGGTTATTACAAATTACAGTGTCTCGCTGGCCAGACTGTTTAATTTTTTTTTGAGACAGGGTTTCTCTGTAGCTTTGGAGCCTGTCCTGGAACTAGATCTTGTAGACCAGGCTGGTCTAGAACTCTTAGAGCTCTGCTTGCCTCTGCCTCCTGAGTGCTGGCATTAAAAGAGTGCAGCACCACTGCCCAATCAGACTGTTTAATTTTTGAGACTAGATGAAATCAGGCATGGTTTGGAATGGTGTGGTCATAGACTTGCAGTCATCTTCCTGATGCAATTCTAGTTCTGTTTGTGAGTAGGCCAATAATATTCAAACCATAAATTACTTATGTGAATAATAATAGCAGCACAACACGGAGGGGGAAATAAATTTATGGACTAACAAGTCTTTGCAAAAGCAAGAAATGATGAGAAAGATAAGAAAATGATAAGCAATGGGTGTATTCTGCAGCAGTGTTGGTTTTAATGCCCCGGTATATGATATGACATACTCATACAACATTGCCCTTATCTGAAATTTCTGTCTTACCACTAAACCTCTCTCTGGCACTGGCATGGGATCCCTTCTCTCTTGTGTACATGATACTCAGGATCTACTCTGAGAAAGTGTGCATCCTAGGTATTCCACTTACAAGCATTTATGAGAAATGCAATGGACGATAAGAAGCAAATCAGAGCATTTCTGAGAATAACTTGTATCTAATAATGTGCTAGAGGCACATCTTGCCGAGAAGCACACTTGGCTTCTAACGTGCCCGGGCTCAGCCTTTTACAATAAATACTATTATGCTGACTAACTGAAGACCTGGCAAGCATTTGGGTGGCTGTCAGACAGACTTTGGCATGTTTTCTCCCCTTCAGATTGTGGTGCCAGGGAATACCCGCACGGTACATCTGGAGAGGCTGATTCCTGACACACCCTATTCTGTGGACATCGTGGCTCTCTACTCAGATGGAGAGGGGAATCCCAGCCCCAGCCAGGGCCGAACACGTGAGGCAAAAATCCCATTTTCCACTTTATCTCTTGTCTTTGAGTGAGGAGTGGCTGGTGGGTGCTGAGTGAGGGATGCTGAGGACTCTCTGAAGGGGAGGGTAGCCTCTGCATGTACCTCTGCCTGGCATTTCCCACATTCACATTTTGGGCTCAGGCTATGTGTGCAAAACTATATATTGAGATAAATTAATTTAATTTCATTGTTAAAAAATTAAAAATCTGGACTCTAAATGAAAGAGGGCTTTCCTCACCTCCTTCCTTTTTTATTGCACTGGGTTTTCTTGCCAAACAGGTGCTTTGGAAATGTGAAGTAAGTCTAAGCCTCTGTATTTCCTTAAATGGAGGTAGTTAGAGTGGCTAAAAAAACACCCTTCTTTCCCAGTCTGCATATTTAGGCACAAAGCTAGCTCTGTTTTGTTGAAGTTCAGCATGTAACTATAGCTCTGAAATGTAGCATGTTATGCTGTGTAATGTCACATTAAAACCACAGAAGAATGTGGACCATATCATAGGGGAGTGAGCATCATGAATGGTGAAGTTCTAGCAAGATCTTTCTGTAAGCTGACCTGGGAAATGCTGTCAGGCAAGCAGCAAACCCAACCATATTTTATTTAGTTCCACGAAGTGGTCCAAGGAATCTACGTGTCTTTGGGGAGACAACCAACAGCCTTTCCGTAGCCTGGGACCATGCTGATGGGCCAGTTCAGCAATACAGGATCATCTATTCTCCTACTGTTGGTGATCCAATTGATGAATATGTAAGTATATCAACACAAAAGTTCCTGGCTCAGCCTCCCGTAGTCATGTAATGACTTGAGGATCACTTCTATTATAAGGGCTAATTGAAAAACCATCTCATTCTATATGTCTAACTGCCTACTTACATTGAAAGGTCTACTGTAACATGCTACATATTAATCTGTAACATCCAAATTAATGTTCAGATCATAGGATTATTTGAACCTTACCCTTCAAGTCCAATTCCCTGCATGATCTTCTCTCAGTATCCCACCTTCAGTCTCCATTTTCTCTAAACTCATATTTTTTTCCTGTGCTTTTTTTTTTTTTTTGCTTTGGAATGTACACCATTTCTTGTTAGTTTTTTTCTAAGCTAACTTTCTCCTTTTCTCCTCCATCCCTTCTTACCTTGATTCTCTACTAAGATTTGAACTCAGAACTCTGGGCATGAGGAACAATCTCTGTACCAGTGGCTTTAACCTAGTCTCTCCACACCCTTTGCACTGCCGTATTGTCTCCCTAGACACAGGCTACAGCTCTTCCCTTTTCCTTGGTGTGGTACTGGGGAATCAACCAGGACCTTGAGTGTGTTGCCAAGCACTCCACCCCAGAGCCACCATATTTTGCCCCTCAGGTTTCTTGGAGTTTCATTATAGCTGGAAAACCATGCACACTGACATTTAATTGATACGTTTCTGTGATAAACTCCTAGATTCCCTCAAATGGTGACTGTAAAGTAGTTAGATTTGTGGTTTCCAGCCCTTTCCCTATGTGCATCCTTTTAGAATTGTTCTTCTTCCATGCACTTACTTCGTGTGAAGAAATATTTTATCTCTTGATTTAGACACGGCAATCTTTAATTGAAGTCCTGTTTTATTAATAAGAAATAAGTAACTGTCAATTAGAGTTTTTAAAAATCAAAATGAGATCAATGATTTTACTACTCATGTTTAGTGTTTTTTCTTCCTTGCTGGGAAAAAATGTTCCTAAGCTTTCTTAAAACATTGGAAATAGAATTTCTTTTAGCACTTCACTGTTTGTAGTTACGGGATCTCAGGCCGGGAGACTTAGCCACGGTGTTTGTACAAGACTAGAAGCGAGGTGGAGAGATGACTGGTTCATTCATCTTTGAGGAGGGAGTCTAATACATTTTCCACTTCCTCTTTTTCAAACTTAACCTTAATTAGTACCAGCTAAACTAATATTCTTGAGCGTGGAAAACTGCCCATTTTCCTGATGAGTGGACGCCTGGTCCATAGCATTATTAACTGACACTTGTCCTCTTCCTGAAAATGTGATGCGCTGTGATGAAAGATGAAGCAGACAAAGTCAGATGCAGCAGGCTCAGTGATGCCCTCTGGGATGTTGTGTGCATTGTTGTCTTTAGTGTCCCTACTCTCCTCCAGCGATGCTCAGTCACATGACTCTTAGTGGCTGGTCTGGGAGTTGAGCCCCGATCTGTCAGGCCTTAAGCTATTCTCCCAAGCTGTGTAGAGGCAGGCTAGATAATTCGTCTTTCTCTGAACATTTTGAAACAAAAAGAAAGCATAAAAAAATCCATTTTTCTTATGAGACTATATAAAAACAGCATTGGCTGTTTGATCTAGGTGTCTTCCTCTTGGAAATAAATTTATAACTGAGCTTTCTTACAGACCACAGTCCCAGGCAGAAGGAACAATGTAATACTACAGCCCCTGCAACCTGACACTCCATATAAAATTACCGTCATTGCCATTTATGAGGATGGAGATGGTGGCCATCTAATCGGAAATGGAAGGACTGGTCAGTGTTGTCTTATAATTTCTTTTTGCTCTTTAATATGCTCATGCCTTTAATGTCAGTCACTATACCATTTAAAACTGTGAATTTCTGTCTTTGCCAGCATATCTCATATGCTATATTAATAGCACATATCACAGTCTATGTTAAACACTGAATTTTGTTAAAATGATGGCACAAGGGCACAATTTCTTAACCTTTTAAAGATATAATAAGAGGAGGAAAAGGGTGGTAAGGATCTGTTTATTCCTTTGCTTGAGATCATTTTATTTTTATTTATACTATACCCTGAGTAATGCATGATGTCGGGTGAAGCTGTAGTTGTAACTCAATATAGTATCAGTCAGACACCCTCTGTTATGATTGAGTCTTGATACACAAATAAAGAAGCAGAATGATTATAAATCAGCTGCCTAAAGATATATCTTAAAATTACCGCTTCAGATAATCTACAGAGAATAACCAGTGTTCTGGCCCACTCCTTGATCTGCATTGGTGGCAATGTCATGTGGCTTAAAGATTTTCTAAATTGTTTTTATTATTTTAACCTAAAAATCTTTTCAAAAAGTTCTTACCTGGGAGCCTTTTCCAGAGGAGCCAATGCACTTGGCCTGAGATGTGACCTGTAGTTCTTTTGATGTGCAGCAGCCAAGGCTGAGAACCACTGGTTCCCACAAGACAGGCTGGACTCCGGTTCCATAAACACTGACATTGTGTTTTCTTGCTTCATTCAGAAAATCTACTTAACTAGCATGGTTTATATTTCTTTATCCACTCACTTGTTCAAAGTCTGTTTGGGTTTAAATGTTCTTGACAACATCAGAGAACTTGTGAAAAGCAGCCCTGAGACACTTCTAACAGAAAAGCCTCCTGGAGTTGATTCAACTCTGTGCCCACAGCCTGGAAATCTGTGCTATTTACTGATGCTCTAGTGACTAGATCTTTTTAGCTGAGCAACCCACTTTCCCACTTTCTCATATTCAAAATCTATTTTGTTAACTTTCTGGGGAAAATGGAGTATTTCAGAATTTTGTGCTTACCAAAATGTTAAATAAACTTTGACTTCTCTAGAAAGGGCCAAAGTCATGTCTAGTTTTCCCCATGGAAATACAGTTTTCATGTTGTAATTTCTTTAATGCTATGGGTAATAATTTAATGGATCTGTAGGATACCACACTAACAGCACTGATTTCCAAGTTACACATTTTGGGAAAGATTGTATGAAATTGAGACTCTAGGCTATGCAGAGGACAGGGAGGGGTGGGGAAAGAATGTTGCTTTACTCATTCCTGCTGGTCTTTCGTGAAAATCATATCCCATTTATGTAAGGAGACACCTGCCATTTAGTCTCTAATGTATCTTCTAGTTCTATTACTGTGCAGTACACTCATTGTAAAGAAGATTCTGAGATCTCTCCAATTGCCTACAATTTTGAGCCTTCTTCCACACCACCTCTGGCCTTGCTACTGAGGTCTTCTGAAAATTATCCATTTCGAGTCCATTTGAACACTAAGCTTTCTTTGGAAACTGACAGTGGCTTTGTAATTGTTTTCTGGGTAAAGAAATGATAGGCTATTAGAAATTGAACTGTTCTCACAGAAGTGTCCTAACAAGACAGTGACGTTTGCGAATGTTTGTTTGCAGTGGGATTGCTTCCTCCGCAGAACATACACATCTCTGATGAATGGTACACCAGGTTCAGAGTGTCCTGGGACCCTTCACCCTCGCCGGTTCTTGGATATAAAATTGTGTACAAGCCAGTTGGTAAGGAGACACGTTTATTGTCACAGGAGTATGTTGGAAAGTTATTTGCATATGATTGTACCTGACTGCATTTCCCACTGCTGGGTTCTTTTGTAAAAACAAGACCATCTGCACTGGAGGTACTATTTCTGGAAACAGTCTAAGTCATCGCCATTACGCTGGGTGTGCATGAGGCAACTTTTACAATCGAAAATCTTGCTCTGTGACCAGTCTCCAGTGGATGGGCCCCACACTGCAGAACATATTGTCAGTAATATACAAAATTGGATTCAGTGGGCTACTAACTAAAAGAATACAAAACCAGAGAGAGTGGGGTGGTAGAGGTAGATCTGGGAGGAGCTGGGGGAAGAGTGGAAATGAGAGTATGACCAAAACCTACTGGGTGAAATTCTCAAAGAATTCATAAAAATATATGTCTAAAAGGGAAAAAAATTATCTGGTACAAGAAGTTGCACAGATTTAAGACGCTTATATTTAGGTACCATTCATGTTGTTATGATTATGAAATAATGATCGAATCCACATAAACGTCTATGTTTTCCCCATTACACTAAAAATTTATTCCTTTTGAGGCATAGGTTTTTTGCATTTTACTTTGTTCAGGCTTGCTTTCAACTCCCCGGTAGAATTTTCAGCTAAATCAGCATCACTTTGAGTAAACAATTTGATATCTATGTATATTCTGTCTGCATGTGTAAATTTCCTAGGGCATCTTTCATGTGCTCTGGAAGCCGGTGAGCAATGCAGACAAAGGCGAGAAAGCAAATGTGAACATGTGCCAGAGACGTGCTGAGAAGCTGAAGTGTGAAGGAAGGGGCGTTGGTAATGGAGACCCTCCAGTAGAGAGTGAATGTGGAACGTGGTCCGAGATAAATGCTCTCAGATCACCACTACAGCAAATACAAATGCTAATTGAGTCTGTAGTCTGTGGAAAGCACTTTTCTGGCAAAGCAAGGCTTTCAGAAGAAAGGAGAGAACGGGTTCCCTAAAGGGTCATCGATACATGCTGACTTCATTCTTTATACTGTGCCATGCTTTGAGGATAAGACTGCAGCCTTCAGACTGGGCTTGCAGATCCCTAGTCACTGTACAGTGAGGCACATAGATGGTAAAATGTGCCCAAAGGATGACTAGAATTCATGTGTTCATCCTACCATTTGATTTTTAAGTTAATATCTTTAATTTTGAACAAAAACTGAGGCGAGCAATTATCTAATTCTGTGTCCTTGCTATTAAAGGGTCCAATGAGCCCATGGAAGCCTTTGTTGGAGAAGTGACGTCATACACATTACACAACCTCAATCCCAGCACTACCTATGACGTCAGTGTTTATGCTCAGTATGACTCTGGACTCAGCGTTCCCCTCACAGATCAAGGCACCACATGTGAGTTGGGCATCGCTTTGGGATTATAAGAAATGGGGTAGCAAAACTTTCCAGGCCATCTTGTTGCAATTTACTTTTCTCTAATGTACACGTTTTCTGCAGAATCACATTGATAAACCATTTTGTATCTAGTTAAAACATCCAGATGAATCTCTAAGCAACTTAGTAGATTATATGCATATATATGAGGAAGAGGTGATACTAATTTGATAGAGATTACACTTTGATTTTTACAATATTAAGGTTGTACAAAATCATTTAACCCACAGTGATCTGTGTTGCTGTTTTTTTGATATTGGATGATAATATATCACTTGCAGTCATTGATATAATCTGATGAAATATCAAGTCAGTGATTTGTCCTCAGAATTTATTGTCCCAAAGGTTTTTTTTTTAAAATAAATATTGTAGGATTAAACAGTTAGTATTTCAAAAAAGTTTTTTTTATTATTTTCCCATAAATTACACTCGTAATTTTTAGGGATTATATAATTTCTTTCCTTGAAAATCACTGATGGAAGACAGGTGTATGGTGCACACCTTTAATCTCAGCACTTGGGAGGCAGAGGCAGGCGAATCTCTGCGAGTTTGAGTCAGCATTGTTTAAATAGTGAATTCCAGGATATCCAAGACCTCGTCTCAAGGTAAAAAGATAAGGAAATCACTGGTGGAGAAGCAGGATGATTTTGTTTCTGCCCCATTTTCATACATGTTTGATGTAAGTCTCTCATAACAAGACATGATGAGATTTCAAGCTTTTATTTTAATTTTCTTCTATTGTGGATATTTGAACATTGTATTATGGTGCAAAGTATGCTTTTATCTTTAGAATACAAAGTGAATCTATTTTTTTTCCTTCTGTAGTGTACTTAAACGTGACAGATCTGAAAACTTACCAGGTTGGATGGGATACGTTCTGTGTCAAATGGTCACCTCATCGGGCAGCTACTTCCTATAGGCTAAAACTGAGCCCTGCAGATGGTACGTGTGAGAGAAAACAAACTGAGCCTGGAGTGGAAACGCCTTACCTTGCAGCCATGCAGATTTTGTTTATAAACCATGGTGATGTGGCCTGACAGATGATGAATGATTAACACTTGTGTTCCCCCTTGCTGTCACAATTAGGAACCAGAGGACAAGAAATTACAGTGCGAGGATCGGAAACCAGTCACTGCTTTACTGGCCTCTCCCCAGAGGCGGAGTATGGCGTCACCGTTTTTGTGCAGACTCCAAACCTGGAGGGGCCGGGAGTCCCCATCAAAGAACAGACCAGTAAGCTCTGAGTGACCGGGAGAGTAGAATGAGAGGCACACTGGTACCTGAGCAAGCCCTTCCTCCCTGGGGCAGCAATACTAGGAAGATGGTTCCCAGAAGCAGAGTATGTGGCTAACTCAGAGCCTTTGTAGCAATGGTCTTCACTGGCAGTATTTTTGTTTGTTTGTTTGTTTTTGTTTTTGTTTTTCGAGACAGGGTTTCTCTGTGGTTTTGGAGCCTGTCCTGGAACTAGCTATTGTAGACCAGGCTGGTCTCGAACTCACAGAGATCCACCTGCCTCTGCCTCCCGAGTGCTGGGATTAAAGGCGTGTGCCACCATCGCCCGGCCACTGGCGGTATTTTAAGGCAAGGGTTGAGGAAGGGAGAAATGGCTTTGATGACAGAGAGAAGGTAAACACTTGCTGGCTTTTACTCATGTGGCTTCTCTGAAGGTCCCGTGTTCTCCTTCTGAAGCTCTCCTTTTCGTGGAGTCACTGATCTGAGAGCTGACTGAGGATGCAGACCAGACAGAAAGTCATCTATCTCTCCTTAGTCATTGCCGAACCTGTGCTTTCTAGGGCCTAAAGAACTCCTTTCTTTGTTGGGTAGGGAATGTGCACGCGTGCATTTTTCTAACTATACTTTGGAATTCCAGCTGTAAAACCAACAGAGGCTCCTACGGAACCGCCCACGCCTTCTCCCCCTCCAACTATTCCACCTGCCCGTGATGGTAAGTAAAGCTAAAATAAAAACAAATCAGCCTACAGGTATCCTAGAATCACTCCACATACACACAATCTAGAATTGATAAAGAACATTCTGATACTATTTTTTGCTGAAGAGTTTTTACAGAGGAAAAAACAATTACCAGTAATTTGTTTCCCCTTTTCTAGGCACATTTTGGGGTGAATCAAATCAGTCATAACCTAACCCAGCCCTTTAGCTGGGACTCTGTTTCCTCAGTTTTGCGGCAGATCTAACAGGACCGTCCATCGGCCACAGTCACACTGGGCAGGCGCTGTGAACCTTTTTGGCTGTATCTGAAACATTAGATTTCCTGGCTTCTGAACTGAGAAGAGCCCCAGATTACACAAAGCTAAAAATATTTCCATTCATCAAAATCTGAGAC
Organism: Chionomys nivalis; assembly: GCF_950005125.1. Taxonomy (NCBI): domain Eukaryota; kingdom Metazoa; phylum Chordata; class Mammalia; order Rodentia; family Cricetidae; genus Chionomys; species Chionomys nivalis. The sequence continues at coordinate 78,562,643 of NC_080089.1, read as the reverse complement.
TCAATTGTCAGCTGCAGTGAACTGGTGAAAACACACTGAGCTATTAACCCTGCTGTTTGAGTTATTTGGGGACATTTTCTTTTCTTAGTGTTGTTGCATCAAGTTCAGTTTAAGCAAAATAATTGCTGGCTTATTCTTTTCCCCACGTTTTGATATTTAGAAAACATTTATTTTTTCTCTAAGTGTTTTTCTTTCTAAGTTTTCTAAGTGTTTTTTTTCTAAGTGTTTTTCTAGGTGGTTGGACTCTTATTAAAACTGTTATATAACTAAAATTAAACACTTGAAGTTGGGTATGGTGGCACACACCTGTAATCCCAGCACTCAGGAGACAGAGGCAGGCACATTTCCGTGAGTTCGAGACCAGCCAGGTCTATAGGGTGAGTTCTAGGACACCAGGACTACACAGAGAAACCCTGTCTTGAAAAACCAAAAAAAAAAAAAAAAAAAAAAAACCCCAAAAAAAACCAAAAAACAAAAGAAACAAAAACTAAAGGTGTATTATTTAAAGAGTAAAATAAGGACCCTCTTTAAATTAGACTGTTGAAAGTTAAGTTTTTAAAAAGATAGTCTCATTTCCTAGGAAAGTCATGGATTCACAGCAAATTGAGCGAAAGCACAGTTACCTTATACTCTTGCCCCCGCCCCCCGCCCGTCTATCGCTCTCCTGACCAGATTGGTGCATTTGTAATAGTGGTGGAAGCCCCGTTCACACACTATTGCCACCCACAGCCCCAACTTCCACCTTGCTCTTCAAGTTACACTTCTATACCTTAAGTGTGAATGAGCTAAAGTTTTCTTAACATTGCCCTAGAAATTGTTTTTGTTTTTGTTTTTTTTTTTTTTAGGCTGCAAGTCCAAAATGAGTCAAATTAAAGATTTTATCTTTTTCTTTCTTATTTCTCCACTTATGGTTCTGATGTTCTAATTTGAAAATGAAGGCAACATTTTATTTGTGCTAAATATCTGATAATTATAATGAAAAATCTCCAGACCCACCGGTGGCCTTCCTTTCATTTTGGTTATTATTGCTTTTAATTTGAGTACATTTATTTATTGTTCGAAGCAGCTTGAAGAATTGCACGGGGCAAGAGAATACATTACATAATGAATCTAATTAGTGTATTCGCAGAGCCAAAACTGAAGGTCGCTTAGATCAGGGCTCTTTAACTTTATCGTACATTTGCACCACCTGGACATCTTACTCTTTCTGACTCAGGAGCCTGGCTGGGTCCAGGAGGCCACACCACATTTCTTATTGGCTTGAAGGCAAGCAGTTCCCCATGTAGCCACACTTTGAGTAGTGAGGTTTTATATACTTTTCAGTTATGCAGTGCCAAGTGACGAGAAAATTAAGAAGATTTGGATTTTTCCTTTTTATTTTTCAGTATGCAAAGGGGCTAAGGCAGATATTGTGTTCTTGACGGATGCCTCTTGGAGTATTGGAGATGACAATTTTAACAAAGTTGTAAAATTTATCTTTAATACCGTGGGGGCCTTTGATGAAGTCAACCCTGGTGGGATTCAGGTGAGTGTCGCATTAGCAGAGCCTGCTTAGCTGTAATGTCCTGTTATTTTATTATTAGCAGTGTCTACTGTTTTCTTCCAGCTCTCTGTTAAAGTAGAAAGACATTTCAGTATCAGTTCTGTCTTTTTACCTTCACGATTTGCTACGTCCATTGCACGTGTCTTTGGGAAAGAATTTGGTGCTGGGGATAAGCGAATAGAAAAGTAAATATTCGTTAAGCTTCCCTCTCTGTTTAGATGATATTCCTCTTGGAGAATTTAGGAGATTCTGACTCTAACATCCTGCTTGAGACTCCCCACAAAGCTCATTCCGTGGAGGGTCATCCAAAGTTCTGCACATTAAATGCAGTGTTGTGTCGTGCCCTCAGCATGAGCGTAGTGCTTGGAAAGGGTGTGTGTCTAACCCTGCTATTCCATCGTATACATCGCCCCAGCCAGAAGAGCGTCCATTAGTGACCCAAGGCTAGTTTGTTTTTCTAAGACGGTAATTGCCAATTAAATTCCTATGGAATCATTTCCAATGTATTTTCTTTGTACTAGAGTAGGAGCTAGAGAAATTTATGCTTATGCAAGAAGCCTCAAAGAGTGATTAGTCATTTTATTGTAACCGGTCCCAAAACTAAGACCCTCCTCCACTGTTCCAGGACACCCATGAATAAATGAACATCCACACTCTGACTCTAAACCCTTTGAGGTGATCTTCCAACCTCCTTTGAGAATGTTATCCAAGCTATTATTTGCTATTTCTTGGATTTCTAAAAACAATATCTATTAATTGCACTTTTAGCTTTACTTGAATACGTGGTTATCAATCCTTAAGACGATCCTACAAGGCAAATAAAATTATCCTGACCTTGTTGATAAGGAAATCAAAGTCCAGAAAAGTAGGGACTGCCCACTATTACACAGCTATAGTTACCTAGAGCTAAGATTTGAGCCTGTGAATTGACTATAAACTTCTAAATCACATAAATCACAGTAAATCATACTTCTACTAAGTTTGTTATGACTAGTGATTATGATCATGTTATGACATTTTTGTGTACTGTGTTGAACGAGTGCGGTCCATGAGAAGAAGCAGGTGGCTGAGAGCCAATAGCCATGACGGTGCGCTCTTGTTTCTGACACAGGGCTATCACTGTCACCCTGCTGGACTCATCCGCTCTTACATTTTGGAGAAAGACACATATGAAATTTTTGGCATTAATGTAAAATGATTGCAGTTTCATTAGAGATTGGAAACTAGTGACAGTAACGAGACCACAGCAGTCACAGTTTCAGTATTAGGTACTAAGAGTTTAAAATACCTTGTTAAGTCCAAGACCCCTAAGTCCCCACTTTGCCACGGGAGGAACTACCAGAAGACCGAGGTCAAACTGAATAACTGACACTTGTCTCTAAATGTATTTCCCTTCAGGTTTCCTTTGTGCAGTACAGTGATGAGGTCAAGTCTGAGTTCAAGCTGAACACATACAACGATAAGGCTATGGCCCTTGGAGCCCTCCAGAACATTCGGTACAGAGGAGGAAACACAAGAACAGGTACAGTGCAGCATCACCGGTGCAGGCCTTCTCTTCCCGGGGCAGGCAGGATGATGGAAGCCAGCTCCCATCTGGTTCTCATAGTCATTCCCCTGTCACCTGGGCATGGTCAATGGAAGTTCTCACCGAGGTGACACTAAAGCACTCATACCCCACTCTGCAGGCAAGGCCCTCACGTTCATCAAGGAGAAAGTCTTAACCTGGGAGAGCGGCATGAGGAAGAACGTCCCAAAGGTGCTAGTTGTGGTTACAGACGGCCGGTCACAGGACGAGGTGAAGAAGGCAGCGTTTGTCATCCAGCAGTCAGGTAAGCACAAACACGGACTCTATGGCATATAATACTTTAAGGTTTAAGTATGCAAGAGGGATTATAAAAGACCCAAACTGCTGAGTTTACTCTATTATTTTGTTTTGTTGTGTATTTCATGATTACAATGTTAATTTGTGTTGAATTATGGAATTAATTGCTAATTTCTTAAAAATGACATGTGATATGACTCACATCATGAGGTGTGGTTCAGGGTTGTCAACTGAATCTCCCCATGGATGGCAGAAGTCTACAGAAGACCATGATAATGGAATAATCCTAGGGAAGGCTTCTTGCTTTATCAGAGATGAATCTTGATACTGGTTCCTGTGCAAGGGAAGCCATAGGATTCCTTCTGCCGTAGCTCATCCTTGCGGGTGCAGACCAAATGCAGATCACTGAAAGGCAGACTGCAAATAAGTCTAAGGTCTCAGGGCGATGGTGCTGGGGCTGATTTTGCCAACCAGACATCCTAGGAGTCCCTTGATAACATGGATATGTTGATTCCTTGTTTAGACTTATTAGAGATGAAAGCAGGTTTTTCTTTCCTTTTTTTTTTTTAAATTGATTTTTATTGAGTTCTACATTTTTTTCTCTGCTTTCCTCCCTGCCTTTTCCCTCCCCTCCAGCCCTCTCCCAAGGTTCCCATGCTCCCAATTTACTCAGGAGATCTTGTCTTTTTCTACTTCCCATGTAGATTAGATCCATGTATGTCTCTCTTAGGGTCCTTATTGTTGTCTAGGTTCTCTTAGATTGTGATTTGTGGGCTGGTTTTCTTTGAAAAACAGGCTTTTCTAAGATTTGTATTAAGGTTGTCTCTTGTGCCATTGACCCAAGCAGGGCTTCAGGTGAGCATATTTTGGGAAGTATCTATGCTAGGTGTGATCTGCTGTACTCAACAGTAGAGAGCTTGGGTACACAGAAGTTGTCATCAGCTCACACAATTGTTTGTCTGAGACTGTAATTCACACTTAGTATGAAGCCATTCCATTTTCTTTTAGTTTTAGTTTTAAATTATCTTATAAAATAATAGGTTACCTTATGGAATTTCCATACACACTTGACTTTGGCTGCTGCTCTCCCACCTGCTTCTCTCTGCCATCTCTTTGAACCTCTACCCCTATTTGTGTCCTTCTACCCCAAGTGTTACTCCAACTATTTTCCTATGGTATGTGTTCTCTTCCCTTCTCTTAAGGTAGAATTTTCTCTTGTCATGGGCTCTTTTCTAGTTATTGGCCTCTATCCACACTCAGGACACACGAGGACACATATATACAAATTAGGAGCTAGGATCTGCTTTTAAGAGCCCAAGGAGCTTTTCTCATCCCGAGCCTTGTCTACCTCCCTTAGTAGAACAAATGAACTGATGGCAAAAATGTGATATACATACATAAGGAATTTCGTTCAGCCATAAAGAAAATCTGGGAACATGAATGCTTGAGTCATTTAATATCCTAATCCTTAGATAGCCTGTTTCTTATGATGTCAAATTAAGCATTTAGAATGAAAACTTTACTTACATTTGCTTAAATAGTAGAATGTTTGTTTCCAGTAAGCGCTGTAGTTTTTATTTTAAAGGTAGCCATTGTTACCATTAAGCACAAGCTTGATGAAAAAAGAAATCAGGTTCGAGAATTCAAATTTAAAACAGCCTGTTCTGCATTTAAGTTGTTAATGGAACCCAACAGAGCTGTTGGACTTGTGTGTTTGCATTGTGGGTCTGTGGAAGATGAGGTGCACTGCACAGCCCTTCGGCTACTAAAAGGTTCACATTTTGGTTGTTAGGGTGTCATTTGAATTGAGTTTTATATGCCAGAAATAGGGTGGCAGGGAAGAGGTGTATCTTCGTTTAAGAGTACACACTCTTCTCGTAGGCTGAGTTTGTGCCTGAAAAGTACTTGCTGTCCATGCTGAGAGAATACAGCATGATCTCTGATGCTCTCAGTTTTGATTGCTCAAACAATAAATGATGGAAAGAGGATATGTGATTCCCTTGTCAACGGGACTTTGCAGGATTCAGTGTGTTCGTTGTTGGTGTGGCTGACGTGGATTACAATGAACTCGCCAACATTGCCAGCAAGCCCAGTGAAAGGCATGTGTTCATTGTGGATGACTTCGAATCTTTTGAGAAGATCGAGGACAATCTCATCACATTTGTTTGCGAAACGGCCACTTCAAGTAAGTCACGGTCAGCACAGAGTCATGACTTCATGTGAGAAATGGCTGCTTGTAGGCAGTTATCCATACTGTGTGGGATCAAGCTCAGGGCATAAATAGACTCTGGGAAATCACTTGAAACTAGTGAATCATTGCTCTTTTGAGATCATTCTAAATGTGTGCTTGCCAGAGGTCCATTTTTAGCCTTGAAGATATAATAACCCCCACATGGAAACAAATCATTTTAATATATCCCTTTCCTACCAGCCTAATGGCTATGTTATTTGGTAAGGCACTCTTCAGTTTTGATTTGTATATTTAGGAGAATTTCAGTAAGGTGGTTTCCTGTTTGTAATCAGTTGGTCTCTTGCTAGCTTCTGCTCAAAGAGAACGCTGAGAAAGCTAGCCTTTTCCTTTCGTTTGTTTTTCTTCTTCTGGAGTGCTAGAGATTGAACCTAGGATTTAGCATATGCTAGGCTAGTGCTCCGCCATTGAGCCGTGTTCTCTGTTCAGTCAGTTGAGGCTTAGTTGTTTTGTTGTAATGTAAAAATTTCAAGATTAGTTTTCCACTACAGATGCTAAAGGGAGATTAAATCCATTTTTCTTCCCCTCAACCATTAGCAACAGTTCTTGTTGTATTAGATAATGGAGACAATTATGAGAAAAGTTCAAAGCACTACTCCTAGGCAGGGCTGTACTTATGTGTGTATTATGCCTAGCAATAAATTGTATATTAAAAATGAAAAACTCTGCTTTGTACATGTGCATTGCTACTTTCTGTGCATCTATTTAAATTATGCTGGTGACTCATACTTAAAGAACATTGCATGTTCCAGGTTGTCCTCTCATCTATCTGGATGGCTACACCTCACCAGGTAAGCCTTTGTATATCCTCCAGCTAAGTTATTTCAAGATTTCAAGATATTCATACTAACATAACTATAATGTACTCATTTAATATCTTCTTCTTTGATGTCAAGGCTTTAAGATGCTTGAAGCTTACAACCTGACAGAGAAGAATTTTGCTTCTGTCCAAGGGGTGTCTTTGGAATCAGGGTCTTTCCCCAGCTATTCCGCCTACAGGCTTCAGAAGAATGCCTTTATCAACCAGCCAACAGCGTAAGTTTAAAAATGGGACTCCCCTTTTCTTAGAGTGGTCAGAAGGCTCTTGGAATTGCTGCTGGTTTCCTAGAATCTTGGAACTTAAGGATTGCCAGAAAACTCCTTATGGTTGAGCTGTTTTGCTTTCCTAAACACAGCTTAATTATATTCCTAGGGCTATGTAGCAGCTTGTCCACATAAAACTGTCTCCCAAACCTCATTATTCCCAGACCCAAGCCTCTTATCCTGGTAACAACACGATGGATAATACACTCCTGAACTGAAGGCTAGGGTTTCAGTTTACTCCCTTCTTCTGAGGGAGGCTGTTAAAACAGGAAGGCCATTTATTATTTTGAACATTTCACCCCTGTGGTGCAGAAGTGCTGGGTGGAGCAAGTGAGGAACGAGAGCAAACATTCTGGCTCGTGTTTCAGACCTTAGAAAATGAAGGGCTTGCCTACAATCAGGCGGGCTGAGGGTAGTTGTTACTGGCAGACACTCTAGCAATCTGTTGGGTAGCCCTAGATGTATTCTATTTCATGAAAGTTTGCACCTGGGTATGATAACAGACATTAATATTTCTTAATCATTAAAATGAAAGTGTTTTATTTTGAAAAAAATATGTGTTTGGCAAGTCCAGGGAAGGAAAGGACAAGAAGAAACAAAACTTCCAGAAAGGTAGAAGAGGGTCAGAAAATAATGTCTGAAATTTGAAATGCACCAGGCAAGCCAATGGGAAGCTAATTCTAAAACCAAAAGTAATTTGTTTTAAGGAGGAGCACATAGCATTGTTTGATCCATTATAAATTCTGAAGTTTTTTATACTTAGTTACAATGGTTCAATATGCTAATTTTTCCAGTGGACAGTATTACTCTATATTTAACTTTTTCTGTCACTTCAAGATATGAATTTAAATGATGGCAACCTATTGTCTCTTCAGAAGTCACAACTTTTGACTTGAAAGGAAGAAGAATAAATGTAATCAGATTTTTGTTGGTTCACTAAGGAAGGAGAATAATAGGCTACATGAAAGAAATAGGGGTAATAAAGGAAAAAATCAGAATTAGTATTTTTAACTGGGAACATGAAAAGATAGCTCTTAAACACATAAAAGGCATCATGTTAGCTTTCTCAGAGACTATGCCCAAGGAGCAAGAGCACATCATGCCCTAGCACATGTTAATGACATTGCCTTAGGACACTGAGCCTTTAGAGGCGTCCTGTACCCCCTGCCAAAGCTTGCGGAGGAATAGCTCCTTCCTTCCCGGGATCTACTCTCTAGGTTTTTGTTCTGCCTCCAGGGAGAAAGTGTTACATAGTATCAGACAGAAAAGCATTAATTCAATTTCAAACATTCTCCCAGAACAATGGTTTATTCAATGTTAGAAGGACACAAGGGATGGAAATATTTTGTCTCATGTCTTTAGAGCCAAAACTCATTTCTGTCTTGTTGAATCACATCCTTGTTTCATTACTAATTGTTTGCATATGTACGAGGCCTAAACATTTACAGTTGGTCCTGTTTTGGGGAATACGTAAGTTTATTGAGGTGCTTTATTTGATGTTAAGGGAAGAATTTAGAAGTGTAAGAGTATAGTGAGAACAATTACAACTTTAAGCCATTTTATCTACATTGCCAGATCCCTGCCACTAGAAATTAAGTATATTTGGGTAAGACTCCCTCCCTTTATTGTATCTACAGTCATAATGTTTGCTATCTTAAAGTGAGTACTTCCATGTGTCTAGAAAAAAGTAGTTATGGATGGGAAGATAAAGGCTATTTAGTAATTTCCCACACTTTTGTGACTTGATCAAATTATTAGCAATCTGTTAAGTGTTTGCTCCTTTGTTTGTGTTGCAAGGATTTTTCTTCTGCTCTAAGGTCTGATGACTATGGTTACGTTTTAGTATTACCTATAATGAGATTCTCATGTAAAAGTTTAAAATGGTCTCTTACTGAAGAATAATCCCATTTATTTATTTATTTATTTTGCTTCATCCAACAGAGAACTCCATCCAAACGGACTCCCTCCTTCATACACGATCATATTATTGTTTAGACTTCTCCCAGAAACTCCCAGTGACCCCTTTGCAATTTGGCAAATCACAGACAGAGACTACAGACCACAAGTTGGAGTTATTGCAGATCGTAAGGGACTTTATCTTATGTTAAACCCTATGTCTAGTTTCTTTTCTTTTTCTTTTACTAAAATTTATTTACTTTGTGTCCTGGTCACAGTTTCCCCTCTCTCTTCTCCTCCCAATCCTCTCTTCCCACCCCCAATTCACTCCGCCTCTGTTTCTGTTTAGGCAAGGGCAGGTCTTCCATAAGTATCAACAAAACATAGCATAGCAAGTTGCAGGAAGACTAAACATCCCCCTCCCCCTTGTGTTAAGGCTGGGCAAGATGACCCAGTATGAGGAGCAGAGTCCCAGAGCCTGAGATGGTCCCTGCTGCTACTCTTAGTAGTCCAAAACAGGACCAAGTTACACAACTGTAACATATATGCAGAGGGTCTAGGTCAGTTCCATGCAGGTTCCCTGGTTGTTGGGTTCAGTCTCTGTGAGCCTAGATTGGTGCCTAGCCAATTGTCATCAGAGGGGTTTCCTCCAGCAACTGATGGAAACAGATGCAAAAATCCACAGCTAAATATTAGGCAGAGCTCTAGGAATCCTGCAGAAGAGGCAGAGAGAGGATTGTAGGAGTCAGACGGGTCAAGTATATCACAAGGAAACTCACAGAATCAACTAAACTAAGTATTGTTTTGACCATGTTTTATCCTTTCTTTCTCCAGAAACCTTCTGGATATATATGCATTGATATATATTTATTTATTTGGTATATATTTTAAATTTAAATGTCTTCAAATAACATGTCAGCAAACACTCAAACTGCGTCTTCTCACAATTGAAATAATTCTTTTTTTCTCATTTATTTTAGAAAATTATTTGTTCTTTGACAATTTTATTGTACATAGTGAATCTTATTTCTTTTTACCTCCCCTATCCTCTCTCATCTCTCTTCCCTTCTCTGCTGCAACTCTTCTTCCCAAGACCTCTCCCCCACCCTTATTTATTTATGGTTTATTTGTGAAGCATTAAATTTAATTTGGATTCCATACATGAGTGAGTGGGAAGTTATTTATTGTAGTATGGACAGCATTTCAGTGGCTACACCACTGAAGAAGCTAGCAAGCATCTCCCCAGGCAACCATTAATTGACAATGGTTGTTTAGGGAGAGGTAGGGCCTCATGAGCTCTCCTGCATTCATGAAGAATGTTAATGGATCCAATCTTGTGCAGGTAACCACAACTGCAGCGAGCTCATGAGTGCAATTGTTACGCCATGTTTAGAAGACATTTGTTTTTTTGTTTTTGTCGTACATTTCTCTATCCTCTATCTTTTTAAAAAATTTTTTTGACCCCTTTTCTTCAGTGTTCTCAGAGTCTTGGAAGGAGTGATAGAGATGTCTTGTTTAGGGCTGAACACTCCATTATCACTTATTATTGACAGTTTGACTAGTTATGAGTCTCAGCAGTAGCCACTGCCTGCAGTGATAGGAAGCTTCTCTGACAAAGACCGAAAGTGGTGTTAACCTATGGTTATGAACATGTGTGTTCAGAAGGTAGTCTGATAGCATGCTCATTTACCAATGAATAGGAGCAGCCTCCCCTTCCCTGCTCTGATTCTGGTTGATGGCCTCTTCAGCTGTGGGAGCCTTTGCAGGTATACAGTGCCAGACCTGAAATCCCTCCCGTGGAATGCAGCCCAGATCCAATCAGAGAGTGGTTGGTTACTCCAATGGAGCTGTGCCACTATTGCACCAGTGGACACATCTTCCCTGGCAGATAATGAACTTCTTTTCAGTTTCTCCAACAAGAAATACTGTGTACTTTGAATAAGAAGCATACCATGTATACACTTTGACAATGATTTTATCTTGATTGCAGCTTCTAGCAAGACACTGTCTTTCTTTAACAAGGATACAAGAGGCGAGGTACAAACAGTTACATTTGACACAGATGAAGTGAAGACATTATTTTATGGAAGTTTTCATAAGGTAAAAATGTAAGCTTATCTGAGTCTTATTTTTAGAATAAGAATATGAGCTTAAAAACAATAGCTTAAGTATTTTATTGTGTTTAATATTACACTAAATTAGAATTCTAGCTATGTCTTTTGCAAACTTTTATTTTAATTGGTTTGATTAATTCAAAAGATAAAATTTAAATAAAAGAATAGCTGTCATTAGTATTTTGATGTATTTTCACTGTATCTTTCAAAGTTTGAATTAATAATTATATATACTGAAACTTGCTTCTTTTTCTGATTTTCATTTTTCTAGTTTAAGATTTAATGATATTTATGTTTATGTGTGTTTGTCTGTGTAAATGTATGCCATATATATATACCCTCAGGAGTTATAGGTAGCTGTGTACCACTTGACCGTGGAATTAGAATCTAAACTCAGGTCCTCTGGAAGAGCTACAAGGGTTCCTAACCTTTAATCCAACTCTCTAGCCCCTCTACTTACCACTTCATTGTAAACATTTCTGCCATTTATTTTGAGGAGTTTATAATTTAATGGATTATATTTTAGTTGGTCATATTATCATTTTATTGAGTGCAGGCACTTCCTTTTTCTTCCTTGCCTATTAAAATGTTACAAGCATGCAAGCAAATTGTAGAATAAACATCTCTAAATCCAAACATTCATAATAATTGATAAAATGATTAAGGTAAATATGTAATAGATTATTATATGAACACACAGTCTAAAATATTAATTTCTTAATGCAGAGTTTTCTAAATAATCACATTCAAGTTCTAAGACATATTTGAGATGGCTTCTTATACTTGGAGACCTTGAGTTTTTGTCAGCATCGAGAGGATTGTTGAAACTTATAAGTTTCTAAAGGACAGTCACTTGACAAAGGCTAGTAATGAGATTGTATAGTAGTAGGCCACTTGTTTGTTTCCTGGTTGTCCAGATTCCCAAAATAACCACCCAGAAACTGTATTAATTAAATCACTGCTTGGCCTATTAGCACTAACTTTTTATTGGCTAGCTTTTACATCTTAATTTAACCCATTTCTATTATTTTATATTTTACCATGAGGTTTGTGACCTATTGGCAAGGTTCCAGCGTGTCTATCTCTGCTGGTGGCTCCATGGCTTCTCCCTCACTCCGCCTCCTTTCTTCCAGCATTCAGTTTAGTTTTCCCCACCTACATCTACTCTACCCTATGACAGGCCTAAGACTGTTTCTTTATTAACCAATGGTATTCACAGCATACAGAGGGGAATTCCACATCAAGACTGGATTATTAGAAACAAAAGGAACAGTCTAGTTTAGGAATACATTTTTAATGCTGTTCTTCACATAATGGATTGTGTTAATAGTAGTAAAAATATTATTGTACTGATAATCTAAAATTTTTCTATGTATTACATACCAAAAGAAGATCCACATACACAAAAACATGCCTTTTTAGTTCACTCTAATCCCCAAGTGAAACTAAAGAGACTTTTTCTTGCTTGAATAGGTCAGTGAGGTCTCTTCCTGCTTAATTTCTTTCCATAGCATTTTCTAATTCATGAAGTAGATTTATTTCCCCTCTGTATTAAAATAATATTAGTTCTTTGAGATTTTTCTCAGTCTTTTACTTAAAATAGATTTCTTTTTCATGTACTATATTCTGATTATGGTTTTCTCTTCCCTTACCCCTCCCAGTTCCTCCCTCACCTCCCCTTCCATTTGGATCAACGTCCTTTCTTCATTCTTTTAAAAAAACAAATGGACATCTAAAAAATAATAATAAAATAAAATAAGATAAATAAAAAGCAAACAAATTGGAATATGACAAAACAACAAGACAGGAAAAGGAGCCAAAGAAAAAGCATAAGAAATGCTTAGAGATGCAGAGATACACACATTCACACACTCAGGAATACCATAAAAACCCCAAGTCAGAAGCCATAATATATACATAAAAGACCTGTAACGTAGGAAAAAAACTCACTCTGACTTAATGTTACGAGACAAAGAACCGACAAATATGCTATTGAGTTTGTTTCTCTAGTAAGATTCTTAGATAAAGCTTAGCTTCGTTTGCATGTGACTATCAATCGTCAAGATAGCTTCTGGATTGGGGATGGGTGTGTGTGTGTGTCCACTTTTCTATTCAGCCCTAGGTCCTCATATGTTGTACAACTGCACAGACTCTGTGCATGCTGCCACAGTATTTGAGTTTGTATATATGCCAGTCCTAGTGTGTCTAGAAAGTCTTCATTCTTTGGTGTTCTCCATCCACTCTGGCTCTTACACGTTTTCTGTCTCCCTTTCCTGAGAGTTCCCTGAGCCCTGAGGGGAGGGATTTGATGGAGACATCCCCGTTTAGGCCTGAGTGTTCCAAGGTCTCTCAGTCTCTGCATAATTTCTGACTGTGGGTCTGTGTATTTGTTCCCATCTACTGTAGGAGGAAGCTCTCTGATGATGGCTGAGCAAAGTACAGATATACGAGTATAGTAGAATATCATTAGAAGTCATTTTATTGCTACCTGTATATATGTGTTTACATTCCCCACCCTCCTTTATTCCTTCCTATCAGCACCCATGCTTTATGAATCTTTCCCCCATATTTACTAACTTTTAATTAGTTTAGTGCACATCAGAGTTTAACTCAGCCCATCTGTTTGAGTCTGAGTTTAGAATTAATCACCAAAGACTGGTGGGTTTGCCAGTGGCTATACACTTGAACCTTATACCTCCCCTTCTCCAAGAATCTGTTAATTGCCAATAGATCAACAGTAAGTGGTAGGGTCCCGTGTTTTTCCCCACCAACAATTAACTTTTAGGGGTTCCTCACTTGTTTGGACCCAGTGCCAGTAGGCACAGCTGCTATGAGTTCGGGACTTCTGTGACAATGTCCTGCTTAGAAGATGGCATCTTACAGTTCTCTGTTTTCTGAATCTTACATTCTTTCTGCCTCTTTTTCTTTGGGGCTCCCTGAACCTTAAGGGAGTGGTGTAAATGTCTTAATTAGGGCTTAGCCCTCAATCATCCCCTTTTCTCAGCATCTTGTGCAGTTGTGGGTCTATCTTTCACCTTCATTCATTTTAAGAAGAAATTTTTCCGTGAAGACTGAGAGTAGGCTTTGTCTGGGGTGGCCTGGGCCAGGCCATGTGTACCTTTCTTCTCTTCATACTCTACTGTTTTAATGTTTTTTTTTTATAGTGTTTCCTCATTCCTTTTCAACACCATTCTCTATTTTATTTTAATTTTACGTGTATGAGTGTTTGCCTGTGAGTTAAACTAGGGCTCTCTGTGTGACCATGAGTTTCAAATTATCTATTGGGGCCTGAGCAACTTACTTGTAGTATACATTGAGGACAATGAATGTATCCCCTGCCCCAAATCTACTAGTAACTAATAACTATGAATCAGAATAGGCTCTGGTCCCGTGAGTCCTCCCCATCCACGCTTGACTGGTGACAGGCACAATCTTCTTCAGACCCAATGCAGGCAACCATAATCCTGTTGAAATGTAATTATGCATAAGATTAAAATGCAGTAAACTAAGTGAATAAATTATAGCAAAATGTGTCCTTAGGATGTGGTCATTTATGGTTCACAGTGAAAGACAAGTGTATTTTGAATGATACAAATTAAAAATGGTTTTGCTTTTGAAATAACCCCTGTGGATTCTTGTTTCTGTGGTTGTTAATTTAAGGACCCATAAAAAGTTTTAACTTTTGTTAAACACTAAGTATCCTAGAAATGCTTATGTGATGTTCTTTAGTTCAGTATTAGCTGACTATCTCACAGATGTTTAAACTTTATTTTTAGTAAGCCATGAATCACTTGTATACAAAGACAAGCAATTCCTATTTATCATAGATGTTATGAGCTAGAGCTTTGGTGATGACTCCTTGTAAGAAAAATATTTAGTTTTAAAATAAGACTTTAGGAAAATTTCTTATTCTACCTGCTCCAGAGCAGTCAAAACTATTTCTGATATTTTTAACTTTCTGTAAACTTTTCACAGTAATCTGCAAATTCTTGCTTTGGTATTTGTGCTGAGAAGGTGCAATCTACAGCCAGAGCTGTGAAGACAACAGTGACCCACAGACATCCTCTTCCTTGCGTCTATACAAACGCTTCACTAATTTTCTGCGTCAATAGGCTTCCTAATGTCTGCCATCTCCAATAGCAGATGCAATTCAATCAACGTGCACTTCTTTCTTCAGATGAATCTTGAGTTCTATTATTTCCAGGTTTGACTCTAGATGAAGTGCTAACTCTTACTACATCAGAGAGCTGTGAGATATATAGCTTACTTGTGAATGGGAGGGGTGAGCAAGTCAGAACTGACATCATTGAGAGATATCTAATAACTCTGAAGATTGTTTGTACTAAATGAAATATATAGTGGTTTATTAACCTATTTTCAGACAATTCTTTACTGTTTACAAGCTCTACTTCATCTACTACATCCTCTCTGTTGGGAATTTATGAAACGAAACCTGTGTACACTGGTGACAGACTTTGAAATGCAGTGAGTGGCCAGTACCATTTCCTAGGACATCATTTGAAACCCAGGTTCTTGGATTTTTAACCCAAGACTTTTGACTTGGAAAGAAGTGGTTTAAGAAATAGTTATAAAGAATGTAATATAAAGTATGCAAATATCAGCTTATTTTTTGAGAGAAATTTCATAATGGAAATTGTCTTTTTAGGTCCATATTGTAGTGACTTCAAAAAGTGTTAAGATTTATATTGACTGCTATGAAATTGTAGAAAAAGATATTAAGGAAGCTGGAAATATCACAACTGATGGCTATGAAATTCTTGGAAAACTTCTTAAAGGGGAGAAGAAGTCAGCGACAGTAAGTAACACATTTTGGTATTTTTGATGTTTAGTGCCTTTTAGTAAATAAGATTGATGTGGTGTTTTCTAAATCTCTCTGAATTTTATTTATTTCCCTCAGTGCGTTTTAAACTGTCACATTTATTAGTCAGTTTGAAGGTGTGGAAAAATTACACTCAGAGAACTTGCTACCAAGAGAACACGATAATGTACTTTTTTTACTACTGAAGTCAAAATGAGGTACTCAGGCTTCAAGAGACACCATGAAATCTCTTAAAATAGGATCAAGCTGGAAAGAAACAAGGCAAATAAATGCTTAAATATCCAGTGAGGTCGCAAGAGTTCATGATTTCAAAATAATTATTAAGCTGAATTTGTGCAAGTGGGACATGAAGCCTCCACGGCCAATAACTGTTCCTGTCTTAGAACGATTGCCATGGCAGTGCAGCCAATTGACGCCCGATCTCAACTTTCATTGCCTTGGATTGAAGGCAAGCACACGGCCTTTATTCACACTGTGATCCAGAAATGGAGACTTAAGTCTCAAACTTTCACTCTCCCAGGCTCATTAGACATCCTAAATGTCAACCAATAAACATTGTCCTAGAAGCTAACAGTTTTGTCTTCTGTTATTATTATTTTTGAATGTCATTATTTTAGTTTTCTTCTGTAGACAGGATAAGTTTTTTTGGCTATCGTATGGGAACAATTAGTATAAATTTAATAGAATTATGATAGACCCAACATTTTGATGAATATTGGCTTTGATATTTAAATAAAGCTATTATCAGATATTTTTATTCCTGATCCCCTCCCCTTTTGAGACCCACTGAGTTTAAACAAGATTGGCCATGTGACCATAGATTTAGAGCTGTCCTTTGGTATCTGGTGGGCTCATCAGTAGTTACATAACTGAAGATGCTGTCTTCCTTTCTCCCAGAATTTATCAATTACTAATGGTTAATTGGGAGAAGTGGGGCCTCATGAACCCCTGGCTGATCCCCAATTGGCCCATTACAAGCAACCATAGTGACAGTAAGATGGTTTCCTTGGCTGTGTAGTGCTCAGAAGACAGCTTCTCATAACTCTTCTCCCTATCTCCCAGATAGGACATTCTTTCCTGGGCCATGGGGTGGGGTGGGGGCATAATCGGGGCCATAGAGAGCGTGGCATAAATGTCCTGCTCAGGGCTGAGCACTCACGACCGTGTGTTCTTAGCATCTTCAGCAGCCATGTATCTCTGCCTTCACTGCAAAGAGAAGCTTCTCTGATTATGGTTGGGGATCATGTTTGCCTATAAATATTTAGATGGCAGAGTAGTACCATCACAATTGAAGAATTAAGACCACCTCAGTCAAGGGTATTTTGGCTGGGTTTATAGTTGAATTCCCTCTGGTGGAGCAGGTCTCAGATCCTGACAGAGAACAGTTGGTGATGTGCTTGACAGGTTGGTATTGTAGTTTGTGAGGTTGATGGCTGGGGGAAATGTCAATGTCTTTTCTCCTCCAATAGCGTGCACAGTACCTTCACGCTGCAAGGAGGAAACAACTAGCAGATCTTTAAAGGAATGGTTGTGTATAGACAGCCTTTTTCTTTGCGTGTAAACAGTTCTGTCTTAAATTCTAAAAGGAGAGATGGCATGTGCCTCACTTAACTAGTTCATCTGAGGGCCGTAAAAACTATTGGTCAATTTCTAGCCAAAAATTTCTAAAGCAAAGGTCATCAACTATAGAATAAGGTGAAAGTTTCTTTAATATTTCTTTTCTACAAAGACACATCTTTAAAGATTGATTTAAACGTGTATAGTATTCAAATTAATTTAAACACAGAAACTAATGTTCTTAAATCCTTCACTCAAACATTTCTTTTCAGCAAGTGAATCTGGAATAGGATCTGGGTAGACGCAGTTCCCATTACTATCTCTTTTAGGCCCACATTTCCTGCTTTCCCTCACCACACAGAAGCGTAACAGTGTTCTCAGGAGTGTAAGCTCTAGACAGACTCTGCCTGAAGTTGGCAAGATTAAAATGTTTAGAGTGTCTTCCTGCATGCTTAGCTGATGTGGCTGTTGGTTGTTTGCAGTTCCAGATCCAGAGCTTTGACATTGTCTGCAGCCCAGTGTGGACCAGCAGAGACAGATGCTGTGATATTCCCTCTCGGGTGAGTAAGTCCTGTCCTGGCTTTGTTTGTCCCCCAAGAAGGAACCCTTATGATGCAAATAGCCTGGGACAGGAAATAGCACTCAGCAGCTGCAGTTCTAGATTGGAGCCCAGAGATGTGCAACGTGTGTGTGCTTTTTAGCTGCCACTGCTCAGACCAGGGCTCATGTGATCCTTCACCAAGGCGAGGCATGCACAAGACCATATCTGGAAATTCTCTCAGCAACAGCCAGGAAGGTCGTGCTGAGCCAATGTGTTTGATAAACCTACTTACTGCAGACCTCCTACTGCGTAACAGCCGTTTACTGAATAAGCTGTTAATTTTCTGGATTACTAAGTACATACATACATACATACATTCATTCATTCATACATACATACATATGTGTGTGCCTGTGTTATGTATAGGTGGTACTGGTTAAAGTTCATTGTTGGTGAGATGACGCTTTGGCAGGCACAGCTGCATACATCTGCTAGGTAAATGTTACTATTAAATATTTAGTGAACATTTGTTATAATCCATCAACCCCTCAATATGCTAGGGTTGTAGCAGTAAAAATGAGTATCTGTGAACAGCAATGAGAGAAATTAATAAGTAGATACATTGGTTCTCCCTGACTCTGGGCTTCTTAGCTGTGGGTTCAACCAAATACAGACTGGAAATATAAAAAAAGACCGTATCTATTGAACTTATAAACATTATTTTTTTCTCTAATGTTTTCCTAACAGATACTTACCAACTTCACACAGACATTTATTTTTCTTGCCATTATTTTCTAGGTAGCATAAGGTTCCAGCTATTCATAGCACTTCCGCTGTACTAAGTAATCTAGACATGATCTGATATATGCAGGGGGATGTACTTAGGCTACATGTGAAAACTGAAGCATTTTATAAGAGGGATTTTAGTATCCTTAGGTCTTGGTATTCTCAGGAGGTCCTGGAACAAATACCCCCAGATACCTGTGTGATGCTGCATAGTGGGGGACCTAGGAAGAAAACCAAGTCAAGGAGAAGTGAGGGGGAGTGATGGCAGGTGCCATCAACTTTTGGTGATAAGAGTGTTTAGCAGAGGTCCCAGTGAAGTGAGAAAACACTATGTGGATGATAGAGGAAGACAAAAAGCTTTGCTTTTTAATTTTAGTTTTTCTGAATTAAATGGAGTTGGTGTTTAAGATTGGTAGCATTTCTGTAACAGGGATTAAAGAAAATTGGTTTAAATGGTCAGTTGTCCTGCTAATCTTGCGAACATTATTATGTGTGGGGTTTGCTCAAATAAAACTCAGAGGACCAGAGAAGGTTCTGTTAGACCATTTATAAGCAATGATAACTAGCAGCCAGTTCTTCCAGTTGGGAAACAGATTCTCCTGTATGCAAATAGGGTTAGTGGATAGGATGTCACCTGTCACTCCTCTCTAAATTTATCTGCAAATAATCTTTTCAACATTTCAGAGAGATGAAGCAAAATGCCCCGCTCTTCCGAATGCTTGCACATGTACACAGGACAGCGTTGGACCTCCAGGCCCTCCAGGCCCCGCAGTAAGGAGACCAAAATAGTCACTTAGAGCATTATTGTTTAGTTTTGAAACCTTTTTGGAGGGGGATCTTTGGATCTTTGCTATTTTTCCATTTGGGTTCTTGGTGGATAAAATATGCTAAACTTCTAGCCATCTTTAAAATAGATTTTGAGATCTGAAGTGAAGTAAATCAAAAAGAAAATTTGGGAGCTGTCAAGATGAGTCAGTGGATAAATGTCCTTACTGCCAAGCCTAATGACCTGTGTTTTATTCCTGGGACCCCAAGGTGAAATAAAAGAACCAACTTCTGCAAGTAGTCCTCTGACTTCTACTCATGTGCCATGAGTGTAATAAGAATTATTTCTTTTAGAAAGATAATTTGGTTCTAGTGCTTGGCCCATTTCTATATCTGCCCAGGGTTAATAACATTGGCACTCTTTAAGACTTTTCTCTTAAAAACACAAGCTTGGGTTTCCATTTGTAAATTCAAGAACTTGGAAAGTCTTACATTTCCTGAAAGTTTCTTGCATGAATGGAATAGAGCCATGGTTTGGAAAGCTGGTCAAGAACAATGTACTTAGAACCTAGACATATGAACTTGACATGGACACACCATGAACATGATACATGAAGACGACAACTCAAACATATGGTCATAGTCTAAGTGTTGGGAGAAAGTTCTAGAGTTTTGGAATAACTTGAGTGGAGAGTCTATGACTGGATACTATGCAGTGGGGATGGGAGACTAAGAAAATGCAAAGTGAAACACTGAAGACTACAATTATGGTAGAGAACATTGATCAATCAGTGTGTACTCCTCAATTTTGGGTTGAGCCGACTTGAGCCGCATTGAGGAATAAAAGTGATTGCTCTAATTTCTTTGACTTAAGACAATAAGTTATTGTTATGGGAGCAACTCAAAGATACCAAGAACACCAACCCATGTTATTCTTGGCTTATGGTAAATAACTTATTTTAGGTTAGTTACAAGCAAGTTTTAATAAACAGATTCAAATGTCACTGGAATTAGTATCATTAGTTTGATACGTACTTGGCATATAACTTGGATCTGACAGATACTTTTCAGGTTTTTTTTCCCTCCAGTTTTGAGGTACCATTTTCTGAAGTCATTATTATATTTACTTTGGCTTTGCTTGTTGGCTTTGAATTCTTGTTTCTTAAGTACATGCTCTGAGGTCCAGAGAGATTAGGATATTTTCCTCGATCAATATAATTCTTTTGGTTATTTTCCCTTGAGAATATAATTCATATAATTCTCAAATGCATTTTTCTTTTTATTCTACTGATATAAGTATAACAGGAAGAAACAAAGAATGTGAAAAGTTTTGAAATTCTATTTTCCTGTGTGTTTGTATGACACAAATTTATTTCTTAGCCATGAGGGGCCTCAAACCAGGGCTTTGCACATGCTAGGCAAGCGATTAGTCACACTGCTGCACACCAGCTGTAATATGAGAGTTTTACTTTATTATTTTTAATATTTTATTTTATGGAATAAAATATTTATTTTAATAAATATTAAGTCATTTTAATAACTGTGAAAGTATTAACTGTTATTTTTATATATCCATTTTTATTTTCCTTATGCTCACACCAAAATGTGTTCTTTTTATGTGTTTTAGGGAGGACCTGGTGCGAAAGGTCCCAGAGGTGAAAGGGGCATCAACGGGGCAGTTGTAAGTACATTTTAATACTCCAAATGTTCATCAGTATGTTGAAGTGTGGTTGTTTAAGTTTCTGTGAAGGAGGTATTTGACCTTAGTTTAGTGTGCCCCAAGGTATATCACTATCCTTGGTTTCAGATATAGGGAGCAATTATTAAAGATTAAATCTAACGAAATTTGAACTTTGAGATCTTGGAAATCTATGAATACACTATGTATTATATAATGCTTTTCACTTTAAAAAGTCTACTTTAAGGACTTTTATTGAAATCTAAGTATTCTTGTGAATTCACTGCACATTCTATTTTTTAAATGTGTAGTAAAGGGAATGAAAGAATGACATCAACACATTCTTTCATTCTATAAAGAATTATATATCTATAGGTATGTATTTCCAAAATGTTTATGAAGACTAAGTGGTGATGCTTTCAGGCTATGAAGAAATGTCTAAATGTTCCTACTGGAGGGTATTACATCACCGTTCTCCCCTCCTTCCCCTCTCTCTTTTCCTCCTATATTTTAGGGGCCTCCAGGTCCCCGTGGAGATACAGGTCCCCCAGGCCCTCAGGGTCCTCCAGGCCCCCAGGGACCTAATGGACTCTCCATTCCAGGAGAACAGGTAGGCATAAAGGCTTTCTGTAGTAAATGAAAATTATTTTAGATATGTAAATGGAATATGCAATAAATAACTGCAGAAAAATTTGTTCTACTTACTTGATCTCTCAAAAACTTCCTAAAATTAATGCACATATCACTTTTGTTAGATATATAATCATGTAATTATATAATAGCATCTTATAATGTAAAGTAGAAAGTACAGAATGGCATTTACTGGAGGAAGTGAGTGATTAATGATGATAATAATAATAATAATAATAACTGGTTTATTCATCTTCCTTAAAACAGACCTATGTGCTCATCTCTGAACCTTTACACTGGAATAATAAATGGATAAAAGTCCATAAGTGACTAATTTCTTCCTTTAAACTTAATCTCCATAATCTCTGAGAACCATCTTCTTGCTGCCCCCTCTAGGGTCGCCAGGGAATGAAAGGTGACGCAGGAGAGCCAGGGCTTCCCGGCCGGACTGTGAGTTCTCATGGACTGTTTGAAAAGTTGTCTTTGAGTGTTGCAAATGTTTGTTTGTTTGAGAGAGAGAGAGACAGACAGACAGACAGAGACAGATGAGACAGAGAGACAGACAGAGAAACAGACAGAGAAAGACAGAGAGAGAGGCTGTAGAGTTTGGTGGGTGAGGTGGAAATGGGAGGAGCTGGATGGAGAGAAAAACATGATCAGAATATATTATATGAAAAAGGAATTTTAATTTAAAAAGGTGAAAAAAGTGAAGTAGTGAAGCGTACGACTGCATGTGTGTTTCACTGGACCCGCATTTCTCTGTTCTTAGAGCTCAAGGGTACAGTGTTTAATTCAGATTCTGCCTTGCTGACTGATGTCTGTATGCCTGGTGCTGTGTTTGGCTATGATCTTCTATTTCTTTTCAGAGCCCCCTCCCAACTGTGTCTTTCTTTCTTTCTTTCTTTCTTTCTTTCTTTCTTTCTTTCTTTCTTTCTTTCTTTCTTCTTTCTTTCTTCCTTCCTTCCTTCCTTCCTTCTTCCTTCCTTCTTTCTTTCTTTTTTTCTTTCTTTCCCTTCCTTCCTTCCTTCCTTCCTTCCTTCCTTCCTTCCTTCCTTCCTTCCTTCCTTCTTCTTTTTCTTCAAACATTTTTGGAGAATGTTAATCATCACTTTGTACACATGCAGTATTTTACTGTGCACTAATTGCTTTCTCCCCTTTGTGCAGGGAACCCCAGGATTACCTGGCCCACCAGGACCAATGGGACCACCAGGAGACAGAGTAAGTTTTGGGCCACACATCTGCATTAATTACAGAATCCCCACAGTCCTGTTTGCACTGCTGGAGATGTGGAATTCACATATCTTGTGGAAGGCTTCAAACTGGTATCAGTATCCAGCATCAGGACTACCATGAGTTCCCTTAAACAAATTGATGGGACTTTGGGGGAAGTATTTGAAATTTTAATTTTGAGAATTTTTAAGTTGTATTAGACTCAGAGCCCAGTAAATCATATTTAACTGATTAGGAAAATATTAATGAAACTTAGGAGTTGTTTTAGTTTTTGAAATTAAAATCTTTATCATGAGATAGATTTTATATAAGTTGGAGAGTAGCCTTAGCTTTCATAGCATTGTCTTTGAAGTCCTGAGGAACTCTACACTCTTAGAAGACAAGTGTCCCTTCTGAGATTGACGCCAGTGCAGAGAGCTGGTATTCAGTAGGGACTTTATTTGCAGCAGCATTCAAATTTGCTCTTGACTCAAGGTAAACACAAGGTAGGAAAGCCATTCTGTTCTGGGACAGGCTAATTGGTAACCTTGTGAACATGACATTTATGCTTCATTCACCAATGCTATGGAAACATTTCTTTCAAGAAGAGACCAAAATTGCTTTAGTAAGAGGAATTTAGAGATGTTAAATTCCTCAAAGCCCACAAATCTTGCTACTTTTTATCATTTTATGGTTTAAACAACAGTGTGAGGGCTGTCTGCACTGGATCAGTCAGGCTAAACTGCTACTATCAGCTTCTCTGGAAGGGTTAGTGCTGTACCAGCTGTCAGTAAGTCTGTGATTTGCTAACCTTAATATCTGTGAGTAATTGCTGGTAAGGATGTGTCACTCTGGGAGCAATGGTTCACCAAGACATCTCAGAATAGCGGGTGGTGTTCTCTAGAGCACTGTTTCTCGAAAGACTGAGGGAACCTGTGCCTTTTGTCTCTGACACTATAATCTGGGATCAACATTGTGGTGAGTCTATTCTGGTCTCCTGGGATAAAAATGAAGAAAGATTTCAAGAACTCGTTCCCCCCTTCTTCCACAGCTCCGTCTCCCTACCTATTTCTCAGTACTGCCTCTGGGGCCAAAAACAGGTGCACAGAGGGAACAGGCCACAAACAATTTCAGACAGCGAGAGAGACTGGGTAGGGGGATCTTGGCCAACAAAATAAGAAAGGAACAGGCTTTGATATGGAAGCAGGAGAGTGAAGCTAAGGATTAAGGTTCTGCAGGAATAGCAGGGCATGTGACAAAGGAGAAACAACAGAAGAACCCCAGGCATTTGTATCTGGTATACATATTTATATTAAATGATTGCTAGTCTCTTCAACACTGTCACATGGATGAGCATAACAGCTGCAGGCCTGCAACAAGAAGTGAAAGTAGAAGTTGAAGAACGGAGGTCTGCAGGTGCCTCAAGATAGCCCCTTTAAAGACTATCAGACTAAATCCCCTCTCCTCAATTTAGATATGTTCCTTCAAAGTCCAAGCACGACTAGATTGTTAAAAACATCATACTCACTAAAGAATGAGAAAAAGCATACTAGGTAGCAGTTGGCTATGTTTATATGGAACGAATGTCATTCCGACCATCTCAGCAAAGCTACTGGAACATTTTTGTTTCTTAAGTGGCTCTCAGAAGTAATGTTGGTTTTGTATCAGATAGACTCAGAATCTGGTTTGTGTTAAGCTGGCCTCGCTCCTTCAGAGAGCAGTCTGAAAGTTTATCCCTTTGAGTTTCTGAAAATATATGTTTTCTGGATATGGAGTATTTCTAAAATTCCCTTAAATAAAACCCTTTAAGTTTCTGCTGTTGTGAAGTCAGTAGACTAAGGAATATGGATGCTGAATAATCATGGACAAAATAATTATTCTTTTATGCTCGATTTTTCAAAGCCAGACTGGCCCAGAACTCGCAGCCACCCTTCTGTCTCAGCTTCCTAAATGCTGGAATTACAGGCATGGAGCCACCATGCCTGGTCCTGATCATTCTTACTCTCTGCAGAAAATGGGAGAAAAATCATTTCTGACGGAGGAATGCAGCAACCATAAACAGAAGGCTGACTCAGACGTCCTCGGCTGGGGTTCAGAGATCTGTTCTTGGGAATGAAAGCAGACTAGGTAGCAGGGTGACTCACTCCGGGCAGAGGTCATTTGGCACCGTACAGAGAGAAGGAGCTCATCAGCTTGGACACGGGAGCCAAAGGGCAGCCCTGCAGGGAGGTGCACCCTGCCCTTTCCTTGATGCTCACGCTGACACTGCTTGGCTCTGTGGAAGAAGGGAGAGAGTTTAATGCTGGTTGTGAGAATGGAAAACTTCCTTTTCTCTTAGGGTGTAGGGCAGTTAATACAGTTTTTTCCCTCTCAGAGAGCAACTGCTTAGTAGACAGAGTCAATCTCTCTTCGCCTCTCTTTACAGTCTTACGGAAGTAAAAGCCAGAATCTGCCTTATTTAACAAAGATTAGTTTGGCATTTAAAATGGTTTTATGTGTAACTACACAAATTAATGAGCATAGGAACTAATTGCTCTGTAACAGTGTAATGTAAGTTGAAATGAGTTGTTTTGAAATGGTCTTCGTGTTGAAAGCTTATCTACCAAACACCAAACTGTACTCAGTCCTTCGTATTTCCCATTCACTCTTAATGGTCTAGTCAGCTTCATTTTACGTGTTCATTTTCTTCCTAATCTGTAATTGTGATTTCATTCTTACCTAGGGTTTCACTGGAAAGGATGGTGCAATGGGACCGAGAGGCCCACCCGGGCCACCGGTAAGAGCCGAGCGGGTTAAATGGTCTTCACCTGGTCCCCAATCTCCTTTGCCTTTGTTCCAATTTTGCGAAAACATGGTTTGAGTTACCCTCCATCTGTGCTCTAGAGTATATTGTTACATGAGCTATTTGGCTTTGTTTTTTTTTTTAATAAATCAAAATGTGCTAGAAAAAGCAGATATGTCAAATACAGATGCTTAATTAAGTTATGTTTTAGAAAAATCTTAGACTGACTTGGCCACTAGCTGGTTAGTCTCGTGATTTTCCTCTGTGTTGAGTGGTTATGTTCGGGACCTCAATGGTTACCTCGTGATTCTGAAGCTTGTGACGTTTAAATGTTGAGGGCATTATTAATGAGTAACCATCAGTCATTCTGGGGAAGTAGGTTTTATCTACAACTTAAAGGGTCTTCTTATTATTTATGGAGAAAATACTGAAGATAAGAGATTCTGAAGCTTCTTAGCCCATAGGTTAGGTCACAGTGGGATGGAGACAGTGGCTGTGCCCCTGTCTGTGTGGCAGGATTCGGAGATTCTGGAACATATGTTTAAATGATTTTATTATTTATCTTTAATACATATGTTTTCAGGTTTAAATATTAAATCTAAGTGTTTACTGCAGAATTCAATTTTTTTTGCATAAATTGACAGAGAACTATTTTAAAAATCTTACGATTCCATTTAATGGAAATGGTTTTAGAACAAGATGTATTAGATATTATATGATAAATAGCCCAGTAGATATATGGCGGAAATGCCTGAAAGTTGACTTAAAAGCATCAGGGAGAAATTCTTGTGGTTTCTCTGGGTTGAAGAGCGATGATAGGCTAGAGAGACTTGGAGCCCGGGGAATGTCCCTGAGGAAGAAGTGATTTCTAGATTCCTCTGCGAACATCAGAAGTGCGGCCAAACCATGATAAACCCAGCCACCTTTTTAATCCCTCTCTAGCCAAAGTTTCCATCCCTGTCTTTTGGAGCTTTTATTCTTATTTTTTGTTTCAGAAATAAGCTAAAAATTCAGGAGTTTCCTTCTGTAGATATGCACTGTATCCAATTACTGGGGTTGTAGTCCAAAGATTGTGAAGCTGGTTATACGTGTGCATGTATTCTTTCATTGGATTCAAGATACAGTGCAGACCAAAATGCCAAGACTTACCCCCCTTCATGTTACCTCAAAATGTGGTTGTCCTTTTCCTTACCGTGTAATGATAGTCTGCTTCTTTTACAAGTTTTTAAACCTGGCTGCAGTTCTTTAGTTACTGTGACTAGGATTTTTCCTCACCCTAACATTGCCTTTCTTGGTCTGTGATTGTAGGGAACACCTGGTTCTCCAGGAGCCACAGGGCCAAGTGGAAAACCAGGGAAACCTGGAGACCATGGCAGACCAGTAAGTAGATGCCTTGCGTGTTTACTGACTTCTGTTCTCTTGTGGACACAGATAATGAGAACTCCAAGGCTTGGGCATATTTAGGTTATCTCAATCATAAATGTGTTTGGAACCTTGCTGAAACAATGATAAACCCATGGATTTGACTTGGGAATAGTTCTAAAGACTTTTTTTCCCCCTGCTGGGTTGCTATAATTTCCTGGGATGAGAACTGTGGTCATTGGGTTTCTTTAAAAGGAGGAAGGGAGTATGAGCCAAGACACATATTTCTGCACTGCATAAACACTCAGAGCTTCAGAGCTGGGTCAGCAAAATCACTCTTTATATTTATAAGTGGTATGCTGTTTAAGGCATAAAAATACATGATCGGAGTGCAGGGCGCCTACTTCCTTAGTTTATGTATGTTAACCCTTTGGCGGACAACACTGCTTAGCTGCACCATTTGTTTCTTGCTCCATAGCTGAGGATGTTGAAGCATCAGACCAGTGTTAAAAGTGTTTACTGGAACCTAAGGAGATGGCTTAGTGGGTAAAAACGCCAGCTATGCAAACATGAGGGTCTAAGTTTGAATCTCCAGAACATTTATAAAAAACTGGACATGTATGAGTATCTGTTATCCCAGTGTTCCCACAGAGAGACGGGAGGAAGAAATGGGAGAATCCCCGGAAGGGCTCAGGCTAGGTATCTGGCACCCACAGGGGAAAAGCAGCAAAGAGACTTCATCTCAAATACTATGGAAGTTGAGGATGAACACCCGAGGCTGTCCTCAGATCTCCACACGTACGCCATGGCATGGCACACATGCACCGACATATGTATATTCAAATGCCCTCACCACAAATGTGCGTGTGCAAACAAAATTATGTGCTAGACGGAGGGGGTGCTTGTCTCCCATGTGCAGGGCCGTGGGCTCAACACTTAGCACAAACAAATAAATAAGAAGCTGAACTTGAGTTGCTTATTTTACTTTTTCTAATGTGGTCCTTTCTCAGTTTCTGTCTGATTTAGCTCTCTCTCACTCTTCTGTTTAGTTAGAAATAAGTATTGCAATATCATTATACCTATCATGTGCTTTCAAATTAGTACCTTCCCATTGAATTTGGAGTTTCTAAAATTCCCACAAGTATTTGTAATAACCATTGGACGCCATACACTTCATGCTTAATTTTGCATTAGCACGATTCTAATCCAGTATGTATTTATTTGAAACTCATGTGAAGTGAGAAAATCTAATTTTTCTTTAAAAATACCATTCTTGTATCTGTATTGAGAATAGGCTATTAAGAACAAAAGCAGGAAATAGAGAGGTCAGTTAAGAGGATATTGGAATAGTTACACTAGGCCTTGATTTGAACTACAATGGTTTCCATAGAAACGGTCCAAGTTGGTTTGGCTGGAATAGTATTCCAACATCAGATTTGTTAACGACTTGGATGTTTCTTTTGTAATGGCAGTTTGAAAAGATGCTACTGAAAGATAGGAAGTTCCTGCCCTCAAAGGCTCTCTCCTGGACAGGGAGGGGCTTCTGATTGAGCATGATAAAGATTATGTGGTTGTTTGGATGTGAGACAATTAAGAAAGAAAAACACTTTTTTTCCCCTATTCAATTCACAAAGATTAGCTGGAGCAAGAATTAGATAGATTAATTAGATTAGAGCCCATCATTTTGCTGACTTATCAGATGATGGGCTCTGGCCTCTCTGTTGTCATTTCTGTCTATGCATCACTTTAGACCAGTGGCTCTCAGCCTTGCTAGTTCTGCTGTGAGCCTTTAATACAGTTCCTCATGCTGTGGTGGCCCCCAATCATCAAATTAGTTTCATTGCTACTTCACAACTGTAATTCTGCTACTGTTATGATTGTAATGTAAATACCTGTGCTGGCTGACATTTTTAGACGACCTCCGTGAAAGGGTCATTTGATCCCAAAGGGGTCATGACCCACAGGTTGAGAACTGCTCTTTTAGCCCCTATCTTCCTGTTTCTAAGGTGTGACATTCCTGTGTTTTAGGGCCAATCTGGGTTAAAAGGAGAAAAAGGTGATAGGGTATGTATTTCTTAAAATTTAATTTAATTTTATTTCAAGAGTTAAATGTTGACATCCAAAATTATAGAAATAATATTTTATTTTTTTTTTAAATTTAATTACCCAGGGAGACATTGCTTCCCAGAACATGATGAGAGCAGTTGCAAGACAAGTCTGCGAGCAACTAATAAGTGGTAATTTATTGTTTACCGTCTGAGTCTGTGAACAACTAATAAGTGGTAATTTATTGTTTACCGTCTGAGTCTGTGAACAGCTAGTGAGTGGTAATTCATTGTTTACCATCTGAGTCTGTGAACGACTAATAAGTAGTAATTCATTGCTTACCATTTGAATGACTTTTAAAGTAATTCTAGGAAACCTACAGGACTTGAGTCATAGAGTTGATCGAGAAATTCTCAATTCAGACAGCTCCTTGCCTGAAGATGGAGCATAGGCTAGACTTGAACTCAGGACTCTCTCTCTGAAAATGGAGAGCAGGCCAGTCTTGAACCCAGGGCTCTCTCTCTGAAGATGGAGTGTAGGCAACCTTGAACTCAGAGCTCTCTCTCTCTCTCTGAAGATGGAGTACAGGCCAACTCAGGGCTCTTTCTCTGAAGTTTAGCCAGTGTTTCTCACTGCACTATCCTAAGGAACACATCCCTTCAAATTGTTTAATTTGCTTGTTAGAAATGAGAGTTCCAAGACCATGTTCTAAACTCAGTGAATTACTGTGCTTGGAAATGAGGCCCAGAAATAATATATTTTTCAGTGTACGCTTACAAAAGTTCTCCTTTGTGCTAAAATCTGGGTGTCATTGCCTTAGGTATCTAGAAAAATGACACACTGTCCTAATTTCAAAAGGGCTCTCTTTTGAGTGACATCGTTCAGCACACTGGAAGGTAGTGTATTTCAGAGCCACCCCACACTTTGATAATTCTTATAGTTACACCAATGCTTATGGCTTGAGTTGAGCATTTTTGGGAAATGATCTTCTATCAAAGGTCATTTTGTACTGGGTGGCTGATGTATCTCATTTTTTCTTTTTTTTATTGTTTGTACTAATTAGAACACTTCCTAGAGAGAAGGAAGGAAGAAGGTAGATCTCTTTAGATGCTAAGAGAAAGCAACTTCCCAGTCTCGCACTTCTCTTCCTGGGCTTCTAACAAGTCTTTCTATTTTACAGGCCAGATGAGCAGATTCAATCAGATGCTGAATCAGATTCCAAATGATTACCACTCAAATCGCAACCAGCCTGGCCCACCAGGGCCCCCAGGGCCCCCTGGCGATGCTGGAGCCAGAGGAGAACCCGGGCCTGGGGGGCGACCAGGATTCCCTGGCACACCGGGGATGCAGGGACCCCCTGGTGAACGAGGTGGGTCTTTCTGACTTTACCCAGAGATAAAGGAAGAGCTTGCACGTGCTAAAATTGGGGCAGGTTGAAAATATTGCGAGAACAGAATTTGGCGAGCCACTTTGGTGCTAGTTAAACAGTCCAGACGAGCTGCCTGGGAGCCACCTTTGCCTGTGGTAATCTGCAGTTCACAGGTGTGTGGCCTGGTGATAGGGGTGCAAGAAAACAGTAGCTGCTTTCAGCGGATCTCAGTAGAGACATTTCTATCCATTGAGCTTTCTGTGGCATTCGTGGGAAGCAGGGTCTTGGCACGTGGGATCAGGCCTCACATTTGACCTAGTGTTGTGACTATGGCAAGAACTGAGAAGCCACCCAGGACATCTGAGCAGCCCAACGGTCTTAGGTCCAAATTTTTTCTATTCCTTCATTCAAGGCCTGGCACTGGTTCTAGGATATTTGTTTGACTTTAATTTCATGGTAGATAAATGAAATTGAAAGGGGGGGAGGGAAGAAAAACAGGATTTTTCTGCTTCCAGATGTTTCAGGTCAGTGAATGCCAGTTTAAGAGTTATGTAACCCTGCTATCTGATGGCGTCAATGCTGTGCACACACAGCTCCTAAAGCCTACCTGAAGGGCCTTCTCTAAGACCTCTGCTTTTAATTACTATTTGACAATATATTAGGCATATTTGTATCCTTCAAATAATTCCCCTCTGACTTTCAGCCAGATTTGTTTCTTGGCCATGAACCTGGAATTACACAAATGTCTAGAAAGAATTTGGCTTCAGGAGTGAACTTCTGGGAAAAATTAGGTTCTGTTTTCACTAAGGAAATGAGTTACTTGAATTATTATTATTTAAGATGAAAAATCATGTTTCCAGATAAAAATTTCCCATGCTTTTCTTCTCTCTCTCTCTCTCTCTCTCTCTCTCTCTCTCTGTAGGTTTGCCTGGAGAGAAAGGTGAAAGAGGTATCGGGTCTCCAGGATCCCGCGGGCCGCCTGGACCGCCAGGTAGGTTTGTTAGGACATCAGATTGGAAAAGTCTATAAAGCGTGAGAGGCAACTTCATAGCATTACCTTTACACCAATATGGCGGTCTTTGAGTGTACAGTCCAGCTGGGCTGTACAATGGAGCATGCTCCATTGGGTTTGCTCACAGCTTCCGTATATGAAGGTGGGATGGTGGTTACTGACTTAAAGAAGGAAGGATTACTTTCATTTGGTAGGGATTTTCTGTGTGGTGTTT
The DNA here is from genome assembly GCF_950005125.1 of Chionomys nivalis. Classification (NCBI taxonomy): domain Eukaryota; kingdom Metazoa; phylum Chordata; class Mammalia; order Rodentia; family Cricetidae; genus Chionomys; species Chionomys nivalis. Next base: position 78,531,146 of record NC_080089.1, on the reverse strand, counting down.
TGTGTTGTTGTTTTGTTTTTGTTTGCTTTATACCCTCTAAATGCTATTTTTTTCTAGTATTCTTCAATATGGAGTTATGAGAGAGAGAAAAATAAAAGACTTGACGTAAACTTTCCTTTACAGTATTTCCCCAGCGTGTTCCAAGGAAGCAATAGCTGTCCAGTTGACTTATGCATTGTTTTCACTAGGTTGAAAAGGAATTTTTTTCTTATTTAAAGATTAAAAAAATCCTCTGTCTGTCTAAATATCTGTATCTGTCTGTCTGCTTGTCTGTCTAGTTATCTTTCTGTTTGTCGGTCTAAATGTCTATTTATCATCTATTTATTTGTGTGTGTGCACGTATGTTTATTCCATGATGACATGTGGATGCCAGAGGACAACTTGGAGAGGGTGGTTCTCTTCTTCCACCATAGAAGTCCTGGGTATTGAATTCTGGTTTTTAGGCTTGGTAGCAAGCACTTTTACTCACCAAAGCCATCTTGCCCCACATTTTTCTTCTTTTTATGTGGTTGCTGGATCTTTGCACCCAGGGCCAACCTTATGATTAAGTCTTTATATTTACATTAATCATGACTAAGTGCCACTTTATCCAGAAAGAATGTTACTTGTGTCATATAAACTGGAGGTGTGGACCAGATACTCACCTACCTGCCTGATGCAACCATTCCAGGCATCCTTGTCCCCATATGAATAGGAGCAAACAAGAAAATTCACAAATAAGTTTAGCTTGTCTTACTTCTTGCTATATCAGTTTTCCTTAAATTAAATTGCTACAGAGGTGGATTTCTGGCATTAATTCATCACAAGGAAGTTTCTTGGTTCTTACGAGGAATTTCTTATGGATTGCTTTCTTATGCACTGGTGAATGGCAGTGTAACTCAAGTTAGGGGAGATGCCACTTGAGTACTGGAGCCTGCCTCAGGTGTTTTTTGACAAGAGGGGAAATGTATTTGTTTTAACTTCACACTAGGTCCACAAGGAGAATCCAGAACGGGTCCACCAGGGTCTACAGGCTCAAGAGGTCCTCCTGGTCCCCCTGGCCGTCCTGGAAACTCAGGTATCCGAGGACCCCCAGGTCCTCCTGGGTATTGTGATTCATCGCAGTGTGCCAGCATCCCATACAATGGGCAAGGCTATCCAGGTATGTGGTTGCCAACCTAAGGATCTCAATTCCTCACGAGTAAGGAGCCCTAGGATGGAAGGAAGGTAGAGTTAAGGATTTTGTGAAGATGCCAAAGCTTTTTGCAGTTCTGTGTTTTGGATGTTGGTGCCTTCTAAAGCACAGAGCACCTTTCACTATAAGGATTTAAGTAACCCTTTCCTTTGCTGCATTTCTGGATTTACCAGACCACATCATAAACCTCTCTGCAACTTTCCTGAGAGTTAAATGAATGTTACCAATTCATCAGTTTTTTTTTAATTACCTAATAGGATAGAGAGATAAACAAAAAAGAAATACAGTTATAGAATGCTGAAAATATATAGTGAAAGTATTTTGGGAATCTCATTTACATGTGCTAGCACAGGACATGCAATTGAAATAATTCACTGTCTCGTAACAGCCATGGAATTGATGCTTATCAAATCTGGAGCTTAAAAGTCTTATAGGGTTGTTAATGAAATTCTAGTGTTCCCTACTTGTAGACAGCAGAATTCTCTGTCCTGACACTGGAGATATGAGGTTTGGGAAGCATGCTGGTCTGGATAGAAGACTGGCATGTTGTGGTCAACGGCGACTTTTTATTAGTGCATCCTCATGCATCTTGCAAGTTTAAAAATGATACTGCTGTTTGATATGGTTTGCTACTAGCAAATAGTGCATGAGTAGTTGAATACCTAAATATCTATATATCTATATATTTATGTGCATAATTTTATATCATCAAAAGTAATAAATACAAATGCATAGTCCTATGTAACTCATTTGTGAGACTATAATTTAATTCTTTGTAAAACAAATTTAAATTATTACTGCCTTATGGCATATATGAGCTGAAAATATATGGATATATATATATACTTTAACATTTACATAGATGGATGTTTATATATATATTTTGCATAGTAATTCAACTTTTAAAAACTATCATCTCTGACCTGTTTCAGGTTCCGGCTAACAAATTTTCTAAGTCTCCAGTGCTGCTTACAGTTTGAATACATGAAAAACCTGTTTCTGAGATGTTTGCGCACGTGCTTATTAGAAAATGAGTCTGTATGGAAATCTCACCGCAGATATGGTTAACGACCTGGGTCGGCATCATACAGGAGGGTGGAGACTCGATACTAACCCGAATGATACAAAAGCAGTGGTGTCAGCCCGATGCTTCTCAGCAGTAATGTAGAAAACCATCTTTTAGCAAGTTCAGACACAGCCGCGAGGAGCCTTGGCTGTGAAGAAGGTGCCTAATAAGCTACTAACCAGCAGAGATACGCCATGTTACGAACGACGATTAACCTGGTTGAAGAGAAATGTCCTATGTAAATAATAAACTAATTGAGGCTTGTACATGATCTGGATGGGATCCTACCCACTAAAATTCTGTAACAACCCAACAGTTTGCTTCTGCACCCAAGCCTGCTGGCTGCTTGCTCTCTGCAATAACAGCGAATGGATCTGCTCCCCTCTTGCTTGTTAGCAGTGTGTCTGAGTTCAGCGCATGCGTGAGTTCAGGGCCTGTGTCTTCTCAGTATTCCGTGTGCGTACTCCCATTTGGGTTCTTTTAAGCACAGTTTTTCAAACCAAAGTCTAAAATCACCATTCCTTCCTGTTTGGATGTGGTCCCAGGTGTTTCTCACCCGTTGACTGTATGTAATTCTGTCTGTGTGAGACCCAGCTAAAGGGTAACCTGGTGACGATAGCTCCTTCTGACCCCAGTTCAGTTTTTAGGCGCCAATTCGCTTCATGTCCTCAGCTCTCCAAGTTGTTCTTTGACGTGAGGACTTTGAAGTTACGAACAGTTATTTAGGGATTTGTCAGAAATTCTACCTACGCACTGTGTTTACAATTCTTTGGCCCATAATTTCTGCCCATTGCCAGGGTTTGTCCATTGATTGTAATTATTCCTGGATCTTTGAAGGTGTGCCCCCCCATTTGATTACCAAATTCTCTCTGCGCATGTGCACATGGATTGAATTGGACCACTGTAACGCATTTATTTATGGTTGTGAGATTAAGACTGGAAGGTGATGACTTAACTTTTACTATGCGTACGTACATTCCAAGTCATGCCGTAACTGTAATGTTGATCGGACAGAGCCTTATGTGCCCGAGGGTGGGGCCTACCTGCCTGATCGTGAGCCCTTCATCGTGCCTGTGGAGCCTGAGAGGACAGCAGAATATGAGGAGGACTACGGTGCAGACGAGCCTGAACGGGAGCACCCTGACCACATGCGTTGGCGGCGTGCCCTGCGCCCAGGCCCTGGGCAGTGAACCTCAGCGAGGTGGGAGGTGTTGGGGTTCTCCTTCACAGGTCAGACAGGGCAGCATATGTCTTTTCTGTGATGTTTTCTTCGCGTTGCTTCATCCACAAGTGCTCTTTTCTGACTGTAGGGAACCTTGTTTCTTCAGGCAGCCTAGTCTGCGACAGTCTGTAGACATTTATAAGCCTTTGTCGTTCAAATGCTTACAACAACACACGCTGTTCACAGAAGCTGCGAGGAGAGAACACGCCCAAGGTGGGCTGTGGCAGCCAAACTTCCAGGTTCAGCAGCAAGCCCTGGAAACCAGAGCAGCTATATATTTGGAAAGAGCCTTTGTCTTTCTCAGTACTAATCTGCAATTCAATCACACCCCGTTTCCAGTAATTCCTTTCCTTAAACCAAAATGGAGGGAAACACCAACTCACTGCCATGTTTCTCCTTTTCCCCCTTCCTCCCGTCCGGCTTTAGGGCACAGAATCTTAGTCTCTTAACAACCACAGACCTTCCGCCACGAAGCTGAAGCTATTGTATCAACTGGATACTGTTTCATATTGCCGTAGACCTCCTTGTTTTGACACACTAACATTTACGCCAAATTGCAGATTATTCTGCAGAAACGGAATTGCATGTTTGTGTTGTATATTTAGAATGAACTTTTTGCAAAACTTGTTTCTTAGTTATCAAAGCAGTTGGAAATTGTCTTCAAGACTATGAACATAGAATTGCTGCTTTTTATATTTTAACTGCAGATTGTGAATTTCACTGCCTTATATTATTTATTTCTGAAACAAAAGAGGCATTTTTCAATAAAACTACTGAAAATTTGATATGGCATGTTCTTTTTCTTTGAAGGGCCTTTTGGAATGCTCAAGTGGTTGTTACAACAAACAAATTAATATCCTTGGATACGGTTACAAATCTTACTAATACTGTTAAGTTATGCTAAATAACTTTAGATTTTTTTTTAATGCTATGGTGAAGTCATTGAAGAGAGTGGTGAGAGCCTTAAGAAATCCGGCAGATTCCAAAGGTTTTATTAGGAATGTAGAGGATGTGTGGGCTGGTGGAAAAATAATGAAGTATCCTAGGAGACCCCAAGCAACCAAATAATCTACAACCCACATGATTTTGTGTGCATTTAATTACTTTCCTATACTTTGCCCAATAGCAAATTTAATTGCAAAGAGGAAAATTCCTTAATGGAAAAATTTAATTTAGGTAAACTTTTCTTTTCCCCTTAAAAACTCAATAAGAGCATCTTAAATATAAATAAGTGATGTAAATATCTGTTTGAAAGAAACCAACATCATCTGAAAAGCGAGGGGCAGTGGAAGAGATTTTCGTGGGGGAAACATGCAGTAAATTTTCCTTGGAGTTCAAGACGAAAAAGCATGGATGGTGGCGCATTAACGGATGTCAGCTAAGAGGCTTCGAGTAGACTGTTAACTTGTAGAGTTTTTTCTCTCATTCTCGACTTTTCACTCACATTTTAAAACTGGAGGAGAACACTGAGGCTCTGTCAGTCCCCTCTTCACTAGGCTGTAGGAAGAACTCAACTTTGCTCTAGCCTAAGAAGAGGACTGATGCTCTTTCTTTCTTACTATGTAGGCAGATGTGTTTTCTGCCTCTCCCCCAGTCCTTTACAGCCGAGTCTCCAGGCAGGGGCTTTCAAACCTCAAAGATTCCCCCAATGTCGTTTCTTATTCATTTGTGGTTTGAATGTTCCTTGACGAGCCCTTGGATTAGGAGTCTGAAAATGGGTCCTCAGGTCTCTGACTCAGTGAGGTCCTAGCCACATGAATTTGAAGCACAAAGTAATGATTGACTACATGGGGGTTTGTAATGTTTTGGTTCACCACTACTTTCTAGTTTGCTCTGGAAGAAAGGACTGGGGCCAAGCCATTCCTGAACAGAGCTAGGATACATGTGATTTTTGTAATTGAAAATAGTTTTCATGCAATTCTGACACACATGATTTTTATTTTCATAACATATTTCATTATTAACTGTGCATATACACAGTAAACTTTGAAGAGAAGAGATGATGCAGTTTGGATGTAAACAGTGACAAAAATCCCAGAAATGTCAAATATGCAGGTGTTGATGTATTTATTAAAACTTTCTTGGAAGAGAATGACATACAACACAAAGGACATTCTTAGTAATGTTTCAATATGAGACCACTCTAACATCCACTGATGCCTACCTTGTGTATATGAAGGTGAGGCCCCAACTTCAAGAGAGAAAGGGGCCTGAGATTTCTATGGCCACAGGTTATTACTTCTAGTGAGGTCTACCGCTGGAAAACAGCATCTATGCAGACTCTAATTCCCATATATTTTATACAGATATTTTGCATACTAGCTTTAGCAATTTAACAAATGTAAATATAGATTACACGTATATTTTCTTAAATATGTGAGCATTCAGGCATTCAATTGGATCTGTAAAGAATCATACTCTTTACTTCCATATTATTTTCTGTACAAATCAAGTCAGTGTAAATTTCCAAACATTTTCTATCCATTGGACTGGGTTAAGCAATATGAGTTTTTATCTCTTCTTTTTTTTTTTTAAATCATAATTTCTTCTTCAGTGGAAAGGGTTTGGACTCAACAGTCATAAGGTATAAAGTGACATAAGTGGTTCATGAAAACTAATCGGTCTTTGCAAAGAATTGCTGTAGTCACTGCTGTCTTCATGGACATTATAAATACAAAGCAACATTGACTTCTAGGTTACTTAGGGTTTAATGTGGATATCTGTCCAAGCAAACACTAATCAACCTTTGTCCTCTTAGATCAGGCTGTTTAGGGTTGGGAACAGAATCATAGTCCTTTCCTTTTTTTTTTTTTTTTTTTTTTAGAAGGATCTGCGCTCCCTGTCTTCAACTCCAGTGTCTAGTCCAGTTCTTTGCTAATGTTCAGTTGTGCGTCCCTCAGGACAGGCTTCATGCTCAGGAGTAGCTGGCCAACACGAATCAGACGTCATCTGTGTGTGTGCGCATGCATGCACACACACGCTTCTGCCTTTTTTGTTTTTGAAGAGTAGGAAGGAACATGAATTTGGATGAGTAGGAAGAGGATCTGATAGGAATTGCCAAAAAGGAAATAATATGATCAAAATATGCTGTCAGAAATTCCCAAAAAATAAATATAAAACATAAAAGAGTTTCCTTGGTACCTCAAACTTAACACATTTATTAGGATTAGGTTCAGCTATAATAGAAAGCTGCAAAATAAGTGGTTTTAAGAAGAAATTTCTTGGAGCTCAGACATGTAATCTCAGCTATTTGGGAGACTTTCATAGGGAGATTACAAGTTCAAGACCAGTCTGGTAAACTCCATGAGACCCTGTCTTAAAACAAACCAAACCAAATAAAATAAAATTCTGAGTATCTAACTCAAGAGTAAAATTCTTGCTGAGTGTGGTAAGGCCCTGGGTCCAGTCCTTAGTACTAGAGAACAATCGTCACCACCAAAACAGAATTTCTTTTTATTTCTAGTGTAAGAAGGCATAGACTCATGCTTTTATATTTTACTGCTCCACCTTTTGTGGTTGTCATGGTTAAATTAAGTAAATGGCCCATGAGAATTAATAGACCTATAATTATCATGCTCATATAATCCAGAATGAGAAAGAGAAAAATAAAATATCATCCATTTGATGCATATTCTTGAAAGCTGTAGGTACAAAGCATACTACATATATGTATCCAGAACTCAGTTTTTTTCATAACATCTACCTCTGAAGGAAAACAAGGAATGTTATCTGTCTGTAGAGTTGTCATTTGCCCAGTTAAAATGGCAACTCCATTGCCGTTTTCACCTGCAGCTAGCTACTCATTTAGTCAGGACAGAAATGACAGAGTCATTGCAATTGTGCCTTCTGCTTCCCACTATTAGTCAACCAGAGCTACATTGTTCACCACACTGTTTACATCATAGTCACTTCATCAGTTAAGTCGATATTCCAGCTAGTGGTCCTCATTGCTTTCTCGGATGAAAAATCTGACAGTTTCTGAAAGATCTCAGCATCCATGTTGAATAACAAATCCAATAGTCTCAATTATTTGAACTTCCTGTCATCAAAGACTTTTCTTTTACTCAAGCTTGGCTACTCAATCTTTCCAAGGTTATTAATACAAATTCGTTACAAACTACTGGTTCTTTAAGATCCCTGATGGGGACATTCTGTCCTTTTTGTGCTTTCTGCTTATCTACTCAGATACCCCCAGTGCCTCTATCCTTTGGTTTTGTCAGAACCCCTGTGCTTCCTTGACCGTTAGCCCCTCCACGCCTCCCCTTGATGCTTCTCCAGTTTGGTGTCTGTGCTATGGTCACATGCTACATTAACTGAAGGACATACTAATTTAATTTTTGTTTGGCCATATCTTTAGTTATGCTTAGTTACCATTACTGTCTTAGAGTTGTATTGTAACAAAATATCATGACCCAAAGCAATTTGGGGAAAACACGGTTTACTTCATTTTATCACTCTCAGGTTGCACTCGTTTACTGAGGAAAAGCAGGGTAGGAACCCAAGGCAGGAACTGATGCAGAGGCCATGCAGAAGTGCTGTTTAGTGTCTTACACCTCACAGCTTGCTTAGTCTCCTTTCATATGTACTCCAGGACTACCTGTTCAGCAATGACACTGCCCACTGTGGCCTGACTTCTTTTACATCAATCATTAATAATACCATACACATGACTGTATGCCAGACTGATGGGGGCATTTTCTCAGCTGAGGTTCCATCTTTCCAAACGACTCCAACTTGTATCAAGTTGATAAAGTACTAACCAAGACAATTGCCCTTCTTAATTTGACATACCAATGCATTAAAATACTAAACCACACCTTTTCTTACTAATCCTTAGTACTACATGTTAACAGGTACCATCTCAATATAAAACACACTTTGTTTTAAAAGTCCCATAGTTCCAAAGAATTCAAACACTTTAGTCCTTTTTAAAATATCTAGTTTATGTGAAACTCCAATTTGGGGAAAGACAGCTAAAATTAAGGTCCATTTGTGGGAAAGTACACAAAACTTCCCCAAATATATGTCTATGAAGGGAGTCTAAATGAAATCTCCAAATAATGGGGGAGACAGGGTCCTATTGACTATTTCTAGTCACCAAATGGAGTTTCAAATACCATGATTGGGTTACTTCTAATTGAGTTGTTGGCCAAAGAGATTCCATAGGAATCCCCAAACCACCCAGGCTATTGCCAAGACTGTAGGTTGCTTTCCACAAACTGACTGGCAAGGCTCCATTGCTGCTGGAGCAACACCTACACAACTCATGGAACATCAAGAAGTCCAGCTCATGCCTACGCAGAGCCTTCCCGCTAATATCTTTGGTACAGAAAGGTAGTCTGCACCTACCAAAGGGGAGGGGGAATATCAAGCCAGCCACAAATTTTTTGATTTACAATGGTGCCCTGCCTGCAAGATATGCTAAGCAATGGTGACACAAAACTTATGGGAATAACAAACCAATATCTGATTTGACTTAAAACCACTTTGAGATGGAACCCATACCCAATACTTCTTGGGTAACCAAAACCAGAGATTGAATAGCATATGCACTTAGGGTAAAACCCAGTACTACTTACTGGTCTAAAGAAACAAACAAATAACATAGTGTAATGGAGTTTGTGATTCCTTGGGAAAGATCATAGATTCAATGAAAGTATAAGTAAAAGATTTATTTATTCGCTGCTAGCAGGACAAACAATCTCTAATTCAAATTTGAGATTGCCATGTAGGAAAAGAATGGGGAAGGGTGTTTTAAAGGCAAAACCCACAAGAAGACCTTCAATATCTATGCAAGCAAGCAAAAACTGGTCTGTTTTGCCAAGTTGAAGTGGCAACTCAAAACAATAACAGAACAGACTTCTCAAACAGAACAAATCAAAACTTAACAGACAACTCAAAACAAGACAAATTTTGTGTATCTGCATAAGCAAGTTACAGAAGTTAAAAGAAGCAGTAAAACATATCATAACAAGTAGATATTCACAATTGTACATTTTTGGATGGAGGTCACTGAGTCACAATTTCTGGAAATTTCCTTCCCAGGGACTGGAAACAGAGACAAATGATTAGTGGGTACCAAGATGGATGTCAAAGACCAGCCTTGACGAAATTCATACATTCCAGGGTAGTAGCATGAGGATTAGAATTATAAAGCAAAAGGAACAGAGATATGAGAGAAATAAGAGGCAGAAACACAGAACAGCATCGAGAGGGAAATTCAGTGAATCGTCCACGTTTGTTTTCCACATACCTATATACTTCACTCCAAAAAGGGAGTGGGGAGGCAAAAGACTTCATTAACATGATGTAAAGTATAGACTTGAACTCTCCTACCTTTGTTCCAGGTGGAACAGATTCACCTCTATACCCAAAATAGTAAGCAGCCACACCCTAGGTCAGAATCTCTTCTTTGTACCCACATCCGTTGTCAACAACTTTGAGGGAGCAAAAAGAAGCTCAAACTCTTTGACCTATAGTCAAGGTGGCACAGGCTCACATCTGTAGGCCCTCACAGATGGATGCCTAGCATAAAATTGAGTTTCATTAGCCGTCAGAGTATCTATAAAATGACTCCTAATGACACAGGCTGCTATACTCATAAATCAGTACTTTGCTCAGCCATTCATCAGAAGCTTCCCTCTGCAGCAGATGGGAATAAATACAGGGACCCACAGCCAGACATTATGCAGAGAGTGAAAGATATTGGGACACTCATCCCTAACTGGGATGTCTCTATCAAATTCCTTCCCTCAAGGCTCAGGGAACCCTGCAGAAGAAGAAGCAGCAGAAAGAGTGTAAGAGCCAGAGAGGATGGAAGACACACACACATAAAAGGCTCCCTAAATCAACAGCATCAACAGTCATATGAACTTGAAGAGCCTGAGGCAGCATGCACAGAGCCTGCACAGGTCTGCACCAGGTCCATTGTGTATATATTATAGCTTCCAGTGTTGTGTTTTGATGGGATTCTGTGGTGTTTGAATACATGGGTCTCTGATTCTTCTGCCTTCTCTTGGGCTCCTTTGCTTTTCTGTTTGTTTGTCTTGTCCAACTCTGGTGTGTTAGGATTTATTTTATCCTATATTTTACTTTTAACATTATTTTTTAATATTTATCTACTATTATCCCTTGAAAGTCTGTTTGCTTTCTAATGAGAGACAGAAATGGAGAGGATCTGGATGGGAGAGGAGGTGGGGAGGAACTGGGTACTATGTTTAAAAAAAAGTCTATTTTCAATGAAGGACAAAGAAAAAGCAAAGCGAAGGAAAACCTGAAAAAGTATCTCTAAGTAGCTTAATCATGGCGTATGGCTAACCAAATTATGATTCTGTACTGTAAAAAAATAAATTAAATAAAAAATTGACACACATATTTTTAAAAAACCCAAAAAAACTCCAAAGTATTTATAAAATATTCAAAATCTGTCAACTGTGGGCTCTAAATTTAAATCCAAAATTCAACAGGGAAAACATTTCAGTGCTTAACAACTGGGACACACTCATGGTCCCTGGGTTCCACAGGACTTTGGCAGCTCTATTTCTTTGGTTCTTGCCTTCTGAAACACACAGAGATTGTTTCCAGGCCCAGACCAACAGCACTCCAAAGTTATTGCCATATTTTGTGGTCATCCCATAGTACTGGCATCTCCAAAATTCTGGGTTCCTTGCTGTAACTGGGTTTTACTTTCACTAATAGGCTCTCCTGACTTTTCCTCAGAAACTCTGACCCTGCTGTATGGTGCAAAGCCTCAACTTCTCTCCATGAGTGCTGTGGAATAAACTTTCTGTACACTATGTGAATGTATGTTACTATGATTGGTTTAATAAACAAGCTGACTGTCTAATGGCTGAACAGGATAAAGTTAGGTGGGAAAGTCAAACTGAGAATGATGGGATGAGGAAAGGTGGAGTCACCAGGAGGTGGAGGAGAAGCAAGAAAAGCATGCTGTGCTGAGAGAAGGTACCAAACCATGTGACAAAGCATAGATAAAAAATATGGGTTGATTTAAATGTAAGAGTAGTAACAAGCCAGAGTTATTGGCTGAGCTTTTATCTTTAGTCTTTGAGTCAGTTATTAGGGAAGCAGCTGCTGGTTATTTGGGAGCAGGTAGTTGGGACAGGAAGCTTCCACTGACACATGACACTTTCAGTTCTGTAGCTTTTACTGCAACTGGAACTGCACCTTTTTCAATGGCCTCTCACAACCTCTCATAGTGAAAAACGTCAATTGCTGTCCATGACCCCTTCAAAACTACTACAACCTGGGAAACTCTTATACAATACCAACTCTGACTGCCAGCCTTGGCCCCTTTGGACCATAGCTTCTGTGTGTACACCCTGAGGAAACATTTTTTGGATGATTTGTTTCAGTGATGTTGATTTCTTCTTCTTCTTTTCTTTTTTTTTTGATAATTAATTTTTTATTTAAAAATTTTCATATAATCTATTTTGATCATATGCGCTAAATTTCTCTGACCATTTACTGTTCCTCTTCACCCCCCCAGCCACCAATGCCATGCTCCTTTTTTTCTCTTTTATTCTCTCTCAAAAAAGGGCAAAATCAAAACAACCCCTCCCACAAAAACACAAAATCAAGACATACCAAACCAAAACCCAAATATGACAAAAAAAAACCCCAAAACAAAACCATTCATAAGATACACAACTAAATAAAACAACAACCAGAAAAAAGTCTCTGTGTGTTGGGTAACTTATGGAATAAGGCCTGCTCTGGAGTGTGGGTTGATATACCCAGTGACTTTTCATTGTAGAAAACGGATTTTCCCTTTCCCAGAAGATATCAATTACAAATGACTTCTTGGTTAGGGTAAGATTTTGTGTCCATGCCTCCTTTTCCATGATCTGATTTAGTATGCTTTGAATCTGTGCAGGTCTTGTGTATTCTGTCACCATCTCTCTGAGTTCATGTGTGTATCAGTCTGCTTCTGCATGGCATTGTTTCCCTAGGGATAGCTACCAACTCTGGCTTGTACAATCTTTCCATATCCTCAGGAGCTGAGCCTTGAGCTGAAGGGTCTGATAAAGACATACAACTAAGGACTGAGCACTACAAAGTCACTCTTTGCACATTATCCAGTTGTGTTCTCTGTCAGTTTCCATCTACTGCAAGAAGCTTCTCTGATGAGGGTTGGGCAGTGCATTGATTTATGGGTGTAGCACTATGTCTTTAGAGTCAATTTCTTGCTAAGTTCCTTTAGCAGAATAATAGTAGTAGGTTTTCCCCTAGGGCTCATGACTTACCTAGTCTCAGGTTCTTGGTCACTATACAGTGACAACTATGGGTTCCATCTTTCAGGATGGGCTTTAAATATAATTTTTTAAAGTGGTTAATTATACCCATAACATTTGTTCCTCTACTCCACCAGTATGTCTTGCAAGCAGGTCACTGTTATAAATATCAAGGTTTGTAGCTGGATGATATTGATGATCACTTCTCTCCTCCAGTGAAGTGCGGAGTACCTTGCAGCACAATAGAATCTAGTCAGTGGGCCTGGCTCATCTCATTGGGGATGGCTCAATTTCTTCGTGATTGATGACATAAGTAAGTTGTGTCCTTAGCAACAGGGCCTTACTGATGTGGGACTCCTCTCTATATTTTGTGAATATCATTGGTTAATAAAGAAGCTGCTTTTGGCCTATTCCAGTGCAGAATGAAGCAAGACAGGAAATCTAAGCAGATAGAGGAGGAGTGAGTAGATGGAGTCAAAGAGAAGCCGTGTAGTTGCCTCAGGAGACAACTGAGGCAACTACATGCTGGATGCCAGACAGAACCTTACCAATAGGTCACAACCACATGATGATACATAGAATAATAGAAATGAGTTAATTTAAGATATAAGAGCTAGCTAGAAATACGCTTAAGTGATTGGCCAAGAAGTATTTTAGTTAACACAGTTCCTGTGTGGTTATGTTGGGTCTGGGTGGCTGGGAACAAATGAACAGCCTCTCCCAACAGATCGGCACACCAATGTGGGGCTAACTACATCCATGTAAAACCTGAGAAAGCTGGGAAAAGAATTCTAAACACAGAAGAACAGAGTTAAGCACAACTTCTTGGTAGCTGGCATTTTTTTTTCCAGATGGGCTCTGTTTGCTGGCAGTGAGCAGGGTCACCATGGCTCTTTTAAGAGAGGTGCTCCTGATTTAGCATTATCAGCAAAAAGATGTATGGCTTCAAAATAGTGGCTTCTTGGTTCATGCTATTTGCACAAACAGCTCTGGCCCTTTCAGGAGGCCAAGCACTTAAATGGGGTTTGTGAGCAACATGTTACTAATTGCTTAATAGTGACATAGAACCAATGTGACCCTGGAGCTGGGGCAGTGTGCACAGCTTTCAGAGGCAGGGAACATGCCTCAGCAATGTTGGTCTGGGCAGAGACAACAGACAGTGCCGCAGTGTTGGTCCTAGTTATGCCCACTTAGCACTTAAAAAAAAGCACTCCTGGTCAAAAAATAATTACAGATAATGCAATAAAAGACAGATCCAGATTTTAAAAAACATCAAAATGGGCCACAGTGTTGGATAAATGTACATAGGCTTGGGAGAGAGAAGAAAAAAATATACACAGTTATAAAAAACAGTAAAATTTTTTAAAAAAATAAAACAAAGTCTTTAAAGAGACACAGTACAGACAGTCATAGATTAAAGGAGAAGAGAAAAATAAGTCATGTAAAGATAGAATACAAGCAGAGAGTCTGTGTTATGTATATTACTGTGTTTTCTTTGAATTTTTTGGCTCTAAATGAGCTAAGTACTGAAAGACATTTCATTGTACAGGCTACTAAGCCAAACCAACATATATATTTTAAAGGTATCTTGATTTCAAAATTTGGGTCTAAGGATATGCTACTTTGGAAAGGAGATTCTGCTTTTATTTCCACAGAGGATGGGAACTTGTGGATTCCTTCCAGACTAAGGTTTGATGGACCAAGATCACCCGAAAAGTCTCTGTGAACACCCCAAAATACTCTGCCCAACAAAAATCAGGAAGCAGTTTGGAGAGAACTATACCAAAGTTCCCCAATATTGTTTATAAGTGTTTATTTACATTTAGAGGGGGATATGATACAGAGAAGAATACTTTGCATTGGTATGGATCTTCTTTTATTGATAAAATTTAAGGTCAATTTTATTATATATATTTCTGCTCTTGATTAAGATATTGTGTTTGTGCAGCTCATTTAAAAATGTAATGTATATTTAAGAAATACAGGTTAATAGATAGTCATCTATAATAGTCAAGCTTGTAGTCATGTTAGTTAGGTTTCCTATATGTACAAAGATATATTTCAAATGGATAGTTATTCTTCAAATCTTTCAAAGACCTTCAGAATATGGCATTTAAAATGTTTAAGAGCTTAGGACTTTTCATGACAATGAGACCCATCTGCTCCTGACAGCACCAATCTACTTCAAGAGAATGATGGACATTGAAGAATCTTCTCATAGAGTTTCTGTAGCCATTTGGGCAAGAAACTGCTCTTGCCTGGACTGCTTGATGTTATAGTCTATGAATTGGACATGTAGGACCCACAGAAAAGTGACTGCTGAACTTACCTAATTGTGAGATGTTCCTTTGGGGTTCCTGTTTCATGAAAGAGTCTGCCAGACATTCTGCAGGACGGAGAAGAAAGTGA
Organism: Chionomys nivalis; assembly: GCF_950005125.1. Taxonomy (NCBI): domain Eukaryota; kingdom Metazoa; phylum Chordata; class Mammalia; order Rodentia; family Cricetidae; genus Chionomys; species Chionomys nivalis. The sequence continues at coordinate 78,516,024 of NC_080089.1, read as the reverse complement.
CTGACAAACTGCCAGTATAGGTATCTTTGAAATTTCCTGCTATATGGAAAAGTCTGCTGGGTACTATGGACCTTTAGGCTGAAGATGGGTGACCCAATTGTACAGAAGAACTTTGAGTGACTGTCCAGGCAGTGAGATGTCTCTGTTAGTTCTAGAGTTTTCAAATTTGCTTACAATGCACTTTCTGTTTACTTAGGTAATATTATATCCTTCTTCAGTCTTTGATGGAGCTGAAGAAAGATAGTTATAATTGTAAAAGAAAGATTTGATATAAAACTTTAGACTCACAAAAATAGGATAGATGATAAAGCATTTTCCTTAATTTGCCAAATATAAATGGACTAAATATTGAACTGTAATTCTTGATTGATAACTGTTTTGTTGTATGTAATCTTATTATGTTAAAACTAAAATCTTCCTTTTTAATTAGACAAATATGGAGAGGTGATGTGGGAGAGTTCCCTCTGTATGCTTTGAATCTTGATAAGGCCTGTACTGAATTTCTATGTTGCTTTGAGCATGGGAGTTCTTTCCATCTTCTGATTTCTTCTATTTCTTTATTCAATGAATTAAAATTTTTATTATACAATGTTTTACTTGCTTGGTTAGAGTTATTTCAAGATATTTCATTTTTTTAGGCTACTGTGAAATGTAAAATGCTCTAGCTAAGACTTCAACCCACTATATTGACTTGATATGGAGAAAATGGAAACTCTTGTCTTTTTCTTGATTTTAGTGGAAATGCTTCAACTTTCTTTCCATTTTTATTGACATTGTCTGTGGGGTTGCTGTAAACTGCCTTTATTTATGTCCTTTGTATCCCTAGTATCTCTAGGATTTTTATCATGAAGGGATGTTAGAGATTTGTCAAAGGCCATTTATTCACCTAATATGATGTTCATGTGGTTTTTGTCTTTTAGTTTGTTTATGTGGTGAGTTATGCTTATTGATTCTTAGATGCTGGACCATCCCTGTATTTCCGGGGTGAATCCAACTTGACCATGGTGGATAATCTTTTTCATGTGTTCTTAAATTTTGTTTGCAAGTAGTTTATTGAGAATTTTGGATCTATGTTAATAAGAGATATTAATCTATAATTTTCTTTTATTGTTGGGTCTTTGTGTATTTTTGATAGTAGGGCAATAGTCATTTCATAAAAAGAATTTAAAAATGTACTTTTAATTTTTATTTTGTATAATAATTTGAGGCATACTTACATTAGTTCTTTGAAGGTCTAGTAGAAAGAATTCTACTATACTGAATCCATCTGGCTCTTGTTCTCTTAACCACAGGTGACTAGTATTGATTGTCTCAGCAATTAAAAGACTTGCCTTTAGTGCTTCTTATTTACAACCAATTCTTCAGCCCCATCTGACTAAAGCAATAGATTCTTAATCCAAAATATCAAACAGTCAAGCCAGGTCTCCATAGTTTCATTGCACTTGACATTTTTACCTTCCAAGCTTCCAGAGAACAGACTGCTGAGCTATGATCACTCAACATCATTTCCAGCTCAAAGTTCAAATGCCATCATAATCCTCTCAGAAACACAGTCAGGCTTGTCAGAGCAATTTTGTACTCCTCTTACCAGTTTCTTAATTTTCAATTACTGTGATGAAAATCAGTTTCTGGTGGAATAGGATTATTTAATCCGGCAACTCCAAGGTAACAACAGTCCATCACTGAGGGAAGTCAGAGCAGGAACCTGGAAGAAAGAACTGAACAGAGGTCATGGATGAGCAAACCAAACATCAGCACTCCTCCATGACCTCCGGTTAAGTTCCTGGGTCAGCGGATGTTTTCCATGGTGCTCGCAAGGGCCCTTTCCAGTGTTTGTTTATTTTCAAGATGACCTCTTCTGCAGCCCAATCCACTTTGCTTACATGGACTAATTCACAGTTTTGTTTTTGGCTAAGACAGTCCCCTGGTCTGAGATCCTCTTAGGAGGGATTTCATCATGTTCATGCAAGACTTGCTACATAAGAAAGGTCTATTTGAGGACAGGAGACTCAAGTCTCCTAGTCAAGTCAAATGAAAGAAAATTCTTCTTGAATGACTTTTCTATGTCTTGTTGAGTTGCATTTATTTCTCATTATTGATTACATATGTATGTATGCATGTCTACTATGTCAGAGCTCACCACTGTAGAACAGAACACCATGTTTGTCACGTAGGCATCCTTTAGTCTCTGTGAGCAGTTTTCTTAGACTCTCTTTTACATGATTCACTTCACGGGAGGGTTTGAATCATCCTACTGTGGATGGGAAAAGCCACAGCTCTTCCCTAAGACGGTGATTACTGGTTTCAGCAGATTCCTGGCTCTCGTCTTTTCAGATATAGTCTATGGGGATGATGGAACAATAGTTTTAATGGCAGAGTTGATTCCTCCAGTTCCTGGAAATCTTCTGGGACTGTGCTCTGTGGTTCTCTTTAGAATGTGAATGGTCAGTAATTATTGTTTTCATAGCCTTTTGTCAAGTTTTGAGTCAAGAGTACAAGTTCCATTTAATAGTGTGCAACCAAATAAACTAAACCCCCTGACTCCTTTATCCTTCTGTTATATCAGAGTACTGAATCCCTAACTTCAATTGCTTTCCACCTTATATTTTGAGATCCAATCTTCTTCTATTGAGTCTGGAGATTTGTTTTGGTTAATATGGGTGGCTAGCAAGTTTTTGGAATCCATCTGCCTATACCCTGCCTCTTGTGCTCCCCCTGAGCTTATGGATGCCCATGGCCAAGACTGGCTTTTACATGTGTGCTGAGGGTCTGAACTCAGGTCTCTCATTTGTACAGCAAGCACTTCCTTCTTGCTAGCACTCTCTCTGTCTCTAACTTGGGGGATCCTGACTTGTCTAAGCCTCTGTAAAAAAGCTAGATTAACTCCTTGTCTGATGGATTTTGATTCTTTTAAAGTTAAAACCCTATTGTTGATCTCTACAGAAGCTGAATCTTTGAAGAATATTTGATTGGGCAAATAGGAAAGAATCCTTGAAAGCACCAACTATCATGGACAGGAGGAGGTGGTGAGAATGCAAGGAGCTAAGCAATGGACTGTTAGAGGAAGCAGAGCTCATCTGTTTCCCAAGGGATGCCAGGGTCGACACTCCATGACCAAGAGCTCAGATTCAGGGATTCTGTCATTAAGGGGGCATTTTTTTTCTGGGTGGGGGTTGGAAAGAAATGAGAATCATACCCAAACTTGTAACATAGGGGTTAGTTAGGGAGATGGTTGAGTAAGTGAAAGTGTTTTTTGCTGAGCCTGACCTGAGTTGAACCCACAGAACCAACATGGAAGACTTCTGACACACACACACATACACACACACACACACACACACAGAGAGAGAGAGAGAGAGAGAGAGAGAGAGAGAGAGAGAGAGAGAGAGAGAATGAGAATGAACATACTGAAAAAGATTAAAAAACAACCCTTGTGAGATGACAGCACACAGGTATTTGGTAAAGCAATGCCATCATTATACTCACTGTGTCAGGAACACAAATTACACACTAGATTCTGTAGTATCTCTGTTTACGAAAATCTATAGAAGACAGAAAAAGAAGTTGGATACAGGTGGAAAAAGCATAGCTATCAGGTGCTATGGCCAGAGAGACAGCAAGATCTGGGAATGCAGGAAGCTACTCTAGGAGGGGGAAGTTCCCCTGAACCATTGGAGCAGTGGAATCAGAAGTTAGTAGGACCCCGAGGCTGTGAGTGTGGGAGAAGTCTTAGCTCAACAATTGGGATGATGGTATTGAGTGCATGATTTTGGTTCCTCTCCAACCTTTTCCTTGGAGCCCCCAAGACCAAGGGCGTTAGTAGTCTAAATTGTTGCACAGTTCTCCTACACAGGCTCATACTTTACTTCAGTGCTGGGCTTAATAAGAGATGTTTCTTGATGCTCAAGAACCAGTTTGGTCAGCAAAAATGTCTTATGGTTTTTAGGAATATTTGAATCACATACTCTTTTTATAAGTAACATTATACAAAGATGAAATTTTAAGTTAAGTGTTAACTCTTTTTAAATTGGAAACATTCATGCTTCTGGAGGCTTGAGTCATACCTTCAGAAATAGAATTCAAGCACGCCTCCATAAAACATGCTGCTTACTGCTTCTCCCTCCTTCATGAGTACTCCATAGATCTAGTCTCTCCTCCCAGAGTCCTGAAACCTACTCCTTTGGAGTAGATCTCTTGGGATTGGGATGATTGGGTTCAGGTGGTGACTGAGAAGCACCAACTGGGGACTGGGGGAGGCTGTAGTGGTTTCTTCCCTGGAGTGCTGGGACCTTCACTGTACTTCTTGCTGGGACTCCTCTTCTTCTCAGTTTAGATTGCGCAGGATGTTCTCTCCCCAAGCTCTTCATTCCTATGGTAGAACCCAATTTCTGCCTTTCTGTTTCTCAATACTTCCCAGCCTTCCCCTAATTTTTTCAGCTTTCTCACACCTCTGTCAGTCATTCTGTCACTAGAGCTTTATCACATCCTGTGGGAGATTTTTTCTTCTTCTGGGACTTTGAAGGACACAAAAAGGGGTACTATTTAAAAAAATAACATTGAGTAAGAATTAGAAGTTGATTGGTCACTAATTCAGTATAAACAAGAAATCGTTTTACTTTTCAGTCTTTATTTACCCCATATAAAAAGGGCAGGAATTATCTTCTGATTCAAAATCAAGTTAGGATAAATGACTGCAATAGAAAGTAGCAGGTTAGATTTGGAAATTCAAAGTTATTTTTAGAAACTCAAACTGATATGTGCTGGTTAAACTGGAAATCATCTCAGATTCTACAGGGGGATTAAAAAAATTCTCGGGAGGCAGAGGCAGGCAGATCTCTGTGAGTTCGAAGCCAGTCTATTCTACAATGTGAGTTCCAGGACAGCCAAGGCTATTCCATAGAGAAACCCTGTCTCAAAAAAAAAAAACCACAAACAAATAAATAAATAGATAAATAAATAAAAATAAATCTATGTATCTATCTATTTATCTACCTATCATTTGTCTATCTTGTTTTTTTTTTTTTTTTTTGGTTAGGGCTTTGTCATGTTCTATTTTACTACTCCAGATGGGCTCTCTCTCTCTGTCTCTCTCTCTCTTTCTCTCTCTCTTCATTTGTTTGTTTGTTTTTACATCCCAATTAAAATTTACCCTTCCTCCCCTCTCCCCATTCTCTCCCTCCATCCTTAACCCCTCTCTCCTTACCCCATTCACCCTCACCCATGGTATATCAAGCTGCAGTGAGACTAGGTACCTCCTTTCTATTAAGGATGGATGAGGCAATCTGGTAGGAGGAAAGGGTCCCCAAAGCAGGAGATACCAGAGATAGCACATAGTTTTTTTTTTTTGTTGTTTTTTTTTTTAAAATTTTTCTATTCTTTCCCCAGATCCCAAAAAGAAAAAGCGAAACAAATCAAACACTTGTCTTAGTTTGCTTTTGATTGCTGTGGTAAAGACCATTACCAAAGACAGTGTGAGGAAGGAAGGGTTTATTTAACTTACATATCCTATGCCACAGTCTATTGAGGAATGCTAAGTCAGGAACTCAAGAAAGGAACTTGGAAGTAGAAACCAAAGCAGAAACTGTGGAGAAACATTGCTTTCTGACTTGCTTTCCTGCTTTCTTATACCACCCGGAATCACCTGCCCACAGGCTATATCACAGGGGGCTGGGCCCTCTCACATTAATCACCAATGAAGAAAATGTCACAGACTTGTCTATAGGCCAATCTGACGGAGACATATTCTCAGTGGAGGTTTCTCTTCCCAAATGACCGAAGCTTGTAACAACTTGACAAAAAACCAACCAACATATCCCCAAAACTAACTATTTGGTGTTTCATCGAAACAACAGATACCCTTTTAATAAAAGCAGATTCATCAGTTCTGCTCACAGAGTTCTGCTTCCACGGAATATTTTGACGTACAGCTATGGCTTATTCAGAAGGCCAACGGTAAACTACCACGGGTGGGGATGAATGAGAGGTTATGGAGAGGACAATGATCAGCAGAGGATACTGATCCAGATGACAAAGAAAAGGAGAGATTTGTCTCAGTGGGAAGGAGAATGATCACTACATGTTTTAACCTGTTAACTAAATATAGTAGAAAGCAAAACCATCTCCGTGGTATTTTCAAAACTTTTGTTTAGTATTTAATTTGGAAACAAAGACCAAAAAGAAATCCTAAAGGTGATGTGATGTTTAATCTTGCTTGAGACCTTGATGAAGATTAGAATCACCAGGTCAGTCACCTCTAACCCTGTATGGGAGGGGCTTTAGGCTAATTGAGATAGAAAGACTCACCCTAAATGTGAGTTAGCATTCCATGGGCTGGGGTCCGAGACTGCATGGAAAGGAGAGGGTGAGCTGAGCCTAAGCACCCATCCACTGCTGTCTACTCCTGACTGTGGACATGTGTGGCAAGCTGCTATCTGCCCCCAACTTCATATGTTCTCTGCCATGACAGGGTATCCTCTGTAGGTATAAGACAACATGAACCCATCCTTCCTTGGGTTGCCCTAGTCAGGCGTTTGTCACAGCAATGCAACAAACAACCAATAAAGACAGTGGCTCATAGAATTTGATATTCATACACATATATGGTGAGTGTACTTCCACGAAAGTTCACCAATAATGATCTAACATAAATTGGGAAATTTTGAAAATGTAAACAAATGGAATAATAATCACTACTTGAATTTGTTCATTATTTTATTTTCTCTTCATTATACAAAGTGACAGAACATTCATTGGAATTAGCAAAGGCTTTCTCACTAAAACTTCAGCCCTGTTTAATTGATTTCTGTGTTTGAAATAGCTTCTCTAGGGTCCTTCAAGCCCATGATGCAGACATACACTCTAACCCCAATGCCGTACAGGTTGTGTTTTGAAGTTCTTCCAGCTTTTATCAGTCATGCCTGATTTCACTTGGGATTTATTTTTTGAAATCAACATCAACAACACACAAAGGCTCCAAAAATTTCCTCATTTTAAAAGCAGCTTGAATCAATTCAGCTTTGGCACATCAGAGAACGACCCAAACATTTCATTCTATTATGTCATGTTTTGGCATATACAGTTGTCCCTCCATGTCCATGGAGGGTTGGCTCTGTGATCCTACAGATGCTAAAATCTATGGTTGCTCAAGTCTCTGTTTGAAATAGCTGGTTTTCGCACATAGCCCACGCACATCCTTCTAGTCTTTAGAGTTTGTTGTTGTTGTTTTTGAGATAGGGTCTTGCTATATTGTCCAAGAAGACCTTGTCTTCTAGACTCAAGCAATCTTTCATCTTCAGTTACCTGAATAATTGGCTCACCATCTAGTACTCTCATGTACTTAATTTCTAGATTACGTATAATGCAATGCAAATGCTATACAAATACTTGCTTTGTTATATTATTCAAGGAATAATGGCAAGAAAGAAGTCTATACATGTTCAGCCCAGATAGAGTTTTCCTCCTAAGAATCTGTTGTTCATTGGTGTGTGAATGTATATGGGATCCACAGACCTGAAAGGCTGGCTTCCATTGTCAGCACCCACACCACTTTGCTCTGTTGGCATCTGCATTTCCCTTGTTGCCTTACTCACACCTTACACTCCTCTTCTCTGAAACTAACAAGGAATTATTTGAAGGAGATTAACAGAAAGCTGATTTAAATTTAGAAACTATCAGAACCTGGGGATAGGAGGAGAGAAGGTAGGTGAGAGTAATACAAAAGATGAGCTGGGTTCCCAGTTCCCAAACATCTTGTAAGTATAGTTATTCTTTCTTGATACCCACCAGAAATTAGAAGGGACAGCTTTATTTCCCCCAAGAACGCAAGAGTAATTAGAGTAATTAGCTCTACTCAGCAGTAGAATCTAAATATTTTCTGGTTATATTGTACAGTGTAGACATTTTGCAGAAATGATATGGAATAGTCATGAGAACTGAAATAAGTTTCTTGAATCACAGCTACTGCAGAAGCTTCAGCTATTGTTCCTTGTAGTGGGAGCTGTGGGCTGGTGTTCCTGCCACCCAGCTCCCGGCCGCCTGGCTAGCTCATGCCCCAAAATAACAACACACAAACTGTATTCATATAAACACTGCCTGGCCCATTTCTATTAATGTGTGTAGCACCACGAGGTGTGTTTACCAGGAAGATTCTAGCCTACGTCCATCCTGGGTTGGAGCTTCATCGCGTCTGCCCCAGAGAGCAGAGCTAAGGCATATGAGCTCACTTCTTCTCCCTCCCAGCATTCTGTTCTGTTTATTCCACCCACCTAAAGGCTGGCCAATCAAATGGGCCAAGGCAGTTTCTTTATTAGCCAATGACCTTCCTCCATCAGTTCCTAATGAACTTTTACATTATTGAGAGTTAATTACTATTTTTTGAACATTTTTAGTTAAGAAATTTTGATAACGGTCATTGATTCTAACATTCCCTTCAGTATTTCTGCTGTAACCTAGCAAAGGATGGTAGCAATGTGACATTTAATAGAAACATCAGGTAATCCATATGTAGTAAAGTTGAAAGGTAAATTATGCACATCATCTATAATATACAGTGTATACAACGATATAAAATTCTTCTTAATATTTATTTGGTGAGAATTTATTATGACACTAATGATAACAAGTCAAAGTAGGTTACTAAAGATAGAGCTTATGTCCCCCTCCCGCCCCCAAAGTCTGAAAGTAGCTTTAGAATGAAACTTAGGCTAATTTTCAGATTGCATGGATATACCAATGAGCTATGTAGAACAGTGACTGAGAGTTTTGCTATTTTCTCCGCTTGTCATATTGCAATAGAACTCAGAGATGTTGATTTTTGCAAGGAAAGGTAAAATTGGCAATGGCTCATTTGTCAAAATATGCAAGAGAATATGAGTAGAAAAGGAAACCGAGTAGGTGCCAGGATGGGTTGTGACAGAGAAAGGTCTTATTGACTTGCCAAGAAATGTTTATTTGAGGATGACCTTGACAGCCATGGGAAGAAGCTTCTGTAGTATTAGCAGTGTGACCTGTGAAATGGTTCTCCACTTATTTAATCTGGGATTCGCCTGAGAGAGATGGACTCACGGCCACTCTAATTTTCTCCTTTAGTTACTGGCTAGGAAAAAGTGGCTAGGAAAAAGAGGCAACAGTGAACCAAAGGGAAGAGAAGGAGACCTGGGGCGCCAGGGTACTTAAATATTATTTCTTATTTTGGGAATGGTAATTGCATTCCTGAGGTTAAAGAGGAAGTTAAACAATGTTGAGTTCAAAGGTTCATGTCCCTCTGGCTCTGGGACACTTCACAGGGGTGCTATGTGAGGGCGGGATGAAGTAACACCTGTTGGTCTCTTCAGTCTCTTTGAGTTTGGGGTTCTGGTTCATGAAGAGAGGATGGAGGTTGTGAGTGCTCTCCTCTTCTGGTCCTAGAGGTGAGTGAGGAGCCTTGCTTCCTTTGCAGTTACTGCTGCTCTCTCCTGGACAGCTTTCACAGGTAAGGAGAGAATCAACATTGTTCCATTCCATTGGAGTCTCAGCATTCCTGCCTGGTTCCCTGCAGAGACCTCTCCTGGCTGAATTTGTTTACAGACCTTGTTCTTGCAGGATAGGAGGTCATTTATTGTGTATTGTCTTTTCTCTCACCCAGTTTTACTGGTGAGGCTTCTAGTACACCATCTTACCTAGAAACTATGAACAATACAGTCTTCATATAATCAGTGAGTTACTGAAGAAATCGATGAGAATGTAAAACATTTTCAAGAACAAACAAAAGTGAAAGCCCAACTAACAAGAAATTTTTTTTTTCTCTTTTGGTGAGTCACATCTGCTGTTCTTTTGGAGACAAGGCCACGCATGCGCAGAAAATACAGTCTCCAAGTGGACTACAAACCCCAATGGTACAATGAAAAACCACGCACGCGCAGGACACTTCCTCCCAAAATGCCCAGAGCCCTTTAAAAATGGGCGTTCCAACCCCCTCTCTCTCTCTCGCTCCCCTCCCCTTTTCCCTTCCGTCTCTTCACTCCCGCTCCTTGTATGTTACCCTCCCCCATTAAAGTTTACCCACGTGGGACCCCGCGTGTCTCGTCTCTCCTTCCCCAACCCCGCGTGTCTCGTGTCTCCCCCTCCTGAACAACACCCCCGCATAAAAAATAATAACAACATCCTTTATTAGCAAATGTCATTCTGTCCCTAAGAACTTTTTTTTTCTTTTTTTATTCTTTTTTAATTAAAATTTCCAACTGCTCCCCGTTTCCCATTTCCCTCCCCCTCCTCCCACATATTGCCCCCTCCCCCCACTCCCCTCTCCCTATCCCCACTCCTCTTCTCCTCCCCCTAGTCCACTCCCCCTCCCTCTCGATACTGAAGAGCAGTCCAAATTCCCTGCTCTACAGGAAGACCAAGGTCCTCCCACTTCTATCTAGGTCCAGGAAGGTGAGCATCCAAACAGGCTACGCTCCCACAAAGCCAGTTCATGTATTAGGATCAAAACCTAGTGCCATTGTCCTTGGCTTCTCATCAGCCTTCATTGTCCGCCTTGTTCAGAGAGTCCAGTTTCAACCCATGCTTATTCAGTCCCAGTCCAGCTGGCCTTGGAGAGCTCCCAATAGATCAGTTCCACTGTCACTGTGGGTGGGTGCACGCCTCGTGGTCCTGATTTCCTTGCTCATGTTCTCCCTCCTTCTGCTCCTCATTTGGACCTTAAGAGCTCAGACGGTTGATCCAAATTGGGTCTCTGTCTCTCTCTCGATCCATCGCCAGATGAAAGTTCCTGTGCCATTCTCCTTGGCCTCTCGTCAGCTCTCATTGTCCACCACATTCAGAGAGTCCGGTTTTGTCCCATGTTTTTTTCAGTAGCAGTCCAGCTGGCCTTGGTGAGCTCCCAATAGATCGGCCCCCCCTGTCTCAGTGGTTGGGTGCACCCCTCATGGTCCTGACTTCCTTGTTCATGTTCTCTCTCCTTCTGTTCCTCATTATAACCTTGGGAGCTCAGTCCGGTGCTCCAGTGTGGGTCTCTGTCTCTATCTCCATCCATCGCTAGATGAAGGTTCTATGGCGATATGCAAGATATTCATCAGTATGATTATAGGATAGGTTCATTTCAGGTTCCCTATCCTCAGGTGCCCCAATGAACTAACTGGGGACATTGCCCTGGGCATCTGGTAGCCATTCCAGGTTCAAGTCTCTTGCCAACCCTTAGGTGGCTCCCTTAACTAAGGTATGAGTTTCCCTGCTCCCCAATCCAACCTTCCTTTAACCCCAATCACCCCGATTCCCCCAGTTCCCCTCATCCTCTCCTTCACACTTTTCTCTCCCCATCACCCCTCATCCCCATCCCACCCCACCCCCCAAGATTCCAATTTTTTGCCCATCAATCTTGTCTATTTCCCATAGCTGGGAGGATATCTATATGTTTTTCCTTGGGTTTACCCTCTTGTTTAGCTTCTTTAGGATCACAAATTATAGACTCAGTGGCCCCTATCCATGGCTAGAAACCAATTATGAGTGAGTACATCCCATGATCTTCTTTTTGGGTCTGGGTTACCTCACTCAGGATCGTATTTTCTATTTCCATCCATTTGCATGCAAAATTCGAGAAGTCATTGTTTTTTACCGCAGAGTAGTACTCTAATGTATATATATTCCACACTTTCTTCATCCATTCTTCCATTGAAGGACATCTAGGTTGCTTCCAGGTTCTGGCTATTACAAATAATGCTGCTATGAACATAGTTGAACAAATGCTTTTGTCATATGATAGGGCATCTCTTGGGTATATTCCCAAGAGTGCTATTGCTGGGTCCAGGGGTAGGTTGATCCCAATTTTTCTGAGAAACCGCCACACTGATTTCCAAAGTGGTTGCACAAGTTTGCAGTCCCACCAGCAATTGATGAGGGTACCCCTTTCTCCACAACCTCTCCAGCAAAGGCTATCATTGGTGTTTTTGATTTTAGCCATTCTGACAGGTGTAAGATGATATCTCAAAGTTGTTTTGATTTGCATTTCTCTGATCGCTAAGGAGGTTGAGCATGACCTTAAGTATCTTTTGGCCATTTTAACTTCTTCTGTTGAGAATTCTCTGTTCAGTTCAGTGCCCCATTTTTTAATTGGGTTAATTATCCTTTTAAAGTCTAGTTTCTTGAGTTCTTTAAAATTTTGGAGATCAGACCTTTGTCTGTAGTGGGGTTGGTGAAGATCTTCTCCCAGTCAGTAGGCTGCCTTTTTGTCTTAATGACAGTGTCCTTTGCTTTACAGAAGCTTCTCAGTTTCAGGAGGTCCCATTTATTCAATGTTGCCCTTAATGTCTGTGCTGCTGGGGTTATACATAGGAAGCGATCTCCTGTGCCCATATCTTGTAGGGTACTTCCCATTTTCTCTTCTATCAGGTTCAGTGTGTTCAGATTGATATTGAGGTCTTTGATCCATTTGGACTTGAGTTTTGTGCATGGTGATAGATATGGGTCTATTTTCATTCTTCTACAGGTTGACATCCAATTGTGCCAGCACCATTTGTTGAAGATGCTTTCTTTCTTCCATTGTATACTTTTAGCTCCTTTATCGAAAATTAGTTGTTCATAGGTTTGTGGGTTAAAATCCGGGTCTTCTACACGATCCCATTGGTCGACTGCTCTGTTTTTATGCCAGTACCACGCTGTTTTCATTACTGTAGCTCTGTAATAGAGTTTGAAGTCAGGGATGGTAATGCCTCCAGAAGTTCCTTTATTGTATAAGATTGTTTTGGCTATCCTGGGTTTTTTGTTTCTCCATATAAAGTTGATTATTGTCCTTTCAAGATCTGTGAAAAATTTTGATGGGATTTTAATGGGGATTGCATTGAATCTATAAATTGCCCTTGGTAGAATTGCCATTTTTACTATGTTGATCCTCCCAATCCAGGAGCAAGGAAGATCCTTCCATTTTCTGGTATCCTCTTCAATTTCTTTCTTCAATGCCTTAAAGTTCTTGTCAAATAGATCTTTCACTTCCTTGGTTAGCGTTACTCCAAGATATTTTATGCTTTTTGTGGCTATCGTGAAAGGTGATGATTCTCTTATTTCCCCCTCTGCTTCCATATCCTTTGTGTATAAGAGGGCGACTGATTTTTTGGAGTTGATCTTGTATCCTGCCACATTACTAAAGGCGTTTATCAGCTGTAGGAGTTCTTTGGTGGAGTTTTTGGGGTCGCTCATGTACACTATCATATCATCTGCAAATAATGCAAGTTTAACTTCTTCCTTTCCAATTTGAATCCCCTTTATCCCCTTATGTTGTCTTATTGCTATTGCTAAAACTTCGAGAACTATATTGAAGAGGTATGGAGAGAGTGGACAGCCTTGGCGTGTTCCTGATTTTAGTGGGATGGCTTTAAGTTTCTCTCCATTTAATTTGATATTAGCTGTCGGCTTGCTGTATATAGCTTTAATTAAATTTAGGTATGACCCTTGTATCCCTAATCTCTCCAAGACTTTTATCATAAAGGGATGTTGAATTTTGTCAAATGCTTTTTCAGCGTCTAATGAAACGATCATATGGTTTTTTTCTTTCAGTTTATTTATATGATGGATTACATTGATAGATTTGCGTATGTTAAACCAGCCCTGCATCTCTGGTATGAAGCCTACTTGATCATAATGGATAATTTTTCTAATGTGTTCTTGGATTCGGTTTGCCAGAATTTTGTTGAGGATTTTTGCGTCGATGTTCATGAGTGAGATTGGCCTGTAATTTTCTTTCTTGGTTGGGTCTTTGTGTGGTTTTGGTATCAGAGTTACTGTAGCTTCATAAAAGGAATTTGGCAATGACTCTTCTGTTTCTATATTGTGAAATACCTTAAGGAGTATAGGTATTCGGTCTTCTTGGAAGTTCTGGTAGAATTCCGCATTGAAACCATCTGGTCCTGGACTTTTTTTGGAAGGGAGGTTTTTGATAACCGCTTCTAATTCTTCACGACTAAAAGGTCTATTTAGGTTGTTCACCTGGTCCTGGTTTAGCTTTGGTATATGGTACTTATCTAAAAAAGTGTCCATTTCTTTTACATTTTCCAGTTTTGTGGCATATAGGCTTTTGTAGTAAGATCTAATGATTCTCTGAATTTCCTCTGTGTCTGTGGTTATATCTCCCTTTTCATTTCTGATCTTATTAATTTGCAGATTCTCTCTCTGCCGTTTGATTAGTTTGGATAGGGGTTTATCAATCTTGTTGATTTTCTCCAGGAACCAGCTTTTTGATTTATTGATTCTTTCAATTGTTTTCTGTGTTTCTATTTTGTTGATTTCAGCCCTCAGTTTGATTATTTCCAGTCTTCTACCCCTTCTAGGTGAGTCTGCTTCTTTTTTTTCTAGAGCTTTCAGGTGGGCTGTTAAGTCTCCAATGTGTGCTTTCTCTGTTTTCTTTAAGTGGGCAGTTAGTGCTATGATCTTTCCTCTCAGGACTGCTTTCATAGTGTCCCATAGGTTTGAGTATGTTGTTTCTTTATTTTCATTGTCTTCAAGGAAGACTTTAATTTCTTTCTTTATTTCTTCCTTAATCCAGGTATGGTTCAGTAGTTGACTATTCAGTTTCCATGAGTTTGTAGGCTTTCTGGGGCTAGCATTGTTGCTGAATTCTAGCTTTAATCCATGGTGATCTGATAAAATACAGGTGGTTATTAATAATTTTTGTAGTTTGGATGCTCACCTTCCTGGACCTAGATAGAAGTGGGAGGACCTTGGTCTTTCTGTAGAGCAGGGAATTTGGACTGCTCTTCAGTATCGAGAGGGAGGGGGAGTGGACTAGGGGGAGGAGAAGTGGAGTGGGGATAGGGTGAGGGGAGCGGGGGGAGGGGGCAATATGTGGGAGGAGGGGGAGGGAAATGGGAAACGGGGAGCAGTTGGAAATTTTAAGTAAAAAAGAATAATAAAAAAAATAATTTTTGTAACTGTGAATGTTTGCTTTGTTACCGAGTATGTGGTCAATTTTTGAGAAGGTTCCATGGGCTGCAGAGAAGAAGGTATATTCTTTCCTATTTGGGTGGAATATTCTATAGATGTCTGTTAAGTCCATTTGATTCATTACCTCCATTAATTCTCTTATTTCTCTGTTAGGTTTCTGTCTAATTGACCTGTCCATTGGTGAGAGAGGAGTATTAAAGTCTCCTACTATTAATGTGTGCGGTTTGATGGCTGCCTTGAGTTTTAACAATGTTTCTTTTACGTACATGGGTGCTTTTATATTAGGGGCATAGATATTCAGGATTGAGATTTCATCCTGATGAATTGTTCCCTAACAAGAAATTTTTAGAATATAGTTAAGGCAGGTCTAAGAAAAAAATTAATACATTACAAATGTTTGTATTAAAAATCAGAAAGATCTGTAATAAACAATGATACATCTCAAGGTCCTAGTCAAACAAGAACCATCCAAACCCCAAAGCAGTAGATGATAAGAAAATATATAAATCGGGGCAGAGATTAATAACAAATATATTATATTAGTTTCTTTTTTCTTTGCTGTTACAAAACCCGACAAAACAACTTTAAGGGGGAAGGTTTATTTAGGCTTACAATTTGAGGGTATAGTCCATTACGGAGGGGAAGCCATAGTGACAAGAGCATGAGACATTGACCACAATGTATGGCAGTCAGAAAACAGAGGGACAGACAAAGGCTTATATTTGTCTTGCTTTCTCTTATGTAGAATGTTGATCCTGTAAATAGCGTGGTATTAAGATTAAGCCACAGAGTATCTTGGCAGGTTGGAGCCAAGGTGTGCCATTAAGAGACCACACCATGCAACAGATCTCATGTAAGAGGTTTATTGTGGCACACTGCTCAGGGGTGGGAAGTGGAGATGCCTTAGAGTGGGGATATGAGACACAGACAGACACAGAGACAGGCAGACAGACAGACAGGGAGACAGGGAGACAGAGGAAATGAGAAGAAGCTGTGATGTCAGAAGGGACTTTTTAAAGGTCACGTGTGTTGCATAGGAAACTACACAACTCATAGTAACAGATAGGGTCCTAGTGTTGCTCAGACCCATGGGAGGGGAGCAAACAGGCACCAGGCAAGCTTACCAAGTCACAGGCACCAAGGTTAGGATATGTGGTGAAAGGAATCTAGGCAGGTTGGGGTCAAGTTGTGCTGCTCAGAGATAGCCTCCATGACAGGGACCTAATGCAAATGATTTATTGGTGTGTGTGTGTGGGGAGAGAACAGAAGGGCGGCTCAGAGTGTGGAAAGGAGAGAGAAAGGTGGAGACAGTCAGACAGACAGGGAGAGATACTGGGAGACAGGGAATGAGAGAGAGCAGCCTCCAGTGCTGTCCAGAGGGGTCTTTCAAAGAGCACATGTGTGCTGCATCTGGTGGCGGTGTTGCTGGCGTAAGCAGCTGGCGTTGAGTTGCTATAGGGGAGGCTGGTGAGCACCAGATTTACAACAGTGGATCTTCGGTTCTATTTCATTATTATTATTATTAATTAAAAATTTCATTTATTTTACATCCCCATTGCTGCTTCCCCTCCTGCTTCTCTCCCTCACCTGTGTTGTCTGTCATCATCCACCCACTCCCATGACCGCCACCTACACCTTCTGCGTGTGTGTGACAGTTGTGTAGCTCGGTCTGTTTGTAGGGTTCCTAGCAGTGGGATCAGAGCCTTGTCTTCAGTCTTAATTAATCCAGTCTAAAAACTCCTTCACAGACACGTCCAGAGGTTTGTTTACTAAGTAATTTCAGATTTTGTTAACAGTCAATATTAACTATCATAGACTCTAAAAGTATAATACATAGAATTTATCAAATTCAAGTCAACCAGAGAACAAGGGAACAGCTGATGTAATCACTAATATCAGGTTGCTTGCACAGAGCCGTGTTGAGTGAGGGACGGTGTCTGAAGGGACAAAGGTAAGTCACCCATTACAGCTTCTGTAAAATGATGGTCAGAAGATGCAGAAACACACTGTCTTTTACTGTAGTCTATGGAACGTAAGTATCACATTCACATCACAAATTAAGCCTCACAAATATGCCTTTGCAGTGAGATCAAAGGATGGGGCTTCAGTTGTTGCTAGGGAATGTGTTTCTTTTTTTTTTTTTTAATTCTTTTTTAATTAAAATTTCCAACTGCTCCCCGTTTCCCATTTCCCTCCCCCTCCTCCCACGTATTCCCCCTCCCCCCACTCCCCTCCCCCATCCCCACTCCTCTTCTCCTCCCTCCAGTCCATTCCCCCTCCCTCTCGATACTGAAGAGCAGTCCAAATTCCCTGCCCTACAGGAAGACCAAGGTCCTCCCACTTCCATCCAGGCCCAGGAAGGTGAGCATCCAATCAGGCTAAGCTCCCACAAAGCCCGTTCATGTATTAGGATCGAAACCTAGTGCCATTGTCCTTGGCGGGAATGTGTTTCTAAAGAACAAATAAGTCATTAATTTTGAACTTTGCTTTTCCTCATCTGTTTGTAGGAACCAATTAGGAAACAAGCATAAGTGTGCAGGGAAGCATGAGCCTGCAGCCTCATTTCCTTATTCAGTTCTATGAGAGTGTCTGATATGAAGAAGAAATGTCCTGGGAACAGACAGAATATTAGATGCCACAGGATTACTGCAGGCTGTGGGCATGTATATTACACATAACATGCTTCTGTCATGTCAGAGGTGTATTGCTGATCTCCTGTAGGCCGGAGTATCACGGTTCTGTCCATTTGGGTCAGAGATCCTCATAAGTTCCTGAAGGATCATATCTGTGACATGCCACAGAGAAACTGTCAGTCTTCTTTGGGCCTGGAGCTCCTTCCACTGTCATATCTCAAGAATAATCCCAATGTACAGGACTGATGAGGTTTTAGGGGTTTCATTATGATGGCATGTGAAGGGATACATCGCTGTAAGATTTTAACGTGTTGGGGCTAGAGATACGGCTCAGCGGTTAAGAGCACTAGCTGCTCTTTCACAGGACCTGAGTTCAATTCCCAGCACCCACGTGGCAGCTCACAACTGTCTGTAACTCCTGTTCCAAGGCATCTGATGCCTTTATACAGACAGATTTGCAGGCAAAACACCAATGTATACAAAATAAAAATAAATAAGTAATAAAAAAAGATAAAAGAGGGAATACTGTGTTAGGATGAGATGTTTAATTAAAAAAAAAAAGATTTTACTGTGTCAGGATGTTAACCTATGATGGAAGAGTGTCATTAACATTAACTCTTGTGTATCAGATTATATGTCAGAATATATCCATTTAACTTCTTTTCTAGCCCTTTTTTAAATTAAAAAAATTTAATAGTAAAAAGGTCAAATTCCCATCTAGGATTTTTTTCAGGAAAATTAATACATTTAATTACTTTTAATTAAAAATGTTTTTGGTAGTCCGTTACAGAGATTAGTAAAATAGGTCATAGAAAACATCATGATGAGGTCTTACCAAAGTCCCTCTGGTTATTAAGATATAAACGTTTGTTTTCTGGTACCCAGTATGTGAAAGAGTTGTTAAAAGTGGACTGGTTAAAAATATCTACCAAACAAGTCTGTGTAATTTTCTCCAGAAAATAAAGATGAAATGAATTCTTCTGAACTTACTTTACCAAGTCAGAATTTCTTTGATCTTAAAATATATCAAGATATTACAAGAAAATGACTACAAATCTCATGGACATCTACCAAGTATCATCAAACTACAGTTTATGGACTGGCTATCTGCAAATAAAAAGTTGGCTAACCTACAAATTGACTCCCTTTTTTTGTATATGTGTATACTTTTTGTTTTGTTTTCGTATTACTTTCTGTATTTTTTTTTTGGTTGTTTTGACTTTTCTTTTTCTTTAGAGAGAGAAAAAGAAGATGAAGTTGGGTAGGTAGGGAGGTAAGGATGAGCTGGACAAGGGGAAGAGTATGATCAAAATACACTGGATGAAAAAATATAATAAAAATAAATTAATTAAAAATAATGAATTTTAGAATACTGACACCTCCAGCCATTTACTATGGCAGAGCTGAACGGCTGCAGATATAGCAGAAATATAAACAGTTGGAGTGAGAGGCAATGACCTTTACTATATGATTCCTCAAGAATTTTGCCAAATCTCTACATAGATATAGGATTCCCTATTCAAATTGTAAATGTTGAGTCTGAAAGTCTGTATACTAAGTTCTCTTGGGATACCTGAGGATGGGTCCAAGAGCACAAGCAGAGGGAACGAGGCCTCTACACAACACAGAGGGCTTTCAGTGGCTGCAGAGGGCTGTTTGGAATCCAAGTAAAATGCGGTGACCCTACGGCAGGAGACTATGGTAACAAGGCAATGATTACTTACATGGAGACAATATGTGGATATAGAACAATTTTCTTGAACCAGAAAGTAAGTACAAATCCCAAACTAAATCCTGAAAATCAAAATCACGAAGATAGGTCAAAATGTAACAGGTACCAATTTAGAGAGCTTCCTACTTACCAAGGCATAGCTAATTAGAGCACCAAAATAAGAAGGGATCAGTGAGTTCATACTAAGGTAAAAAAAACATACACACACAAATAGGCAAAAAATCTGCTCTTCAGGATAGGCTGCCCACTAATAAGTATAGATTGAATTTAAAAGTTACCATTTGGTAGCTTTAAAAAGCTAATTAATTCAGTCAAGAGACACCACAACATTCCAAACAGAGGCAGGAGTGTACTGGAATCAGCTGTTAAAGCTTCAGGAATTCTGAAGGTTCATTGTTAAAGTTATTACCATCTAAATTATCTGAATATGGAAATAATGATATTCAAAACAAAGCTCATCACTTGGGCTCAAACACCCTCCCCTGAGCACTCATTAACCTTTGCCTCAACACCCTGCACCACACAGCTCCTCTCTGTGCTCAGCACCAATGCCCTCTTTACCCTACACACATTTTACCTCTTTCTCATAGATGAACCTGCATCCGATAGGCTTTCTAGGTGAGACTGCCACCTTCAGCTCTGGACTCATACTTAAGGTTAAGTATAAGACTAGAGTAAGCCGGGCGGTGGTGGCGTTCGCCTTTAATCCCAGCACTCGGGAGGCAGAGGCAGAGGGATCTCTGGGAGTTCGAGGCCAGCCTGGTCTACAAGAGCTAGTTCCAGGACGGGCACCAAAGCTCCAGAGAAACCCTGTCTCGAAAAAAATCAAAAAAAAAAAAAAAAAAAAAAAAAAAAGACTAGAGTAAGAAGTCTTTCCACATAGTTCTGGCAAATCTCCCAAAGCTGACACTGATTGGCTCAATTTAAGACACACAAACCTTCATTGAGCAATGTCTGTGTAAAGACAGCTAGCCAGGAGGCTTGGGAGGGAATGTGCTGATCAGACCAGCCTAGGTTGATGCTGAGCCCTGAAGTCAGGAATCTAGCTTAGCCACTTCAGGACTACAGGGCCGAGGCTGAGGTAGAAGCTGGTTCTCAACTACCAATCAGTGAGGTGTTAGAGCCAGAAAGAGATCAAGCAGGGCAAGCCAGACAACCAATGGACACCTACATAGGGAGGAAGCAAGGCCATTGAGTCATCAAAAGCAATTGCAACCTGCTAAAGCCATGGGAAACACGGGAAGAAAGCTGAGAGGGGAGAGAGAGAGAAGGGGGCCAGGGAAAAAGTTGCTCTGCTGTAGATATTTGAGAAATTATACAGGAGGAAAAAATAAAATGCTTTTATGTGTAGCAGTTCGCACCCTCCCAGGGGCACTGAAGTAGAATTGTGGGGATGCTTAATGAATTCCTTGGACTCTTGTTTGTATTGTTGGAAAGGAGACAGAAGCAACAAAAACCTTATATTTTTCTGTTTTAATGGAAAAATTTAATTTAATTCAATTTTTCGTTAGTATATAAAGTAATGAATTTCACCAAGAGAACTTCCAACCTACATGTCATTTTGTTTTGTGGTCATTTTCTCCCTTCCTCCTCTGTCATCCCATGGGTCCCTACATCTTCTCCAGATGTCTTCCCCCAGTTACTCTGTGTTCCTATTTCACGTATATTCTTGCCCTCTCTAGTTTCACCTTTCTTTCTTATATTTATACATTCTCTTTCTTTCTTTTAATGAATTTTTAAAAAGATTTTATTTATTCATTATGCATACAGTATTCTGTCTGCACATCTGCAGGTCAGAAGAGTATGCCATATCTCATTACGGATGGTTACGAGCCACCATATGGCTATTGGGAATTGAACTCAGGACCCCTGGAAAAACAGTCAGTGCTTTTAACCACTGAGCCATCTCTCTAGTCCTATTTTTCATCTTTCTTAAGATTTTTTTCTCTCTTCTTATAACTTTTTTTTAGTTTATAGAACACACACACACACTTTTAAATCTAAGTTCTGCATCTAAAAGAAAATGTGCAGTATTTATTTCACAACATAATATTTTCTAGCTGCATCTTTTTTTTTCTACAATTGAGATGATTTCCTTTTTCTTTATGGCTATATAAAATACCACTGTGTATCCAAAACACAATTAACAAATTGATCATCTGTCCATGGATATCTAGGCTAGTTCTGTTTCCTGGCTATTGTAACATTGTGATAAATATGGATGTATAAATCCTCTTTTTGGTGTGTTGACTTACAATTCTTTTGCTATATACCCAAGACTGATATGGCAGTTTTGTTTTGAGAATGGTCATACAAGATTATATTCCCACCAAAAATAGATACGGGTTCGTCTTTTTCATAAGCTCTCCAGGATTTGTTGTTATTTGCTCTCTTTATGATGACCATTTTGACTTGAGTGAAGTTTAATCTCAAGGTAGTTTTAATTTAATTTCTTTCTTCCTTTTTCATTTTTTAATTATCACCAACAGGAATCTTTTTGTCACTATTAAAAATCTGGATTTTGAACAGCTTCTTGCAGAGGTGATTCATATCCACCAGATCGTTCCTTTAGCACCTGTCTCATCATCAGTAGCTTTTCCGGAACTACCCTTTACCATGGAGCTCCATGAGTTTTCCCAAGTCAAATTTGCATTTCGTCAGCACTTTTTACTTTCCTAGTGAAGGCATCATGAAGAGGACAAATGGACTGTCAAGTCTTTTCTATGTCTTTCCCAATGCTGTTTGCAATCAATTTATTAACCACTTCCTTCAAGTCTGCACTTTTTGGATTATTATTTTCATCATCTTCTTTAGGATCTGTGGACCCAAATGTGCTGCACATAGGTGGACTTGCATATCTTGTTGTTGCCTTTTTTAGTGAAACCAACACAGATCAGATGGCACAAATAACCATCAGTTGTCTTATCATCAGCCTCAGCCTCAATCAATATCTGCTACTTTTTGACCACGGAATACAGTTGTGTTCAGAGTAAGATCCATGACATGGTAGTTAGTCAGACAGTTTTGGACTTGGACAATCTCAGTAATTAGCTTGAAATTTTAAAATGCAATTTTGTCGTTCTGTAGGTCAGCAAGACTTGCTTCAAACACACAACTCTTGAGAACATCAGAGGCAATTTTTGTTTCTCCCTTGTGCCTAGTGTTTATCCAATGTTTCTAATATTGAACACACTCCAAGCCTTCACATCATAGCAATCCTTCTTAGAAAATGGATCAACCATTTTCTTCTTGGCTGCCTTCTTGCCAACTGCCATAGAGTTGCTCTTAGAGCCAAAAGTAATTTAGAGTTTTCTAATACTTACCAAAGCTGAAAACCTTTCAAATATTTATGGGCCATTTTTTATTTCTTCTTTTGAGAACTGTCTATTCAGTATATTAGCACATTTATTGATGGGATGATTTTGGTGTTTGGTGTTTAAGTTTTGAAGTACTTAATCCCCTGTCACATATATAGCTCGTCAGGATTATTTCCCCATTCCCCAGGAAATCAGGCAGTTTCTTTAGTCTGACAGTCATTTCCTCCTGTCAGAAGTTTTAAAATTTCTTATAATCTCATTTTACAATTCTTGAAATTAATTTCTGTTCTTTTGTATTGTTTTTACAGAGAATCATCATCTATGTTATGTCTTAAAGTATTTTCCCTGCTGTCCTTTAGTATTTTCAAAGATTTAGACCTTATATTAGGATTTTTGATTCATCATGAACTGATTTTTCATCCATCTTGAGAAATCTACACCTAGATTTATTTTTCTACCTGAGAAAATCCAGTTCTTGCAACACCATGTCTTAGAGGTTGTCTTTTCTCCACTGTGTGTTTTTTGACAGCGTTATCAAGATTGTACAAGTCAGAGAGGACCAGGATGTCTGCTGTGCGATTGTGTCTTCTTTTATGACAGGGAAGTTCTACCCATGAAACCTCAATAATATGGTTGACAAAACAAGACCTGGAGAAGAACACCAACTGATATTAACTTGGATGGGGAAAATCTCACAAGGTTCTACCCCTAAATGAAAAACTACAAATTGATGTGAAAGGAAGAAAGCATCTTCTCAAGGGATGAATTCTTGATAGGTCATCCAATCCCAAATCTTTGTATTTATAAGTTTACATATATGCATACCTAAAAAACATAATTAATGAATAATAGGCCATGAATTTGAGGAGTTGAAGGGACAAGGGAGTAATTGGAGGGAAGAGGGGACATGATGTTAAAAATAGTACTTATCTATCTATTAAATAATTTAAAGCATTTAAGAAATGAGGTAGCTGTAACTTTATTTCTGGGTTCTCTCTTGTATGATATTACGTTTGGTGTTTCTCTTTGTGGTAGCATTGTGAGGTTCTGTTTGAAGTTGGGTATTGTGCTGTCTCTAGCATTCCTCTTTCTGTTTTGATCATTTGGGGTCCTCTTGCTTTTATGTGAACTTTTTGATTGCTTATTCTAGTTCTGAAATTAATACTATTGGGATTTTTATGGAATGTCCATGGAATCTATGGATTTTTTAAACAACAGAAACAAATATTGTGAAAATAGCCATTTTTACAGTATTTATTATACCAATGCACAAGAATGGAAGGTCTTCCCATCTTCTAGTGTCTTCCTCCCGTTCTTTCTTAAATGTCTTAAGGTTTTCACTGTTAAGGTCTTTCCCCTTTTTGGTAAGGTTTGTTCCTAAGGTTATTGTGATGGTTTGAATATGAAATGACCCCAGAAGCTCACATCTCTGAACACTTGGTCTTAGCTGGTGACTCTGTTTGGAAAGGTTGTCGTATCTCTAAGAAGTACAACCTTGCTGGAGGAGATACATCACTGGGGCAGACTTTGGGGCTTTATAGCCTTGTCCCAATTCCTGTTTCCTTCTTTGCTTCCTGTGTGCAGATGACATGTGATCAGCCAGATTTCTGACTTTGTCACCTGCTGCCATACCTTCCCTGTCACCTAGACTCTAGTCCCTTAGAACCTTAAGCCAAAGTAAACTCTTATATAATCTGCTTTGGTCACGTTATTTCATCACACCAGCAGCGAAGTAACTAATGCATTTATTCTTAATTAAAGCATTTGCAAGTGGGATTTCCCCTCTGATTTCTTCTAAGTTCATTATTGGTGCACAGGAAAGTGTCTTATTTTTGCATGTTGATTTTGTTTTCTGTTACTTTTCTAAAAGTGTTTATCAGGTCTAAGAGTATTTTTCATGGTAGAATTTCCAAGGTATTTTCATTTTAGGGTTATTTTCCTGTGCAAATGGGAATAATCTAACTTCTTCTTTTTCCATGTTTCCTTTCTTTCTTACTTATCTAATAAAGACTTCAAGCATTATATATATCAAGTAAGAATGGAGAAGGCGGGCAGATTTTGGAAGAAATGCTCTTAATTTTTCTCTCTTAGTAAAACGTTGGTGTACAGCCTTTTTAACACCAGTTTCTTCATAAGTTTTATAATGAAGAGATGTTGAACTTTGGACATAAAAGATTTTTAAGTTGACTGAAATTTATCTTTGCAAATGTGTTACTATATTTGTCATATAAACATAGCTGTGCCTATACCATTGAATAGTCCAGTTACTAAAAATTCGAAATGTCAGTTTTGTTGCTTTTTAAGATTTATTTGGATTTTTTACTTAACCTGACATGCATTTTTTTATTTTCATGCTAACAAAATTGTGTTGTTTATAATGGTTTTACAGACACTTTTCTTTTTAAAGGTTTATATATCCCCCCGCCCCCGTGTGTGTGTGTGTGTGTGTGTGTGTGTGTGAACTTGCCTACTGAGGCCACAAGAGGACATTTGTCAGGAATGGTAGAAAGGAATGAGGCTCTTTTCCCAGAACATGCCTTGAAGGTGATCCACGGTGGTATCCTGGGCTGCCACACGCTTACCAAGTTGGAATCCTGTTCAAAGAAATGGATCAGAAATAGATTCACATATCTGGAAAATGCTGTGTCTTTGATTCTTCGTGGAATGTCAGCTTTGCCTGAGCACTGCAGAATGCCAACTTTTGATGTGTGCTTGTTGGAAGAAGAACAAATCTTTCACATAATTCCCTTTCAGTAAGCTTTTTCCCCCTCTCTGGTTGAAATAATTATTTTGGGTGCATTTATTAAAAAGCAGTTTGTCCTACTTAATTTTCAGTTGATACTTGTTGAAAAGAAGATATTCTCTGGAACTTGAACCTTATTTAAGGTTATGTTTAAAAGTCACAATGATGTTATTTACTATGAGGATTCATATGATTATATTCACGTTTTTCATTGTTATCCATAAGCAGCACCAGTTGCTGCAGGATTTGAAGGCGATGGAAGGAAGAAGCTTTTACAACCAGGAAATGAAACCCACCCCGTGAAAGCCATTACAGTGCAGAGACTCTTTTCTTTCCCTTTGCTTTCAACAGATGTTAGAAGTGGAGAGAAGTTTTTGAGTGGTTAGATTTTTGGAGAGGTGTCCATGATGTTTCTTTTAATTTCAAGCCATGAATCTTTAATTGTGCATGATTCCTGTGGCTACAAAAGATTCCTTGGTGTGTCTGCCACACTGTCAGGGACATGTGGACTCCCATTGCCCCTTTAAGCCCCATCTTTGAGGGTATGTATAGAACAAACTGCATATGAAACATTTTATGGGTTAATTTAAACCACATGAGGGAAGCGTTCAGCCTTCGTAGTTATAAGACCTCATTTATTACAAGAGCAACAACATCCACCACGTTCATTGAAAACTCGTTTTCTACTCTCCATGGTTGTGAGTTTGTCAGCATCTTTAATAATGCCGTTTAAATGCCTTTCCTTAAAGTCTTAAATAAATTGAGTACTGAAGTTGGTGGGGGAATCTCTGTATTTAATTAAAATGGTTGTTTTTATAAGACTGAGAACTTGAAGTTAGCTTGCTGCCCGGAGTTCTTAGGAGGGTCTTTTGAAACTCATGTGAGGCAGAACCAGTTGAAGAAATTTGCTTCCATTTCCTTGAGAAAGAAGACTAAGTCCGTCTTCTTAAAATTAGATACTCTTGAATTAGAATATCATGTCAGTCTTTATCCCTTCTCTCCCACCTCCCACAGACAGACACCTTCATGAAAAAGATTTATTACATTCATACTATTTATCAAATGCTATTTATAGTCAGAGAACTCAGATTTCAAAGGTTCAGCTATTAACATTCTGAACAGGAGCTTAGACTAAGTGGTGTTAAAGTGTCAAGATTGACAAGAATAAGTTAGAACCTTGATCCCAGCTAACTTCATGCCTTATTGCAACTCATAGATGACATTGGTGGTCTTTGTCCAGCAAACAGAGAGTATCCTAGAAGAATTGAAACACATTTCACCAACATGTGCCCACCTTTTAGGAACTATTCAAGCCTCATGAAAAAATTTTAAGCTGTCTCACTAAGAGGTAGAGAATTTTCCATTCCTGAAGTTGTCAGGCCAGCCAGATGTGATTCCACAACCAAATTATATGTGATACAATATTTCCCAAGATACTGGATCTGTTTTACCATCCAAAGTTAAACCCTTTCTCTTTCATGTGCTCTATGAGATGCTGACTGACTCAAAAGCACACAAAATGAATGCAAATAACAAATCCTGTATTTTTCACAGAAGGAGAGAACATACAGTTCTAATTAGCAAGAAGCTATGATTTTCTTTATCTGACTACACAAAAGTTCAAAAGAGCTTTGTTTATTTGTCTTTTGAAGGGGTGTGCAGTTGTGCGTCTTTTCAGGGAATCCGAGGTATCTGCCTAAACCTGAGTACACGCCTTTAATCTCAGCACTCAGGGGGCAGTGGCAGGAGGATGTCTGTCTGGTCTACAGGGAGAGTTCATGGACAAATAGGGTTAAATACAGAGAAACCCTGTCTTGAACCACCCTCTCCCCAAAAAAAGAAAGAAAAAAATAAGATGTAGATAAAACAGCATCAAATTTCTCTCTCTCTCTTTTTGTTTCATCTTCTTTTTTTCTTTTTACTTTCATTCTTTTCAAACAAATTTTGTCAAAATTACGATACCTGGTACTAGGGACCAGAGAAATAGGTGATGGAGGAAGGTCATTGGCTAATAAAGAAACTGCCTTGGCCCATTTGATTGGCCAGCCTTTAGGTGGGTGGAGTAAACAGAATAGAATGCTGGGAGGAAGAGGAAGTGAGCTCAGATGCAGGGCAGCTCCTCTCAGGGCCAGATGCGATGCAGCCAGCCGCCAGGTCAGACATGCTGAATCTTTCCTGGTAAGACTGGTGCTACACAGATTATTAGAGATGGGTTGATGGGGATATGAGAATTAGCCAGTAAGGGCTAGAGCTAATGGGCCAAGAATTGTTTAAAAGAATACAGTTTGTGTGTCATTATTTTGGGGCATAAGGTACCCAGGCGGCTGGGAGCCGAGCTGTGGGAAGAGGCTCGCAGCCCCCACTACAAATAGGGAGAAATAAGCACAACCTTGAATGTAGAAAAGAAAGTAAAGAAGAAAACAAAACTCCACAAACAAACAAACAACCCTTCCTTTCCTAACCATTACTGTCTGCACAACCATGGCAAGGGTCTGTATGGCGGCCATGTAAAGGCTCCTAAAAATGCTTATCCCTAATCTTTGAGACTTTACACATTTATATTGCCAAAAGAACTTTGAAGGTGTGATCAAAGGTTTGAGAAGAAGTATCTACACTATAAATATTTCTATACTATATCTATACTATAGATCCTATAGCCTTCGGTCTAATTTCATCACAGAATCATGAGAGTCACCGAATGTTTCTATACTGTATTTAAGGTAAGAGGAATATATGGCTGTGTAAGAATGGTCAGAGATGGAATGCAGAGGACACTGAGAATGAAAGATAAGAACCATGGGCTAAGGACTGCAGGCCATCTTTGAGGAACTACAAAAGGCAAGAAAGTGGATTCATCCTCAGAACCTGCAGAAAAGCCCCTCACAGCTCCACTTTCCAGTATACTGTACTGGACTTCAAACCTGCACAACTGTGAGATAAGTTTGCATTGTTTAAAACCACTGCATGTGTGAATTTCTTACAGGAGCCATTAGAAGGTTAACGGAGCCTGCATGAACTGAGTACCTCTACTTTTCTCTAGAATTCATCTCCATTTTGAATGACCGAGAGCAAAGCTAGCAACCACCTATGATTGGTTGGGCGGAGTGAAGGAGAACCCGGTTGGAGGCTGAGAGCACCTAGGTCAGGCTATGTGGGACTGTGTAACCTGGCCCTGAAATTCTCTAGCTCTGGATTCCCAGTGAGAAGCCTGGACTTCAAGGACCAGTCCTTGCTTTACTTTGGAGCACTTCACCTCAACGGCTCCAGCTTTCCTTTGGAAAACTGCATTTACATAGATTCGCCCAAAGCTCATGTGTTTGCCTAACTTTATGGTTCTGTGTTAAGGAGTTTTGAAGAAGATTTAAAATGTGAAAGGATTTAGATGAAATCTGGGGTCCAAAACTCTTGTTAATATAAAATAGAGTCTTTGATATATTAAACAAACAAATAAACAACAACAAAGCGTTTGCTTTTCTAGTTTGCATGGCTATTCTTGTCACCTAGAAAATTTTCTACTCTGTTGTCAGCACACTACCTATATTATTCGGTTTCCATATATTTTATTACATTTAACCATTTGATTGTTTTAATACTATTGTATTCATGAATTACTTAAAACCTATTACAACAGTCTCTCATGATTTCTTCACTTTTTCAAGCCCCCCCCCATTTTTGCTATTTTATTTTTCTGAGATTTCATATATGGGCTCTTCATTTATGCCATTCCTGCCCCTCTCCCCTCCAACTCCTCTCACCTCCCATGTTCTCTAACTCCCTTCCAAATTCATGACCTCTTCCTTTTAATTTAATGTGTGTGTGTGTGTGTGTGTGTGTGTGTGTGTGTGTACAATCTAATGAAGCTATTTAACATTGCTTGCATATATATGTGTCCAAACTGATCCGGTGGGATAGTATAATCTACACAAGGGCTTGTTCCCTGGAGAATATTGATTTCCCTATTTCCAGTAGCCATTGAAGCTACTGAAGCCACTGAAGCCACTGAAGCTTTCTATCTAGGGATGAGACCTTACAAAATTTTCCCCCATCCTTGCTGGCATGTCAATTGATGTCATCATGTAGATCTTGTAGGCAACCATATTGTTGAGATTCTGTGGGTACAGTCCCTGTCATGCTCTTGGCAACAGGTGTCTTCGTTCTCAGGCTTCTACAGTCTTTCTGTCCTCACTTTTCCCTGAGCCTTTGGTACAGAAGTTTCTTTGTATGTCAGTTGGGGTTGAGCACCTCATGACCACTGTGTCTGACCAGTTGTGGATCTCTGTGATTGTCTCCATCTGTTACAAAAAAGAATCTTCATCTGGCGATGGATCGAGGTAGAGACAGAGACTCAATTTGGAGCAACGGTCTGAGCTCTTAAGGTCCAAATGAGGAGCAGAAGGAAGGAGAACATGAGCAAGGAAATCAGGACCACGAGGGATGCACCCACCAACTGTGACAGTGGAACTGATCTATTGGGAGCCCACCAAGGCCAGCTGGTCTGGGACTGAATAAGCATGGGCTGAAACTGGACTCTCTTAGCATGGCGGACAATGAAGGCTGATGAGAAGCCAAGGACAATGGCACTAGGTTTCGATCCTAATACATGAACTAGCTTTGTGGGAGCTTAGCTTGTTTAGACGCTCACCTTCCTGGACGTAGATAGAAGACCTTTGTCTTCCCGCAGGGCAGGGAATTTGGACTGCTCTTCAGTATCGAGAGGGAGGGGGAATGGTGTGGGGGGAGGAGAAGAAGAGTGGGGATAGGAGGAGGGGAGTGGGGGGCAGGGGCAATATTTGGGAGGAGGGGAGGGAAATGGGAAACGGGGAGCCGGTGGAAATTTTAATTAAAAAAGAATAAAAATTAAAATTAAAAAAATAAATAATAAAACAACAACAACAAAAAAAAAACCAAAAAAGAATCTTCTTTGATGAGGAGTGAGAGTCAACTGATTTGTAGGTATAAAGATAAGTATTCAGAATACAATTAGAAATTACATTAGTTTAGGAAAATGGCAGCAGTCTGTTCTGTTCTAAGGTTCATGACCCCTCCAGCCACAGGCAGCTGGCTAGATTTGCAGTACCAGGCATGAGCTCCTTCCTGTTAAGTCCAATTAGACAACTGCCAGGTACCTCAGAGGTATAAGTGCTACTATTGCATTGGCAGAGGCATCTTTCTTGGCTGGCCACTGTGGTTCGTAGGTCTTGCACCTACATAGGACCACTAATAACTCTTTTAGGCCACCTACACAACACCTTCTAAGACTATAAGAGCTACTCCTCAGGTTTCTTGGTCAATTCCAGTTCAGTTCCTCCAAGTCTGAGGTGGGAAGTGTGTGGTGTCTTCAGAAAGAGTTTTACTTTCAAGTTTTGTAGGCAACCAAGAGCAATGGGAATAGTCTTAGGAGTCTTTTTCATTTGGGAGTCTTTTGGGCTCCTCTGACTAGCAACTTGAGGGGAGGTTTCCCATGCATGGTACTGTTTTTATTTTATTGTATTTATTATATTTTTAATTAGCTACCCCGTGGCTCTTAAGGGAAGCATCATCGCTGCAGGTGTCATAACTCCATTAAGTCTGGGATTTTCCCAAATACTCTTAGCATTACTCTTCTCTCCTTTCTCTCCCTCCCTCCCTCTACATTACCTTCCCTTCCTCTACCCACTTAAGGACCCCCATGCCCCCATATCCCCCCTCATAGCACCACAGTCCTGTGATGCCCCCTCTAGAGCTCCTTCTCCTGACCCCCATTCCCCCTTTCTTCTTTTCTGGCTTCGGTAGTTGCTTGAGGTTATATATTTAAATCTAAATTGACTATGAATCTCATAAATATGCTAAATAAGAGTGGGCAGAAGCCAATCCTATATGTGTCATTCATAAATTTTATGATAATAGATGCTTGGTGCATCTGTTTCTTTCCTCTCTATGCTGAGCCAGTCCAGGGTAATGTGGGGCTCCTGATTTAAGTCCCTTCTAACTTCCCACAGATGATTAGGATATACTGTTTTCTTCCCAGAGCTTCAAGACAGCCAAGATTGATGTTTGACCCATGTATGATCCCCAAAGAAGCTGTGGCATTATAATATATATATATGGGACTGAGGTTTTCCTTTTTGTTGTTTTGTATTGAACCCGGGGAGGAGATATGGGTGTGTGGTAACTGACTGACTACACTGTTGATCTGGTCTCATTGACTGTAGGCAGTTAGGTTAAGAAAGGCCATGTGAATGTCCGAAGATAAGCTTGATAGATGCCACTCTGCTGGGTAGCTTCAGGGGAAATTGAAGTGTGGCATTTGAATTTTAATTATTTTCCTTTTAGGGAGAAACTAGGGGAAGGGGCTCTCTCCCGTCATTCAGTACTGCTCAGGATTCCCTTGTTCCCCTATCAATCAATGTTGGTGTGGATCACTCCATGCTCATCCTGCATTCGAGCGGCTTTCAAGTAGTTTCTTACTCACAAAGGGAACTTGCCCGTTAGTTGCCAAGCAGTTGTGTCTGAAGAAATGAGTTGAGGACTTGTTTTTCCATTCTGCGGATGCCTCTCAGCTATCACTAGTGTGGATATTTGTTTCAGACCATTTAAAGTTGATTGCTTACTAAACTTACTGAGGTTCTTAAAAAGTTAAAGCCCAGGTATAAAATAAATTTTGGGTGGCTAATTCTAAACTGTCACTGTCAAGGAATTAATATTTAATTTATTGCATGTTTTGAATTTTGGACAGCCAGCTAGCATTTCATGGTAATCTCAAGATAAAGAGAAGCTATTGGCACACACCATGAAAAAGAACACTGGCATCAGGCTCAAAGGCTGGGATGTGCGCCCTGGTGCTGATGTGTACTAGATATGTACTCTTGATAGTTCTTTTGTATCTCTGGTGTTTAGTTTGATTGTATTCTCAATAAGGGTACTGTTAAGAATCTTATCGTCTTTCGATAAGAAATAATTTAGAAAAAAACTACCTAGAACTTAGTAGGTGGTCAATAAATCATTCCATTATTGTGTATAAATCAAATTGGTGCTGAACACATGGTGCTTCTACAGCATTTGTTGAATGAAGTCTAAAAGTCATTTGCCTCCCACATTGCACTTTGTGAGGTCCAATGCTTACATCCCATGCTAATGTGTACCAGTGTGTAGTGGCTTAGCTTGCTTGCACTGCAGGGCCAGCACTTACAGTGACATAGTCTACACAGGTGCTTGCAGATGCAAGGATCCTCTCACTAGCTGGAAATCACAGGCCTACATTTTTTTTTCTCTCATTGGCACCAAGCACATAGGGAGTTGTTACAACAATTTTCTTTTTCACTTTTCAGTCTCCTTTCAATATTTCTCATTTTTATCAATTCATATTATTTTACTTATTTACAATATATATTATTGAATGCCACTATTCCATTCTAGTCTGAAGAAGAATACCAAACAACAACAAACATCTATATTCTCGCGTGTGTTAACTCTCATTATTATAAATCTTTAAGTTATACACAATCAAGGAAGAAGCTGCAAACTACCAAATCCTCACCCCTTCACTACCTCAGTGGACAAGACCAATTGGATATATTTTTTTTTATGAAGAATGACTTAATTTTTCTCAGAAATCTTTTTTCTTGGAAACATTGCATGCTTGATTTGTGAAACATTGAATAAATATTACAAAATCTGCCTGTATACATTTATAATAATGTGCTTATAATACACTAAGCTCTAGATTAAACCAATTAGCATCCAATGATCTTGATGGCAATTTTCAATTTTCTAACTATATAAAAAAGGAAACTTTACCACTGAGTAATACTCCACTGTGTAAATGTACCACATTTTTTTTTTTAATCCATTCTTTGGTTGAGTGGCATCTAGGTTGTTTTCAGGTTCTGGGTATTACAAATTATGCTGCTATGAACATAGTTGAACAAATGTCCTTGGTATGACTGAGCATCCTTTGAGTATATGCCCAAGAATGGTATTGCTGGGTCCTGAGGTAGGTTGATTCTCAATTTTCTGAGAACTACCATACTGATTTTTAGAGTACAAGTTTGCATTCCCACCAGCAATGGATAAGTGTTCCCCTTACTGCACATCCTCTCCAGCAAAAGCTATCATGGTGTTTTTGATCTTAGCCATTCTGACAGGTGTAAGATGGTATTTCAGAGTCATTTTGATTTGCATTTCCCTGATAACTAAGGTTGTTGAACATTCCTTCATTTGAGATTTTTTCTTTTGAGAATTTTATTTAGTTCTGTATCCCATTTTTTAATTGGATTATTTAGAATTTTGATGTCTAATTTCTTGAGTTCTTTATAGATTTTGGAGATCAGTCCTCTGTCTGATGTGGGGTTGGTGAAGATCTTTTCTCATTCAGTAGGCTGACTTTGTCTTATTGATGTGCCCTTTGCTTTAAAGAAGTTTCTCAGTTTCAGGAGGTCCCATTTATTTTTTGTTGCTCTCAGTGTCTGTGCTACTGGTGTTATATTTAGGAAGTGGTCTCCTGGGCCCACGTGTCTTGAAATTTGCATGCAAATGGATAGAACAAGAAAAAAAAAAACATTCTGAGTGAGGTAACTCAGACCCAGAAAGATGAACATGGTAGGTCCTCACTCACTTTCTTAAGGTTATTATTTTAAAAAAAAATTGACTTGTACACAAATAACATCTAAATTTTAGTTTTTCTTGGACCTCTTTATGGGTTTGATTCCAGAAATATTTTTTTTAGATGCTATTAGATCAAAAAGCATGATTAAGAGGGACTTTTTATCTCCCTAGCTCTCTCTTTTGCATGTTACTTGTGACAATGTCATTTCATAGGGATGGTTTTTCTCTAAGTCAGATTTATTGTGGGAGCCTGTTCTGTTTGGCAACTTCAGTTCTTAAAAGAGAAGAGTCCTTGACTAGTCACAAAGCACAGTCCATGGATGTACACACATGACACATATCTAGAACGTCATATGTGAGGCATGAAAGTTTACCACTGTTTTTCATTTCTGTTCTCAAGTTTAATACAGGTCCTGTGGTTCAAGTCCTCAAAAAGCATTGCATTTGGGGTGACACCTCCAGAAAACTCTGTCACCGAATGACCGGAAAGATGCTTCATTGCAATGACATCATGAGGGACATATTTGTTTTTCTTCTTCATCATTTATAAAAACTGAAGATGATTTTTCTATATATGCTCTGATAACATTTTCCCTCCCTCTTCTCCCAGATCTTCCCCACTTTTCCACCCATCCAGTCCCATACCTTCTCTCTCTTTCTCTTTAGAAAACAAAGAGACAAGTAAACAAACAACAAAACCAAAGTAAAAGGACAAGAAACACACACACACACATACACACACACAATATACAAACAAAAGATCAGTAAAATTAAAAAAAAAAAAAAAAAAAAACCAAGTCCCAAACAAAGTAATATGAGACAAAGAAAATTCTATCAAAATACCACGGAGTTTATTTTGTGTTAGATAAGCATGGGGCCTGGTTTTAAGTGTGGTTTGTGTACCTACTGAAACTCTATTAGAGAAATCTAACTTTTCTTTTGGAAGCACTTGTAGATAACTTCTTAAAGATGGAAGCTTGTGTCCACTTCCCTCTCAGCAAAGTGACCCATCTGACTTCAACCTGCGTAGGCCTGTACTTCTTCAGTTTCTGTGAGGTCATATGTACATCAGTTTTGTATATTTAAGGCACTGTTTCTTTAGTGTCATCTATTCTCCTTGGCTCTTTTTTTTTAAAAATATTTTTATTGAAAAAAAAATTTTCCGCCTCCTCCCTGCCTCCCATTTCCCTCCCCCTCCTCCCGTCCCTCTCCCCCTCCCCCCACTCCTCTTCTCCCCCTCTCCAGCCCCAAGAGCAGTCAGGGTTCCCTGCCCTGTGGAGAGTCCAAAGTCCTCCCCACTCCATCCAGGTCTAGGAAGGTGAGCATCCAAACTGTCTAGGCTCCCACAAAGCCAGAACACGAAGTAGGATCAAAACCCCGTGCCATTGTCCTTGGCATCTCATCAGCTCTCATTGTCCGCCATGTTCAGAGAGTCCGGTTTTATCCCATGCTTTTTCAGTCACAGTCCAGCTGGCCTTGGTGAGCTCTCAATAGATCAGACCCACTGTCTCAGTGGGTGTGTGCACCCCTCGTGGTCCTGCCTTCTACTTCCTCCTGTGCAGAATTCCTTGAGCCCTGAGGGGAGGGTTTGCTTAAGACATCCCATTTAAAACTGGGTGTTCCAAAGTCTTCCACTCTCTGTACACAGTCTAGTTGTACATCTCTGAATTAGTTTCCATTCACTGCAGGAGGAAAATCTCTCTGATGATGACTGAATAAGACACTGGTATATGGAAATAGCAGAATGTCTTTAGGTGTTCTTTTATTGCTCTGTTCCTTTACTGAAATAAGTGTATATGGCTTTCTCATAGGTCCATGGTCTGTCCAACCTCAGTTCTTGGCCACCTAACAGTGTCAGATATGGATTCCATCCCATGGATTGGGCCTTAAATACGGTAAGGTAGTAGTTGATTATTCCCATAATGTTTGTGCCACTTTTCCATCAGGTATGCCATGCATCCAGGGAGGGATACATTTTAATCACTTTATCTAGGTTGAAAGGAAAAATACTTTCTTGGTGAATCTTACATCCTGGGGTACTATCTGTTCAAGAAAGCAGAAAATATTCAAGTAGCCACAGAAGTGGTGAACTGGAAATACTAAGCATCCCAGAGTGTGTGCAGAAGGATAGGTAGGAGTAGAAGAAACTGTCAGTCCTAGAAACACAGGCCTTGCCTTTTCCAAATAGATCCCATCACCTAATCCTGGGCAACAGGCCACGAAGAAAAAAAAATACATAGTCATTACTTGCACTGAGTAAATTTTAATTTTATTTTTTGATTTTCTAAAAAGGAAACCTCAAAAACAAATTGTTTTGACAAAACATTGTTGGGAGCAGTGAGACCCCAGATCCTGAATTTCTTGTAATCCTCTGATCTGAGTGCCTACAGCTGCTCTGAGCACGAGACCTTCAGGAGTTCCTGATGGCAGGAGAGTGGTTTCTGGTGGGTTTGGCTGGGGCGTGGCTATCTCTATATAATCTGCCCCTAAACACAATAAAGGGGGCATTCTTGGGGAATTCAAGGATGACCCGACTCGCTGTCTCTCTGTCTGTGTGTGTCTGTGTATTTTAACCTCCAGCCCCTTGCCGAAAGCTCGTGACCTGGGTGCCAGTGCACAGAGCGCAGACACGGGGGCGCAGTGCGCGGCAAAACATGGCATAGCAAGATGCAATAAGACTAGGCACAAACCGTCATATCAAGACTGGGCAAGGCAACCAAAGAGCAGACAAAATAGACCGAGACACCCCACTCCCACTGTTAGGAATCCCACAAAACCCCAAGCTAAACAATCACACCATATATAACAATTCTTTTCTTGAGGGAAATGGTGGAGCAATGGGTCTGTGGGAGAGGGGAGGTAGGGGAGGAGACTGGGGTGAGGAAGTTGTGGTCAGGATGTATTGTATGAGAGAAGAATAAAGAAAAAGAAAAGAAAAACCAATAAACAAAAAAACCCCAAATTATTTTGAGCATTTCATGTCAAAAAAAAAAAAACCAAAAACAAACTAAAGACTAAACTATTTGAATGATATAGAAATGTGTTAGATATAACGTGAGTGTTTTTGTCTTTGATTTGTCTGTATAATTTCATTGCTTTCCTCATGGTAACGATTTCTACCATATTTCCATGTATTATTCCTTTTTCCTGCATATATGTTTGTAAATTTCTATACAAATGTACATTTTCTCTTCTGATTGAGATGAAATCATTTTAAAACCTAATGTTGCATGATGAGCTTTTTCTTTTCGTATCTATTTTTCACATTTATTTTGTGTGACTACTCTTGAATGCCATGGTGCATGTGTGGAGGTCAGAAGACAACTTGTGGGAGCCACTTCTCTCCTACCACCGTGTGGTTTACGCCATTCGTCATCAAGCTTGGCAGTGGTGCCTTTGCCCTCTGAAGCATCTCATCTGCCCATAACTTGAGGATTTAATTTACAGTAAATCTTTAGAGAATGTCAGGTGTGAAGAACTGGAAACAAAGGTAAGCTATTATTTTCAGCAATTTCCTGTTTTCTCTTGAAAGAATATTAAGGGAAAATAAGAGTCAGGGCTCAGGTGTGTAGGAACATTGGCTCTGCTTCGAGTTTACCGGGGAGGCGGAGTCAGCTCTGCTGCACTAGCCCTCAGGGCCGGCTCACCTGCATTCCCTGCAATAGGATCAGCTCTCCTGTGCTGCCCAGGTGAGGTGCAAGCCCGTGGTGAGGAGTGGGGCCATCTCTCTCGAGGTGTTGGGGGCACCTCTCCTCCTGTACTATCCAGCAAGGGACATGGCCAGCTCAGCATGACTCTCTCACCTCAACACATGTGATTACTATGATCCTTTGTGGTAACACAATCCACGGACGTCAGCACAGACCCCAGCTGCAACAGGACCACGGACTCAGACATGGTTCTCAGCAGACATAATCCCAGACCTCCTTGTCTGCTTCACGACCTTGAACCAAGACTTGGCTTTTAGCTATAGTCCAGGCCTCGACAATGTGGGTGGCAAGCGGGCCATTCTCATCGGTCTGTTCCTCAGTACCCTCACTTCTTCATGTCTGCCTCTCTCCCCAGGCCATGAACCATTCCACCTCTCTCTGCCACCTCCCCAACCTGTAGCTGCTCACCATAATGGTGCCTAACAGCCCCACATCAGAGGCGCTGGACAGGCTCCTGGTTGCTGTAGTTCTCGTGGGCCCAGGGTTAGAAACCCCAGATTGCACTTGATTGAGTCCAGCTGGCTCCAGCCACATGGCAAGGCTCAGAGCTGCTCCTGGAGTCTCCTCGTAGTGTTTTTGTCTGTCTGTCTGTCTGTCTGTCTGTCTGTCTGTCTGTCTATCTACCCGCTTGTTTTATTTCTGAAGCACAATTCTTTTATCACCAAGAAAACTGCCTTTCTGGTAAGTTACGAATGTGTTGTAAGTGTAAATGAGGTTAGAGACTGCTGATTATGATTAGTGTGCACTGAATGACTGACAGCTGCTATTTTGTTTTTTTGCCAATGACTATGAGAAAGCAGGACACTGTTGCAGCTTCCTGGGTCTCCAGATCTCATGCCTTTGATGCTTGTTGCAAAGGGAATTGACAGTGAATCCTTGTACCAAGAAGATGTTTGAAGAGGCTATGATTTAAGAGGCCATCATTTTGTTGTTCCATGTAGAATCTAGGATGGCTCCACAGAACTATACAATATATGAGAGTAGCGCATTAATGATACCCCAGTTAGAAGACCTTCATTATCTCCGATTCTTTCCCAACACTGTCGCAAACTCTTCATCTTTCCTAACAGCTCCTTTCACCTCCTGCATTTTCATTTTCATCCCCCTGCAGTTGTGTCATTTCCAGAGAAAGTGAAAAAAAAAATCCCAGAGGCTCTTTGTAATGTTTGATGAACTGTCACAAGAACACTTAACTTGTTACACAAGAGCACTTAACTAGAGATCAGAAAGTGAAGTTGTGAATGACGTGCTTCTGATAAAGGCTCGATCAAAACCCGGATACAGTCAGTCATAATCTAGAGTCTTTATTTCTCACTGGGACACCAAGCTCTCTCTGTATTTTAAACTAAAAGATACTAGGTTCAAATCCCAGCTGTATCCTGTATTGACTAATGCTGCATTTGGTAGCAATGTCCTCTGCAATGAAACTTTCTGTCCTGGAGAATGGCCGATCAAACTTAGGAAGCAATAAAACTTGCCTTTGAGCAGTTTATACTCATGCAAATATCCCATGTCCATATACTCCTGTAAGAAACTCCATTAAACTCACCGGTTCACTGAGCAGCTCGGATAGAGCCATCTCTCTGCTGTATTGCTGTATGTGGGGTGAGTACATGTTTGTTTGTATGTCCTTAGTAAAAGTCGCACAGTGCCTTAAAAATTGGGTCTCAGTCTCACTATCTGTGAAACATGAAATTGAAGTACCCAGATGAAGGATAGTTGCATTCTGGTGCAAAGTAAATCCCCAAAATTATGGTACATCTTTCTTCCCCCATTGCACCCGAGTTAATAAAATTTCTTTGAGTAGAACTTTACTACCCCAGGGTTTATCTTTAAGTGAACTCAGGCAAGTTATCTATCATCCATTTGTCTGTATATCTGTCTGTCTGTCTGTCTATCTATCTATCTATCTATCTATCTATCTATCTATCTATCATATATCTATATTTTGCTGTAGAAGATAAGAATTTGTGTGTGTGTGTGTGTGTGTGGGTGGGTGGGTGTGTGCACAAAATTTCATTTGGTAAAGATAAAAGAATTCCATGGGTGGATGACAGTAATTCTTGCAAATTATTATGAATATGCCTAGTTAAAATCTTTAATAAACTTGGATTACTTATTCTCCACATCTTTTAAGGTTATTATAAAAGATGATGCAAGTAGTTAAATGAGAGCATGGAAAATGATCTGACCTTTCTTTTCTTTCTTTCCCTTTGCTCACTACTTCTCAGTGATGACATTTGTGACGAGAGAATGGGAAAGGACTAGGGCTCTGTAAAAACAACTGGATTTGTGGTTCATTTCGGAATTTTAATTACAAGACCAAGAATGTTCCTCCAATTGAATTTTGTTGTTGTTAAAAATCCATTTACGATTCTTGAATGAAGAATTATATAATATGAATTCTTCATTTTATAATAAGTTGAACTCAAGATGAATTGCAATTTACGCAAAGAAGAGAATCCTATCTAAAGGGTCTTGAGATCTGCTTCTTAGACACCACTCAGATATGCTCCTCTAGCAGTAGCTGGGTTGTTTATTTAGATGAAAGGTTCAGGCATCTTTGATATCCAAATCTGAGGTCTATGAGTAGAGGAGAGTACAATTAACTCAGCAGTCTTAAAACCGCATCCCTCCGTCTGTTGAGTAGCTGGGTCCGATTCTGAAGAATTGATGTGGGAACTGGGACAAACAACACCTCATTGACAAACATGCTTTTGTCTTTCCACTGTTGTAGGGCAATTTGTCTTGAACATCTTCTTTACGTCATATGCGCTTCTGGCCCTTGATACACGAGGAAAGGGAGTGTTCTGCCATGTGGGTCGCATGCTGTGGGTTTGGCAGGGCACAGGCATGGCTTACCAAACCATTTAAACCCACGTGAGTAATGGAAACCAAACTCCTTTTCCATTTCCCACCCATACACACATCTGTAGAAGGAAAAGACCAAACAAAATGTTCTTTTTTTATCCTACATAAAAACAAATAGAAGAATGAGTGGAAGGATATGATCAAATTTACTGTAAGTGTCTCCAGAAAGAGGCCCTACTTCAGTAACTGAGAGCTGCTTTTTCCTGGGCTTTTATTTGTCCACAACACTCAACCTGTAAACTCTCAGCATGATAATGCTTTACCAAGTATCAGGTGTCTCTTCCTGCCAAAGAGGATGCTGTGGGCGCTTCACCTTTAAGTGCTTGGATCTTCTTATCCGTTATTTTATTTCACTTTTTCTGTCTGGTTGATAAACTGAAAAAGTAGTAGGCATATTTGAATCTCTTCCTGTCAAATCCTGCTAAAATAATAAGGAAATGAAAGAGGTATGAACCAAAAATGAAAAGGGGAGGTAAGAGCAGTGAGAGATATTTGTAGGTTGTTGGGAGCCAGAAAGGAAATGACAAAAACCAGCTTGTTTAAAAGAAAGGCATACTGAAATTTCCTACTTTCAAAATGGTACTCTTCCCTGCATGAGATCAGAAAACCCTTCTTTGGAGAAAATGAGAAAACAAACAAACAAGCAACAACAAACAACTTCCTGTTGCATGGAAATAAGTAATAATTCATCTTGCTAAGTGTAATGGAAAACATTGATCAGGAAGGACTATGAGAGTCAGCCTTAGCAAGAAAGTGAGATTTTTGTCTAAAACAAATCTGTCTTGCTTTCCAGTCAACCCATGGTGTTATACTTCAATTGGCAGGGCTTCCCCAATTCATCAATCTCTGTATGGAGGGCACCGAACCATCCTCTTGAGCCTCATTCTTACTCAGGAATTGACTTCCAAGACATAGAAAAAAAAAACCCCTTTTCCAAGGAATACAAAATACTAGATAAATGGTAAAGGGGGAAATAAATACAATGAAGAAACAGAAAAGAAAAACAAAAAAATATTTAGAAAGAGTTATTATACTAAGAAGGATAAGACTGAATATGTACTAATAGAATACCAAAAGAGAGTTCCAGGTTATAAATAGACTCCCAATTAACAAGAGATAGATGTGTTACAAGGCAATGTTGATGAACTGTCAAACAAATGCAGCATCTCACAGAAAGGAAAAGAGAAGAAATTATAGACTGGAACTCACCCAACTGAGCTCCCAAGGTCCAAATGAGGAGCAGAAGGAGGGAGAACATGAGCAAGGGAGTCAGGACCGTGAGGGGTGCACCCACCCACTGAGACAGTGGGGCTGATCTATTGGGAACTCACCAAGGCCAGCTGGACTGGGACTGAATAAGCATGGGATAAAACTGGACTCTCTGAACATGGCGGACAATGAGGGCTGATGAGAAGCCAAGGACAATGGCACTGGGGTTTGATCCTACTGCACGAACTGGCTTTGTGGGAGCCTAGCCTATTTGGATGCTCACCTTCCTGGACCTGGATGGAGCGGGGAGGACCTTGGACTTTTCACAGGGCAGGGAATCCAGACTGCTCTTCAGACTGGAGAGGGAGGGGGGAATGGAGTGGGGGGAGGGGGAGAAGAGTGGGAGGAGGGGGAGGGTAATGGGAGGCGGGGAGGAGGCAGAAATTTTTTCAATAATAATAATAATAAAAAAAGGTCCTTGAAAGGGAACTCATAGAAGACCAGAAAACTGGACAAAAACAATCAGTATCAAAACCTATATTTCTAGATAAAAAGGCCTGATGAATGTCTGGAGGTAAAACAATCAACAAACAAAAAAACAGTGAATGAACAAGAAGCCCAAATATTCCACACCAAGGTTTATTAATATAAGAAAATAGAGAGAAAATTCTGAAAATACCCAGATTGAAAAGAAAAAATCAACCCAAGGCTAGAAAAGGCATAAAAGAGGCATAGATTGCTCAAAGAAACTTTGTGAATGAGGAAAAAAGGGGAGATGTTTTTTAAACTAAGAAGAAAAATTATTTCCTCCTTAGGAATTATAGTACTGCTTGACCAAGTTTTTGAAAAATGACCTTCTCTGGATCCTTTCTCAAAGAAATGTGGGTGGATAGAAAACATAGAAGCATGGGAGAAGCAGAGTCTTCCCAGGGTCATGACTGGGGAATGTCCAAGGTTAACAGCTATGTCTGCAGACAGTTATTTACATATTCATAAAAATATATTAGTGACTGATTATTGTAACCAAATTTTAATAATTTTTATTTATTAAATGTTATTCTTGATGGTTCTGAGGTGATATTGTGGTATGAGAGTCAAGAACCCTGACTTTCCATAACAGAAGTAGTGCTTAAAATGAATTAATTGGAGAAACAGAAATAGAAGTTTATTATTTAAAATTAAATA
Organism: Chionomys nivalis; assembly: GCF_950005125.1. Taxonomy (NCBI): domain Eukaryota; kingdom Metazoa; phylum Chordata; class Mammalia; order Rodentia; family Cricetidae; genus Chionomys; species Chionomys nivalis. Next base: position 78,473,134 of record NC_080089.1, on the reverse strand, counting down.
AAATAAAATTTGCTAGAAGCATGAAATTTTTTGCTTCTGGGAAATGAACTAATGTTGGTCACAGTAAAGCAAGATTTATTTATTGTTTTTGCATTTTCAAACATTTATGATCTATTTTTACTCTTTTTCAATCAGTAAATTTTATTCTTTCATACATGTACACTATGTATTCTGGTAACTCCCCCCAACTCTCTGCCATTTCCTTCACAGTCCTATAAATGCCTCTCCACTCTCTTTCACCTATTCATTACTTTTGTTTTTGTTTAAAGTTCAATGGAGTTTAATCATGGCCAACTGTGTGATAACCATCAGGGTCTGGTGGGCTCCCTACTGGGCACATGGCTTGATTTTAACAGATTGGCAGTATGTCACAAGGCCCTGTGAGTCCCTTCTGCCTCCTTAGTTCACTGGTTATGAGACCCCAACTTTTGTCGTTCAAGTGCCAGTATACATAGCTACTGTGAGTTTGTGTTTCCCATGTCTGCGTCTTACTTAGAAAATTGTATTTTTCAGCTCTGTCTCATCCTATTTAGGAATGAGCCCTCAGTAATTCTTTATTCTCAGCACTTGGCACATGGGTGGGTCTTTGTCTTTATCTCCATTCATTACAAGGAGAGGCTTCTCTGTCAAAGCCTCAGTAACTTTTATCTATTGGGATAAATTATAGATATTCAGGGGGGTATTTTTTTTTACTATGGCAATTCAGCCAAGCAGCCATATTGACCACCTCCAATAACTGAAGATATATGTTTGTAAAGCTTTATAGTGTTAGAGTTTATCTCAACTGTGAATTTGTATTTAAAATTCAAAAATTAAAAATGTAATCTCTTGTAATCTATCAGTTCTTGGTGTAGAAGTCCCTTCTGTTTGTGTGTTGCTTTTATTGGATAATGAATAAAGAAGCTTTCTTGTCCAGGTTGATAGGACAAAACTTAGTAGGTGGAGTAGACAGAACTGATACTGGGAAGAAGAGTAGAGTGGCAGATGCCATGGATCTCCTGCCTGAGACAGATGCTAGTTAGAATCTTGCTGGTAAGCCACAATCATTTGGCAATACAGAGATTAATAGAAATGGATTAAATTAAGATGTAAGAATTAGCCAAGAAAAAGTTAGAGCTAATGGGCCAGGCAGTGTTTAAATGAATACAGTTTCTGTGTGATTATCTCAAGTGTAAGATAGCTGGGTGACCAGAACAACAAGCAGCCTGCTCTTCCTGTTACAGAGTGGCACCTAATGTTTGAAGAGAAATAGCTACATTCATATTCCCAAATATTGTTTATAAATCTTTGTTTACATTTAAAGCGGGATATGATATAGATATGAATAATTTGCATTAGTATGGTTCTTGCTTTATTGATATAAATTTAAGGTCAATCCTGTTATATGTATATTTCTGCTCTTGATTAAGGTATTGTGATTGTGTATTTCATTTAAAAATGTAATGTATAATTAGGAAATACAGGTTCTTAATGGATAACCATAGATAATAGTCAAGCATGTAGTCATGTTATTTAGATTTTCTAGATATATAGAGATATATTTCAGTTAGATAGGCATTCTTCATATCTTTCAAAGACTACAGGATATTGCATTTAAAATGTTTTAATAATTTAGGGCTTTTCATGACAATGATACACATCTGCTCCTGGCAGCACAAATCTACTTCAAATAGAAAAGAGAGACAAAATGCAAGCAATCTATGTACAGAATGGCCACATTTTTATAAAATCATGCATTTAGGAAGTCACTATATTAGAAGTGGTTAATAAGATTTTATGGTAGAAAACTGAAAGGAGTGGGGTAGCATTACAGAGAAAGAAGAGCTGAAGCAACACGTGTAGCATTCTAGTCCTCGGTATTTGACTCTTTCACTTTTGTGAATACATAGTACTGACTTCCCAGCATCTCTGGTAGGTCAATATCTTTCAGGACATCTCACCTGGTCAAATCTGATCTTTATTAATTTTAAAGGAATCCATAGTTTTTTGTTTCCTGTGGAAACAAAGGTATAATCTCTTTCCCAATGCAACATATTTCCTGACTTCCATTTTGAAGTTAAGATATTCTTAAAATATATTGGTTGTATTAATTTAGCAATTTTTTTACAACCCAATGTCTCTTAACCACTGTTGTTCTTTGTTCATTAGTATTTAAAAATTTAAAGTTAATAAGACACTTTACAGTGTTCAAATGCCTGTGTTATGGTACTTTCCATCCATATGTGGCTTTCTCTTTTTATATAACTTTATTCTCTTTAAAAACTTTATTAATTTCAAAATATTTATCTTTTTCTATGATAAAGATATGTCTATACCCATTTTCTTTTTTTTCTTTAGCATCTAAGCACATTTTCAAACATACTGTACCTGTATAGAGGTTTTCCCAGTCTGGACCTGGCTTTCTGTGTTCCCACAGCCATTCTCTAACCATGTGAGCCAAGTCTTAAAGGGCGAGGCCATCTCTCTGTATCTCTAGGCTCCTTTTGCACCTCCCATTAGCACATGGCCCTGGCTGCTGGCTCCATCTACCTGGAGTCTTTCCAGCAGGCAGCAACCTCAACAGAAAGAACCCCAAGCTAGCAATCTCTGTTGGAACAGGCCCAAATGACCCTCGGTATTGCAGAGCAAACCCTGAGAGTGCCAAGAAACCTCCAGGAACACAGACTGACCAACAGGATGACTGGAACCATGGACCTGACTGCACCAGGAGAAGCAACCATCTGAGCCTTGGATCCACTGGCATTCGAATAATTGATCACCAGGGTCACAGACAGCTCCAACTACACCAATCAGAGGAAAAGATGGGTAGACAAGATAAGAACACACACAACACCACAAAGAGCAACACAGCACCAGTAAAAACTAGTGGCCCTGTAACATCAAGACTTGAACAAACAAATATAAATGAAGCAGAAGAAAATGACCTAAAAATTACTTTAGGAGTATGTTTGAGGTTCTTAAAGAGGAAATAAAAAATTCCCTCAAAGAAATGTATGAAATGGAAAACAAAAAATTGGAAGACATCAACAAGTGCCTTACAGTAAACCATGAAAAAGAAATCAAACATGTGAAAAAACTATTCAAGACTTTAAAACTGAAATAGAGTCAACAAAGAAAACACAAGCTGAGGAAATTATAGAAACAGAAATCTTAAGAAAACAACCAGGAAACACAAAAGCAAGGCATAAAAAATGGAAGAGAGAATCTCAAGTGCTGAAGATACAATGGAGGAAATAAACTTATCAGTCAAACCAAACATTAAGTCTAACAAAAACTTAACACAAAATATCCACGAACTATGGGACACCATGAAAAGACCAAACCCAAGAATAATAGGAATAGAAGGAGGAGAAAAAGTTCAATTCAAAAACGCAGAAAATATATTTAACAAAATCATAGAAGAAAACGTTCCCAATCTAGAGAAAGATATGCCTATGAAGATACAAGAAGCTTACAGAACAACAAAATAGGCCAGATCAAAAAAGTCCCCTTGCCACATAATAATCAAAACACTAAACATACAGAATAAAGAAGAATTTTAAGAGCTGTAAAGGAAAAATGCCAAGTAACATATAAAGGAAGACCAATCAGAATTACACCTGACTTTTCAATGGAGACAATGAAAGCCAGAAGGTCCTGGTCAAGCGTTATGCAGACATTAAGAAACCACAGATGCCAGCCCAGACTACTATACCCAGCAAAACTTTCAATCACCAAGAAAATTCAGAGAATCATAAGAACATGCTTTAAACATCTGCATTCCATAGACTACAAGCCATTTCTCTATGACATCTGCTTCATGTTCTTGTCTTGAGTGCTTACCCTTACTTCCCTCAGCGATGAGCAGCTGCTTCTAAGTGCAGGATGAAATACATCTTTCCTCCCCAAGTTGTCTCTGGTGTTGATGTTCTACAGCAGTAGAGAGTAACCTATGGCCACAGGTTTCTATTCTGACCACTTTTAGTGTGAGTTCTATCTTCCATGGCTTCCTGGTAGATGTGTACTGTGACCACTCAGGTACAACAAATGCATACCTCTTTGAAAGGAAGTGAAGATATTTTTCAGAATCAAACATACAGCACATTGTAATTTAAAAACACCAAAGTAACTTTACCTGAGGCCATCAGTGAAGTGTTTCCTCAAAGATATAAATTTCTAAATGGCCACTGATTTCATCCTCAACTTTCCCTTTCTGTGACTGATTTCACAAACTAAGAATGTTAAAAAAGAAATCAGTCACCAGCATATAGTTACTGGTTATAAGCCTTATTTACACACACACACACACACACACACACACACACACACACACAATGGTTTGTGGGCTGCCTAAGAAGCAAAAACTATTTTTTAAAGCAATTTTTGATTTGTAGAAAAAGTACAGCTTCATGGGTACATGGATATGGATAATGGGATGCAAAAGGCAATTTTATTAGTGCTGATGTTTTCTTTTTTCTTTTTTGTATATGTGAGTGTGGTACATATGTATTCATGTCTTGTGCTATGCCTCTGTGTCTTATTTCCTTGAGACAGGGTCTCTCACTGAATCTGGAGTTAGGCTGGCCACCTCCAGTGATACCCCTGTCTTCATCCCTCTCAGTATGCAGGTTTGAATTCAGGTCTTATGATTCTGTAGCAATCTGACAACTCTTACAAACTGAGCTGTTTGTAAGACTATATTATGTTTTTCACTTATATGCCTTGATCCTCTCAGATCCTTGGAGAGAAGTGTTGGGATGAGCCACTTGGTTTCTCACTGTTGTTGCGTGGTTTTGTGGGAGTCTTGATATTTCTTTGTGGATACGATGTGGGTAGGACTAAGTTTCTTTGACAGAAATGTAAGTATTAAAATTTGTTTTTGGTAACCATCCTTTTAAAGTTATGCATTTCATTTAAATGGTCAAATTTATGCCAAGTTGGTGCTTACATAGCCCAGGCTAGCCTGAAACTTATGATTCCACGATTGTAGACATGTGCCATCACACCTGGCTAAAAAGGGTGTTAGGTGATACTGATGACCCTTCCTTCAGATTGGACACCTACACTGCAGAATAACATCAGATCTCAGACAATGTAAGCATGGCACAACTCTTCTCACCAGTGGCTACCTGGTTTTCTGGTTTAATTCTACACCCAGGCAAGCATTTATGTATTCTTATACTTGCTTTTTTTCTACCATACTGATTTAGTTTACATTTATTGAGATATTTCCTGTGGTAATTATTCTTTTTTATTAGAGGAAGTTCTTTGTGTTTTTGTTTTTCATACTATTTGAATGACCTATTTTGACAATTTTCAGCCCTTAGATATAATGATTCCAATATTTTCCATCTTCTATCACTATATCTCAGTGTTCAAATTTTCTGTTATTTGAAGGCAAATAAGTTATCGTTTTGTTTACTTGTGTTTTTTTAAATGTATGCTGGACTAACAAATAAACAGCTCAGTTCTGGGAATGAGTTACCTCATATTAGTTAGTGGGATCCCATAGACCCCAAACCATTACAGACTATTATCATTACTCTCCAGAACTTGATGCTGAGACCCTATTTTTAAAGATACTACATAGAAACAGTAAAATCTAGCTGATACGGGTCTGGAAGCTTCATTCTTAATGGCTAGGTCTCAGGTCTGGGAGGTGCTAATCACACTACCAGAGGACAAAAGTAATCACCAGTCTCACCCAGATGCCAACTCTGTGAATTATACTAATGATTTATGATGGAGGTGGGTCTTGTATTAATCTGTTGCTTTCATTGGTTAATAAAGAAACTGCCTAGGCCCATTTGATAGGCCAACCCTTAGGTGGGCGGAGTAAACAGAACAGAATGTTGGGAGAAAGAAACCGAGTCAGTGAGTCGCCATGATTCTCCCACTCCAGACAGACGCAGGTTAAGATCTTTCCTGGTAAGCCAGCTCGTGGTGCTACACAAAATATTAAAAATGGGTTAGATCAATGTGTAAGAGCTAGCCAAGAAGAGGCTGGAACTAATGGGTCAAGCAGTGTTTAAAAGAATACAGTTTCCGTGTAATTATTTCGGGGCATAAGCTAGCCATGCAGGCGGCTGGGTGCCAGGGACATAGCCCCGCCGCTCTTATTTCAACAGATTTACTGGCAAGGTGCAGTGATATTTCATTTATATTTTAATGAATAAAGCTTGCCTGAAGTTCAGAGAGTAAAACAGCCGCACTCATCAGCTTTACAGACCAGGCAGTAGTGACAAACACCTTTAATCCCAGTAGCCACACTAGTTTGCCATAGAAACGGGGCATTAGTGTTGCACATCTTTAATCCCAGCACTAGAGAGGAATATAAGACAGGAGGAGACAGTTCTCACACCGAGTCTCATTCTGAGATTACTAGAGGCAGGATACCATCCTTTTTGGACTGAGGTAGAAGTAAGAGCCAGTGACTGTTTTGCTTTTCTGACCTTCAGGTTGAACCTCAATTTCTGTCTCTGGGTTTTTATTAATTGTGTTACAGCAAGACATACCCACTGGTTCAATAATGGCATGAATGCCAAGGAGTAATCAACCACTCTCTGACTGGTTTTAAGGGTCACTCCACAAGATAGAACTCGTACCTGTACCATTAGTGGGATCAAGAACCTGTGGATAGACAGGCCATAGGTCTTAGAGGAGAATTTTCTACTATTTTGATAAAGAGCATAGTTTTAAATTAATTCCTAATGACTTGTTCCTATATCCATAGAGTAGAGCATCAACCCTCATCAAAGAAGCTTCTTTCTGTAGTAGAAGGCAATTCATATAGGGACCCATATCTAGTTAATGTTCAGAGAATAAGAGCTGCTCTAAATGGGGGCATCTATCTCATACTTCCTCTTTGTGAGGATCAGAGATCTTTGAAGAATAATGAGAAGCACAATGGTAAGAGACAGAGGCACTGGATGACTTCAACCAAAAAGCATTTTCCAAGCACAAAAGGGCAGTTGCATGTATCAATTTATGGCAGTTGTAATAGCATGCAAAAGACCTGCATAAGCTGATGCCAGACAAAATCTCGGCATGAACTTGAGAGGTGATCAGGAAGTCCCACCCGTAGCAAAAGAGATATTTATTGGCAATTGAAGGCTTCTTGGAGGGGGAGACTCGTTTTTCTTTATGGGTGTGGCCCTGGGAAGGTAGACCAGGTTCCAGCAAATGTCTAAACACACAAGAGGATATGGGCAATGGAAACTTGATCAATGAGTTAAAACCGAAAATCAAAAAAGAAAGAAAGAAAAGTTTTTAATAATAAATGAGTAGGGAAAAATCTGGGAAGAGCTGGGTATGTGTATGAATATGATCAAATTGAATTGTCAAAGAATTAAAAAACATAAAATATGTCTGCCTTTCCTATTTGTATTCTGTTTGGGACAATTGTAATTTTGCATATTTTTGTTTAGTGACATTCTTTGGTTATAAAATATTGCAAGTTCAAATGTTTCTGTGCCCTACTCAATGCTTCTGTTTCCACATATGCAGAGCTTCCCCACCATGTACCATGATCATCTCTATTCTCATCTATTCTCTCTGGCTCACAAGTGCATCAGTACCCCAGAACTGGCCGTTTCCCATATCCCCTCAGCTCAATTCAGCAGATTATGGTGATTTTGGTGTTTATTCATCATGGAGCGAGGGAATTCCCATTGGATATTTTTAATTCTAATTTTGTTGGCAACACTATCTATGTCATTATTCACTTTCTGAGAATCAAAGGTATTTTAAAGTGTACATCTGATAATCTAACATACAATTAGTTCTGAGTTCATTTTTATTGTCCATTTTCTTACTTGGCCTTCTCTTATGTGTTTGACTGTATGTGTATAAAATGATAGAAGCTATGGAAACTATTATTCCTAAGAGGATTAATTCCAACTTCTGCCCAGATAGTTAGGATAATGGGAGAACAATTTTGTACACAGATGTAACCAATTAAAATTTGATTTTGCCTTTTGTAAAGTCTCATGTATTTATAGTTAGTATAGACTTAACATGTAGTCCTTTAGCAGTTTAAATACAATTTCTGGAGAATTTAATAGGATCCTGCACACCGTCTAGAAACTGGCACACACTGCTGGAGAAAGGAGGGGCAGGATGCCAGGCACTGCTATTTTTGTCTCTTTGAAAATTTTGCATTTAAATTTTCTTGCTGTGGTGCCTTGAGCTGTTTTTGGCCACTCAGCATTGTGAGATTGTGGGAAGTTCTATTATGCTTCTCAGATTTTAAGCAATTTTACTTAACAGGAAATATGTTCTGGGCAAAGCAGGTTAGCATGTCAGAGCTGTCTCAGTGCTCAGGATCTTGATCCTGCAAGTCTTGGAGGCTGTGGCATCTCAGAGACAATTTCAAACATGTATTTTTTTTTAAAAAGTCAATGGTGTGTGTGTATGTATGTGTGTGTGTGTGTGTGTGTGTGTGTGTGCCATGTCTTAAGGATTGAATCCAAAGTTTGTTCTCACCTTCCATCCTGTTGAACCAGTTTTTCTCTTGTTTCTGCTGCTGCTGTGTGTATTCCAGACCAGATGGCTTGAGAGTTTCTAGGCGATTCTCTTGCTTCTGCCTTCCATCTCACCGTAGGAGTGCTGGAATCACAAATGCATGCTACCTAATATGGTTTTTTTAAATGTGAATTCTGAGGATTAAACTTAAGCCATCAAGCTTGTGAGGCAAGTGTTTGTAACCATGGAGTCTCCTCCCTGGGCCTCCACCGAGGAGTTTTACTCTGGTTGTTTGTGTTGAGTAGGTGAGTCTGCTACCAGAAAGATTAGTGATAGACAGAATTCTTCTTCGAAAGTGATTTTAAGTTGAAAATTCTTTTGTGGTTATTTCTTCTCTCGCCTCAATTGCCACTCTAAGTGGCTGTGCATGAGCATCACGGTCCTTTGTCCATCCTGCTCTTGACTCCCAATTTTATTAAACCATCATCAAAATGGTGGAAGGAAAGTTACCTCTAGATTGTATGTATGTATAAATATATATATATATATATATACATACAATATATACATATATCTATAATGTATTGTATAATATGGCGATTTCATTCTCTTGGGATCTTATAGGCATTTAAACGTGATTATCTACTGAGCATTTCTAGACTGTTTGGAGAATCCATTGAACTCTTGTGCCTGTCTCTTTTGGTTTTAGCTGCTGTGTTTCCTTTAACAGATCATTCTCCACATACCCTTGTAGTCTCTCTCTCTCTCTCTCTCTCTCTCTCTCTCTCTCTCTCTCTCTCATCCTTTTTGCCTTTCTAGGAATTCTTGTTGGCAAGACTCAAAGTGGCTTTGGGTTGGCTCTATTTTTCATCCCACATTTTGTTCACAAGAAACAATCAGTATGTTTGCCTCTGCTGTCAGTACAAATGAGAGTTTTGTTTTGTTTTAGCATACCCTGCTATGCTTGCCTAAGGCTGATAATTACACCCATTTGTTTTTAAAACCCTTGAGTCTTTTCTTCTATCATATAACAATCTGTTCGATGGCTTTAGATTCCAGAAAACATATATAAGCCCACTGATCACTTTGATGTCTGTCTGCCTCTGGGGAAAATCACATCCCAGATCTCTTACTGACAGGGAGCACTGACAGCTCTCTTTAAGAAGACTCTCTCTTAAAAGACGAAAACAAAATCAAAAATTGAAAACATCTTTTAAATTGTTTTTAATGCTTTTTACCCTTTCATTACTCATGGAGCTGCCTTACCAGTATATTATAAATTTGGGTAGCTAAAACCAGCATGTTATTATCTTAGTTCTAGAGGCTAAAGTCCCAAATTGTAGAATTGGTAAAGCCACACATCTGCTCATAGGAGACTTTCCCATGACGTTTCTCAGCTTTGGGTAGTTTTCTGACCATCCTTAGCACCCTCCAGTTCTCCCCTGTTGCTTTGCCTTCCCACGGAGATCCAATAAGGACATCAGTTATACTGAATAAGTGGCCCTTCTTAATTATTCCAGAACTTAGTTGCTTTTAATTGTTTTGGTTGCTTCTTAATGAACCTAACTCTAAGCTAGATAACCATATATTTGTAGAACTGTCTCCTAACTTAGCACGTTTAGGCATTACTTATTGACTTTCTTGTGGCATATAAGGTTTTTAACTCCACTGTAACTTTCGACACAATTCTATCATATTTCGATTATTTTATCATCATGATGAAAGAACACATCATTTTCTCCTCAGTCTATGAGGATGATTCTGTTCATTTCTTTGCTGTTGGGATATCTTTAATAATTGTCTCAATCTTTCCATTTATTCCATTTTCTTAGAACTTGAAAATAAGTTAATTTATACCATCCAAATGATCTGTAAATTACCACTCTTCATTTTTTCACATGATAAAATTTTTCATAATATTTGAAAATATTATTTTTTATTTAAGATTTTGACACATCATGTTTTGATTATGTTCCTCTCACAGCTCCTTCCAGATCCACCCTCATCTCTCTACCCACCCAACTTCCTGTTCTTTCTCTCTCTCTTCTTTTTAAACCCATCAAGTCCAATGTGTTGTTCAAATCCTCTTGGTTCAGAAGCCTGCCCTCGAGTGGGATCAACCAATGTGTGTCACACTCTTAAGGAAAACCAACTCCTTCCCTTCCAGCAACTATCAAATGTCAATAGCAACTCAGTGAGGGATGGGACTTGGTGCCACTTTATCTGCTCCATACTGGGACTTTGGAAACTGTCTACAAATGTGTATTCTATGCTCTATTCTGATCTAGATTTTTGTATGGAATGCTTGATAGCTGGTACCATTAGCTGTCCCTTTGTTCTAAAATTTCTTTGTGAATTCCTGTGATATTGACTCTCATTTTTTAATTGTTTTTCTTTTCTATTTTTTTTTGTAAAACATAATCTCCCACAAACCTATGAAGAAAGGGTGCATTACATATTCTCTCTCTCTCTCTCTCTCTCTCTCTCTCTCTCTCTCTCTCTCCCCGTGTGTGTGTGTGTGTGTACATGTGCATTTGTGAACATAGGCATGTATGCATGTGTAGGCCAGGGGACTACTTCAGGACCATTCCTCAGGCATTGTACACCTCTATTTTAGGATAGGGTCTCTCACTCTCCTGGAATTTATCAAGTAGGCTATGCTGTTTGGCCTGTGAGTTCTAAGGATCTACTACTTATCTCTACCTCCCCAGTCCTGGTGCTCCAAGTCTGCCTTTCTGTAATTCATTTTACATACCAACCACAGTGCCCCCACTTTCCCATCCTCCCACTCCTCCTACCCCCCCCAACACATCCCCATCTATTCCTCAGAAAGGGTAAGGCATCCCATGGGGAGTTACCAGGGCCTGACAGGTTCAGTTGAGGCAGAACCAAGCCCCGCTCCACTGCATCAAGGCTAAGAAAGGCATCCCACCATAAGGAATTGACTTCAAAAAGTCAGCTCATGCACCAGGGATAGATCCTGGTTCCACTGCCAGGGGTTCCACAGTCAGACCAGGCTACAAAACTGTTGCCTACATGCAGAGGTCCTAATTTGGTCCCATACAGGTTCCCCACAATAGGTGCCTAAACTGGCCTTCCCCTGTAATCAAATTGGTGACTACACCAACTATCATCATAGAACCTCCATCTAGTAACTGATGGAAGCAGATGCAGGGAAACACAGCTAAGCATCAGGCCAAGTAATGGGAGTTCAGACAAAGAGAGGGAAGAGGCATTATAAGAGCGAGGGGTGGAGTCAAGATTATGACAAGGAAATCCACAGAGACAAATGACCCGAACTTGTGGAAACTCACAGACACTAAGTCTAGCTTTTTAAATGGCTATCCTGGAGACCAAATTCACATTCCCATACTTGCAAGGTAAGCACTTTATGGGAAAAGATTTCTCCCCAGCCCTGTGTTGTTCTGTTGCAAATCCCTAAGACTCCAGACCTGAACAGACAAAGTTTTAAGAAGATAGATCTATATTTCAAAACCTTTTAAAGGTTATTTAAACATTTTACATTTATGAGTGTTTTGCTTGCATTTATGTCTGTGTACCACATGGGTGCCTGATTGCCCACAGAAGTCAGAAGAGAGCAGTAGATCCCATGGGACTGGAGTTACAGATAGTTGTGAGCCACAATATGGGTGCTGGGTACTAAAACTAGTCCTCTGCAAGAGTAATAAGTGCTCTTAACTACCCAGTAATCTCTCCAGTCCTAGATCTATACATTTTATTTAGATATTTTTAAAGTATTATTGATGTAATAGTACACTATCTGTGTTTAATGTGTACAATTTGATGTTTTGATATATGCACATACTCAGAAAACTGAAAACACAATGAAGATAATGAATGTATTTAACATTTCCAGATGTTTTCTTTTTTAATATTGCATTTTACTCATTAATTAATTTTTTCATTTATTTTACATTCTTATGGTTCCCCTCCTCCTTTCCTCAGGTTCCCCTTCAACCCCCATCAACCCGTTCTCTGTCTCAGTTCAAGAAGGGGCAGGCCTTTTCTTATACCACAATAAGGTAGGCCTTGGGCTGACCCAGATGATGGAGGAAGGTCATTGGTTAAAAAATAAAGAAACTGCTTGGTCCTCATAGGTTAGAACATAGGTGGGTGGAGTAAACAGAACAGAATGCTGGGAGGAAGAGGAAGTGAGCTCAGATGCCATGCCGCTGCTCTCCAGGACAGACGCGATGCAGCCAGCCGCTAGGTCAGACATGCTGAATCTTTCCCGGTAAGACTAGTGCTACACAGATTATTAGAGATGGGTTGATTGGGATATGAGAATTAGCCAGTAAGGGCTAGAGCTAATGGGCCAAGCAGTGTTTAAAACAATACAGTTTGTGTGTCGTTATTTTGGGGCATAAGCTAGCCAGGCTACCAGGAGCTGGGGCGGCAGGAACACAGCCCGCAGCTCCCACTACACCCAGAGTACCAGAGGCACTCAGGCTGGGGATCTCTCTTGTGTGTGGCAGGTGTATCAGCTTCTGATTTTACCTGCCCAGCTCAGACCATGAGATGGAGCCCCAGCTGGAAAACGCCAGACTGACATGGCTAAGTGTTTGGTTCTCTGCTGATACTGGAAAGACTGAGTTTCTTTTTCATTTTTCTTACTCCCTTGGAGGAGTGTGAACTGGTTTTAGGAGCCAAAACAAACAAACTTGAAGAAGATCTATATCATATCCAGCCACAAAAGGATGGGAATTATAAAAGGCAGAAGAAATGGCTTTGGCATGCTCCTTAGTTTCTGCCCATGCAGCTCACTCGATCATCTGTGAAGATAGTGCTGTCAGCCATGGGACCTCCTTTTCTCTGCCTATCTCTCTCCCTAGTATGAATTTGGGTGTGTACAATGTAATTGCAAATAGAAGGCCCAAATAATGTGCTTTTGTGATGGAAGATTACAGGGGCCTGAACTCACATGCAAAGCCTGAGGTGTGAGGAGCCACCCTGTCGATTGTAGACAGCACAGGTCCTGCGGGAAGTGAGTAATAGCTTACTTTGGCATGAATGTTAGCCACATTTATGTGAAATCAATGCTGGTAATTTTCATCGACACCCATTGCCTTCTAAAGACATTCTATGTAGGCAGAAAGCAGTCTTTCACAATTCTAATTAGAAAAATGGTCGTTTCTTGTCCTCTACAATTGAGTGTAATCAAGATGAAAAGGTTTTACATTAAACATTTAGGTTTAGATGGCAGAAATATTAATACCTCAAGCAGGTCCAAACCCTGTGTTTGAAGACCTTATTCAGCCTTCTGCTTCCACTAGAGGGGTTTAGAGTAGAGGTCAAAACCATTTAAAGGGTAATTTACCTGCTCGATTTGTCAAGAGGCCTGGGAGCACGGCACAGGGGTTAGGAAGATCTTTGTGGACCCTCTGTTTGGTTGCTTTCAGCATTTGCCTATTCTTAATAATGCTACTGTGTTTTCATATGTTATTTTTGGTGCGTATTAATTTAGGTATTTTTTTCTTTCAAACATATATTTCATTCTTAATTATGTATATGTGTGTGTGTGTCTGCATGTGGGTGTGTGCTAGTGACTGCAGGTGCCTGTTGAGGTCAGGACCATTGGAACCCCCAGAGTTAGAGTTCCAGAGAGTTGATAGACCTGGTCCTGGGACCTGAACTCTGGTCCTCTAGGAAGTACTCTTCACTGCTGGGACATTTCTCCAGCTCCCAAGTTAGCATTTCTAAGGAATTTTGTAGCTACAGATAGAGCTAATGATTCACAGGTATGCTTCCGTTCTGGTCTGGTGGCTACAGCCAAAGGGTAAGGACATATTTGCCTTTTCTACTTTCCTCACTTCATGTTGCGTTTCCCTGTATCATCATCAAGAATCTTTTAACTTTGCTTGAAGAATTCCTCTTATTAATTCTCCTCTAGGCTTTGAAGCAAATAGTTTGTTTACTTTTTATTTGTTTGGGATTTATTTATCTATTTACTAAGGCAGAATCTTGCTATGTAACATTGGATGTCCCAAGATTGATAATCCTCCTCCTATTACCTCCTAAATGCTGGGATTACAGTCATGGGCAACAACAATCGGATCTGCTTAATCTTAACAGCTATCTTTGCTTGGTATAAAATTCTAGCCAGTGTTTTCTTTAAGCATTCTAGAATGTTCAACCCATTAGTTTACCCTTCTCATTCTTCTTGATCAGAAACAAGATAACAGTCAGTATTAATATTTTTCCATTACATAAAGTATGTCTCTTTGTGCTATTTACTATTAGAAAATGTTTTCGTGGTTTGAAGCTGGAAAATGTATGTAAATATAGTTTTGTTTATATTTATCTTGTATTTGTATTCCTGTTTCTTGAATTTGTCACTTACATTTCACTAATTTCAGAAAATTCTCATTCCTATCCTAATAAGTTGCTTAAGATATTAAGTTTGCCTTTGATCTCATGCTCTGTGGAATAAGTATGGTTTCTTTTATTCCATTTTAATTTGGAATTTGAAAATTTAAAATAAACTACCTTTAATTTTCCCATTTAAGTAATATTTTCATTTACTCTTTGAAAATTACATACCTGCATACAATGTATCTTAATCATAGCCACTCCCAATCTTCCAATTTTCCTCAAGAACTACCCAACACATCTCTTTATCCCCCAACACATCTCTTTATCTACTTTATGCCCATTCTTCTTCTTCTTCTTCTTCTTCTTCTTCTTCTTCTTCTTCTTCTTCTTCTTCTTCTTCTTCTTCTTCTTCTTCTTCTTATTATTATTATTATTATGATTTTCTGTTTTTATTCTACTCTGACTATGCTATCCTACGAACTTTTCTATTTCATCTATCTTTTCAAGATACAGTTGTTAATATAACTTCCACACAATTCTCTCCTTTTCCCTGTTGGTTTGTTTGGAAATCTTTAATTTTTGATTTTAGGAGAATTCAATTCTCCCTTTTTTTTAACCCTGAAAAATCTATATAGATACATTTATATTTATAATAGTTCTGTTCTGTCTTCTCTTTCTTATTTTACAGGGCTCACTCAAATGACACATATGTATACACATATATGCAAAAATGCATTCTATGTGTGTACTATAACCTATACAAGTCACATTCTATTCTGAATTTCATTTTTCTCTCCATATTTCAGTTTAGCAATTAATTTTCAAAGATTTATTTCATTGTGTGTGTGTGTGAGAGAGTGTTTTCTATGTGCATGTGAGAGTGTATGTATTCTTTTGTGCAATGTGCATGTGTGCTGCCTGTGGAGGTCAGAAGAGCTATCTTAGTTACATTTTATAGGTGGCAGTTTCACCTTATCATCTGTCTAATTAAAGATGTGAACTATACTTATTTAAAAATTCCTGTCTGAGAACTCTAAAAGTTCAACCACTTGTAGGTGTGCTTTAGTGTATTTATAATTTGATAATTTTAGGAGATCTAGTAGTTCCTTCTTGAGGTATAGCTACTGTAAATATCAAAGATGTTTAGAGAGACATTGTCTGACATCTTAACAGAACTCTTACTTTATTCTCTGACAGGTAGACTCTAATGCTCTCCTGATAATGAGTCATTAAACATATAATGTTATTTAAGAAATGGAAGCCATTTTTTTTTCAAGGAGAACAGGCTTTAGCATTAATATACAACTAGGAAATAGATTTTTGAAGGTTTTGTTGTACTGTCTGTGGCTGCATAAAAGTCAATACAATAGTTAATTAGAGGAATTAATAGAATTATATATATTATTATATACATTATATATCACAATATTTTATATAGTATGTTAATATTATACCATAAGATGCTTAGGACTTGAATACAATATTATCCCTTGATGAGATGTCGTATACTAGCCAGCCTCTGATGGAGTGGTTGTTATCAGGATTTGGTTAGTAAAGTGCGTAGAAGAATAGAGATGCTCACTTTGAGGACAACAGTGTCTAATTTTCAGAATTATTTTAAGATAAAAAAATCAATCAAACAAAAATTAATAAAATGCCTTATACCATTTACTTTTATTACATATTTATGAATATCCAATAGTTCTTAAAATTATTGATTGATGTCACACATTTTTTCTTTTGCTCCTCTTCCCTATCCTTTGTGTATTGTTGCCTGCTTCCTTGTTTTGTGGGTCTGGGGACCACATCTCACTTTACTCTGTTTCCATATCCAACACATTCTGGTCATTCTACATTGCATTTGGAGTATTTTACCCAGTGTTTACATTTTCAGGTCACCATGACTATCTTATAAATGCTAATGTGAACCATCTACTATGATACTTGTGAAGAATTATAGGAAAAATAATTTCTGAGACAGTGTGGGCCAGTGACATAGTCTCTGAAGTTTTTGACAAACCCAAGGAAATGTTAGACACCATTTCAATGTCTCTTGTGGACACAACAAGATTGAGAGGAGATTTTTGTATCCCTAATTTTACCTTCATAGGAATAGTGAAACTATTTTTCTTCTTTAGAATATGCCATCTATAGAATTATCTGTGTTCACAATGACCTACCATTGCCATTGCCCTCTGTTATCTCTCTTCTACTGCTGCTGACTACCTTATCCCCAGCCAGCACCCTTCCCATTTCCACTTATTTTTTGTTTTCATGCAGATTTTGTGTAAGTAGCTGTAGCTGTCATGTGTTCACCATCACAACTCTTACGATGTTTTCAGAAGGCAGTGTTTTATAGCACTCCTTTCCATCCTCAGCTGTCATACATAGCCTTTGTGTTCCCTCCTCGGTGATACCCTTAGGCCTTGGAGGTAGTGACAGAGATGTTTCATTTAGCACTTAATACTCATAGATTAGAAGTATTAATATTGTGAAATGGCCATCTTACCAAAAGCAATCTATAGATTCAGTGAAATCCCCATCAAAATTCCAACGCAATTCTTCACAGAGGAGAGGCTTGTATCCTGACATAGCACTAACAAATACCCCCATAGGCCTTGAAGGTAGCGGTATAGCTGCTTTACTGAGGGTTGAACACTCAATAGTCACTTATTCTCAATGCTTTAAACAACTGTGAACTTCTTCATTGATAGTCACAGCCTATGAAAAGAAATTCCTTTGTCTGAGTCTGAGGACAGAACTAGTC
Organism: Chionomys nivalis; assembly: GCF_950005125.1. Classification (NCBI taxonomy): domain Eukaryota; kingdom Metazoa; phylum Chordata; class Mammalia; order Rodentia; family Cricetidae; genus Chionomys; species Chionomys nivalis. Next base: position 78,455,592 of record NC_080089.1, on the reverse strand, counting down.
TATGGGTGAACACAAATGTTTAGGAGACAATATGGTTACATGCCCATTTAGCAAAAATCACCAGTAGATAATTTTCTTCTAGGGCCTGTGATCTCTTTAATCACAGGCTTTTAAGCAGGCTTACAGTAACTAGGAATGCATTACCTCCCTCCCATGGAGCAGTCTTCACACACAACTGGGAAGTGATTGGTTAACCTCAAGACATTCTTGCCACTATTGTGGTGGGAAGCACATCTTGTCTGATAGGTCAGAACTGTAGTACTCAGTGTCCATGTGAGAAGGACTGTTGATAGCTTTTCTCTCCCAGTAGACAAACCAATGCTTTTCCAATTTTTCTGTAAATGAAATATGAATTCAATCAAAACTATTATGTTTTTACGTTTTAATTTGTGAAATTCAAGACCATTTATTAAAGTATCTTTGAAAAGAGGACCCATAAACCTCCCAGGAAAGATAAAAATCTTTGGAACCCATTCCCTATGGAGGAATACCTTGCTCAGCCTAGATACAGGAGGAAGGGCTTTGGTCCTGCCTCAAGAAATATTACAGACTTTTGAACCCCATGGAAGGCCTCACCCTCTCTGAGGAGTGAGTGGGGAAGAAGGTTGGGGAAATGGGAGGGTTGGAGGGAGAGGGGACTGGGACTGGTACATAAAATAAATTTTTTTAAAAAGATAAGAATCTCAGATTTCTTCTACTAAGTAGGTCATTTTCAAGTCAAGTAGTGCTAATGCTTTTGTATGGAAAGAATATCAATGGAATATGAATCTCTAAGTTTTCCTTTAAAAAAGCACTTTAGTAATCTGCTGAAGAAAACTGACATTGTGACAGAAACACATGATTAGTCAATGGCATATTTAGACTGGATTAATTTAAAGGAAGTTATTTGTTAAAGCACCAACCAATGAAGCAGAGAAACCGGGTTGGGATTTGCAGCTTCCTGCTGTCCAGAAAAGCAGTTGTTAGTGTGACATCAGGATTTAAGAAATGCGTTATCCTCTGTGAATAACTGCATTAGACTTTTGATGGATATTGCACTGAATGTATAGATTGGTTTTAGAAGGATGTCAATTTTCATGGTATTAATACTACTAATCTTTGAGTATGGAAGGTTGTTCCATTTTATGGAACCTTCTCAAAGTTTTCATTGTAGATGTAGTACATAGGGTTCACGGAAACAGATTTACTCTCATATGATTCAGCTGTACCACTCTTGAGCATATCCTCAAAGGGCTCTATATCCTACTACAGAGGTACTTGCTTATCCATGTTGATTGTTTCTTTATGTACAATATCCACGGGTATTGTTTCATATAGAAACAGCACAGATAACCAAACTATTATGTGTGCTCAACAGACTATTATTTAACTATAAAGAAAAATGCATTTATCCAATTCACAGGCAAATGAATGAAGCTGGAAATAATCAAGTAAGGTAAATCAAATAAAGTAAGCCAGACCCAGAAAGATAAACATTACATGAAAAATGTTTGATATAGGAGGACCTAGCCCCCTGTGGGGACAGGAGGACCTGGGGTATGTATATAAATGATTAGCTAGACAAGTCAGAGGAAGAAAGCCGGTAAGCAGGGTTCCTCCATGGTCTTTGCTTCAATTCCTGTCTTCTAGTTTCTGCCTTGAATTCCTGCCCTGATTTCTTTCAATGGTGTACTGTAATTCATAAGCCAAATGAACACTGACTTCTCCAGGTTGCTTTTGGCCATAGTGTTTATCACACAACAGGAAAATACCTAAAATGCATTATCAGATAATAAAGGGTTCTAGGAGCATTGTCTTTGGGAGTGATCAGGGAGACTAGCCATCTCATACATCACAGTGCTGGGAGAAGTGCCAACTGCTATTAATTTCTAGAAAATAGCACTTTATGATTCATGATTAGGAGCTTTGTATTACTATAATCATCTGGGAATCTTTTCTTCAGAAATGACTGTTTTTATAGACAAACTCTAAAAACAAAAAGGATTTTGCAGATATAGACTGACAAATAAGCAGAAAAAAATCATACAAATGTCCAACAAAATTAAATACTAAAGTAAGATAAATAAATAAATTATGTAATTGATAGAAACTGTGTTTTCATGAAATACTCAAGAATATGGAAAACTTCTCATGGTATTACACTGAATGAAACATACTAAAGTTTATACATACAAATGTGTATCTGCATACACATGATTCGGCAAAACCTGTTTGAATATATTAAAATAGCAACAATAATTTTTCTAGATATTTAGAATATAAAATTGTCATTGTTCTTGTTAGTTTAGAGAGGGTGTCCCCACATAACTTAAACTGACTTAGAATTCATGGTCTTCGTCTAAAAGTGCCGGGATGGCAGCAAGTCTGGCATGCTTTATAATTTTTATAATTTCTACATGAAGAGTGATTTTTATTGTCTTTTTGCATTAGAGAATAGCATCACTTAAAAATTAACATGCCATATGTTTCTGAATGACGAAATGGAATTTTAATGCCTTGTGATGAACCATGTAAGACTGATTACCATTGACTTCAACTCAGTGGATTATTTACAAACGTTAGCAGGTTGGGTTGCTATTTACTCCTGTGTTTCTGTCTCCTCGCCTTTCAGATGTGGCAAGCATAGCAGAACAATGATTTTTTGTTGTCAGGGTTTCTGTCCTGCCCAGTTCTCCCAGCCATTAAGTCCCAAAGAAATCACACAGAGGTCTACATTTACTACAAACTCATTGGCCTAGTATCTCAGGCTTCTTATTAACTCTTACAACTTATATTAGTCCATCATTCTTAACTGTGTTAGCCACATGGCTCAGTACCTTTTTCAGTGAGGCAGTCACATCTTGCTTCTTCTGTGGCTGGGCCAGGACTGCAGAAAAACCTTTCCCCTTCCCAGAATTCTTCTGTTCTCATTGACCCGCCTCTACTTCTTTTCTTGTTGTCCCACCTATACTTCCTCTTCTGGCTAGTAGCCAGTCAGTGTTTATTTATAATATAATTGACAGAATTGAGACCATTGTCCCACACCATTTTTTTTTCAAATAAACAGAACAGTGCAAAAAAAAGCAGACATTCCTCAGGGGGTGTTGACACTTTTTTTTTTTTTTTTTTTTTTTGCCAGAAACTGGTGGTTAGCAGATAGAAAAGCAAGCTCAAATTGGTAAGCCTTCATTGTCTTAGTAAAGGCAACTATCTCCACAGAAGGAAGACAGTGTGATCAGGAAAGGAAGCCTACGGGCATACTCTCTCGCCCTGTCACTGCTGTCATGATTTACCCACTAATCACTCTTCAGTCTCTTGAACTGCTGTGCTCCCAGGCTGTGCCCAGTTTTCTGCAGCCTCTCCACGGCTGCAGAGGGACTGCTGTCATTCCCAGTCCTCGAAAAGGTACTGTCCCTGGAGAAGCTTCAGAGACCGAAATCAAATGACCTTGCCTCAGTTTTCTGTCTCATTGGCCTCTATACAACAAATGGGCTTGCCATATCCCCTTACATTTAAAATTGCCCCTTCCTGTGTTCCAGGGTCTCTGTGTCACCTCTGGTGCTCATGAGATCTTTTGAAGATTTCACTGGCTCCTTGCGGTCTTGGGGAATAGCAAAGGCAAAATTATGCTCTCTTATTTTATGCCACATTATCACAAAGTCTGTTATCTGACTAATTCCTTTCACAAACAGCACATATCATGTTCTCTGTAGGTAGACGGGAGCTGGATACATATAGATAAACATGATGATGATGAATACAAAGGCTTGAGAGCCTTAGATGGATTAGCTAAGTGCTGAAGATACCACACACTTTGGACACAGGACTCAGAGGAATCAAACTGGCACTGATGTGGAAGCCTCCTCCTGGACACCACATAGTACTAGAAGGTACAATTCAAGCTGATGAGGGAGAATAGTTTTAACAACTGTAAAGCCTGATAGGTCATCTAATACTATGCAGTCAGCCCCAAACATATGTGGTATAAGTAATAATAAGTGACTTAATAGGTAGTGTGTTCACATATATGTAACAATAATAATTTGAGAAAAGTTCATTAAATAAATGAGAAAAGTATGGATATGGAGAAGTTGAAAGCTGAGAAAGAGTAGTGGAAATGGTGTAAATATGGTGTACTCATACATCTCATCTATGAAATATTCAAATAGTTAACAAAGCAAATGTTTTGGGAAACTTCTGTTACCAAGGATGGCTTACAGCAGATTGAGAAGGGGAATTGTAAATGTAAGACTCGAGGTGAGTGAATGGCCAGGGAGTAAGGACTTGGGAGGCACAGGTTTGTGAAGAAGCCAGAAGAGGAACTAGGGGATGCATTCCCCAGGAATAAGGACACGTAAAAGACAGTAAGCTGCCAATGAGCTAGAAAGAATTGCCAGAGAACGTTTTGTGCAATTTTATGTCCCTTCAAATTCATAAAGGGTTTACCAGTCTCTTGCTTAACGCTTGACTTTCAATTCCATGATCTCCTGGGAAAGTTCCATGGAAGCAATGTTGGAAATGACTGGTTTGGCTTTCTTGCTCCCTTTTGTTTCCTGAGTGACATACAAAGGCCACTCAAGGGAAAAACTAGGAGGCTCTGCAATGTGGTGTACATGAGTTCTGCTTGGCTGATCAGATGAAAATAAGCAACCCCATTCTCTGAAATGAATGTGACATTTGAGACAGGGACCTGGCTACTTTTTATATCTTGATTCCATGTTCCCAAAACAACTTTTCTGTGGTCATTTTTAAATTTAGATTTTATATTATAGAATCACATGGCGACACCCAAGAGAGTTGAAATATATGACTCTGAAAAGGCTCAGCAAGATGTTCCCAGCAATGGTATTCTCCAAGGCCTCAAACTGGAACAAATCCAAAAATCTATCTGCTAGTGAACACACGGATAAGCTTAAAAAGTATTCTCATCAGTAAGTAAGAACAAACTATTTGATATTTGTGTGGTATAGACGAACTTCAAAAAATAAATTTAGTCAGCCAAGGAAGATTACATATTTTATGACTCATACTAACTTTTTAAAACCACGCAATTTTAATTTCAAGCAGTTGGTTCCTGGGGAAGGCAGGGAAGCAGGAACTTGATGGAAGAGGGTATAGGAAGTTATTAGAAGCAATGCCAATATCCTAAATATTTACATATTTATTAATGATCAATGATGTGAATTTTATGATATTTATGTTATATACAATAAATTTTTTTTTTCAATGAAAGTAACAGCACCAGCATCTGTTACTCCTGACTTGATACTCTAACCCGGTATTGGATTCTTGTCCTTCCACATCCTTTCCTGATTCTAGTTTCCCCTCTGCCTTCTGCACACAGCAGCCTTTGTCTTGAAGTTAGTTGAGAAAGGGCAGAAAGGACAAGAGAGAAAGTGGAAAGTAGTTCCCTTTCCAAACAACTGGATCTCTGGAATTTAGTATCTGAAATCAGTATAGCTGTCTTTCCTAAAGATTTGAGTCTGGAGCAGAAAGTATTAGTTATCATTGGGAAAACTGATGGTTTCTGTTGATTTTCTCACTTCCATTTTTTTTTTTTGTGAAAATGTCAGTGTTGCTTCTTAGCACACATTAGAGATTCATTGTAGATTAGATGTGCGACATTTTGATTGATTTTTCTTTATAGAAAGCTAAATGTATTTCCTCCTCAAAATGCGGCATATTTCTAGTAAATCTCGCAGAGCACCCATAGGAAGGCCTTTCACTACAATGCCTTCCCCAATATGTCATTTACAAGTCTCATTGCTCTTTAACGACAGAGCTAAGACCTGAGGCCAGCCATATGAAATTCCACAGTTGTTTAATGACAATCATCACAGCTTCCTTCCAAGTTCTTGTGCTCTCGTCTCAGGGCTGACTTGTTTTACCCAGTTCCTTTGATCAATGGACATTTCCCTCCCCACAAGTCAAAAACCCAATATTCATAATCAGAAACTTTTCTAGTTTCAGGATATCATGCATAGAGTTCTATTTATTTGGTTTAATTGTCTACAAAATAAACCTTAAAAAATCTTCCTTTTATTTGGTTCGTGGTAGACCAATTAGAAAATAAATTTATTTCTCACAGTTCTCCCTGCAGAATAATCTGAGATCATGGTACCAGAACAGAGAGGTTCAGGTGCAGACCCTCTTCTGAGTTATAGGCAATTGTTTTATTTTCTTGTATTCTCACATAATTAAATGAGATGAGTGCAAGACATCTCTTATTACCAAATGAAGCTTAAGTGCTGGGAACAGTTTAGATCTTATCCAGTGTTGGCCAAAGGGTTCCTATGGGAAGTTCCAAACAGGTCAGGCTGCTGCAAAGGCTCCACAAAGTGATGGGAAAGTGCCATAGCTAAAAATAACACCTACACAATTCATTGAACACAGAGAAATCAAGATGGTGCCTACTTAGACCCTTCACCCCTGCTGGCTAATGTTGTTGGTATGGGAAGGTACTCTGCATGCTACCCAAGGATAAAAGTAAACACCAATCCAGCTTTAAACCCTTCAACTGACAATGGTGACTTGCCTATAAGATATGCTAGTGCCGTGGTGATGCAAACCTTTTTGAAGTAACCAAGCAACATCATATTTGAGTTAAGGCCCACACCAGGAGATGGAACCCATACTTACCACTGCTTCGGTGATCAAGAGCTTGAGACTAGATAGCCCAGGATCCTGGGGCAAAACCATAGTACTGTTCTACTAAAGAATCATAGCAATACAATGACTTGTAATGACATTCTACTATATTTGTAAATCAATGTCTTGCTCAACCATTATCAGAGGAGCCTCCGACTGGGCAGATGGAACAAATAACAGAGACCTACAGCCAGACCTTATGTAGGGAGAGACAGGAGTGGGGAGTGGGAGAGAGACAGTCTTTGGAACACTCAGCCATATCTCTAAATCAAATCTTTCTCACAAGACTCGGGTAACCCTGTGGAAGAGGAAGCAGAAAGGGTTTTATGGCCTCCATTTCTGTATCTTTAATTGGGATTCCTGAATATGTGAATGAGTATGTTTATATCTGTTCCTTCTGAGAGTTTGAGAAGGAATTCTAGACACAAAAGAATAGTTAAGCACGGCTTATTGATAGCAGCACCTTCTTAGATGGGCTCTATTTGCCAGAGGCAAGCACATCTCATTTAAGACAGGCTTCCAGACTCAGCTTTACCTGCAAAAATCTTGGCAACCCTTTTAAGAAGCTCTGCCACAAAACACCTAAATGGTATTTATGAATAGCTGACAGCTCACTTTTTGGTGGTGGCAGGGATCATGAAATGCCACAGAGTTGTGGCAATAAACATGGCCCTGGCCAGGGCCTCCACCATGAGGCTAGTTTATCAGAAATCCAAGAAATGGAGTAAATTCAGCCATCAAAGCCATGGCTTTAATCCTAACCATATTGCTTAGCAAATTAAAGACTCATGTGATCATAAAAAGAGATACATACAGTAAAGATAGATTTAGAAGAAGAAAACATCTGAATGGTTGACAATGTGTTTAAAAATATATGTAGGCTTAGGAGAGGAAAGATAAAGGATAAAGTCATTAAAATAAAAAAGAAAGAATATTTGGTTATGGTGGCTTATACCTTTAACCCTGACACTTGGGAGGCAGAGGCAGGCAGATCTCTGTGAGTTCAAGAACAGCCTGGTCTGCAGAGTGAGTTCCAGGAGAACCAAGATACACAGAGCAACCCTGTCTCAAAAAGCCAAAAATTAAAAGTAAAAATAAAAGAAATAAAGTTTAAAATAAAGCCATGTAAAGATAAAAAATACACAGAGTCTGTATACTGTATGTTATTGTGTTGGCTTTAAATTGTTTGATGGCTGAGGAAGGAATAAAAGCTGCTAAAAGACATTTGATTTTAAATACTGCTGGATTAATCCAATATATATATATTTTGAAAATGTCTTGACTTCAAAATTTAAGTCAAAAGGTATGTTACTTTGGAGAAGAAGTTTTGCTTTTGTTTCCACAGGAAATGAGAGGCTGTGGATTCATTCTGGGCTAAGAAAAATCAGATTTTATCAAGGAAGACCCCCTGAAGAATCTCCAATAGGAGCAGATGGTCCAGATGATCCAACATCAGAGGACCTCTGTTGGAGTTTCCTCTGACTTCTATATTCAGAACAGTTTCAAGACTGCTAGCTAAGACAAGCTTCACAGAATCTTCCAGTCAGGATTTGACCATAATTCTAAATTTTCTTTAGGTCCCTGTAAGATTATCAGTGCCACCAATATCAGGAAGTATCCTGGAAAACTATGTCCACATTTCCAAAAAAAATTGATTATGGATGTTTTTCTTTGTTTAGAGTGGTAGTTACAAGTTGTATGGCTAATGGTCAGGAAGAATGCTAAATAAGGGAGATTCGATTGAGAGTTCTTATTTTGAAAAAAAAAGGGGGGGGAGGGAGTGGGACAATGGTTTTTCCCTGTAAAGATTTATTTCTTGTACTTGTTTAATAAAATGCTGGTTGGCCAGTAGCCAGGCAGGAAGTATAGGTGGGGCAATCAGGCCGGAAGTAGAGATGGGGCAATGAGAACAGGAGAATTCTGGGAAGAGGAAAGGTTCAATCTGCAGTCATTACCCAGCCACAGAGGAAGCAAGATGAGACTCCCTCACTGACAAAGGTACCAAGCCACATGACCAACACAGGGAAGAATAATGGATTAATGTAAGATGTAAGAATTAGTTAATAATAAGCCTGAGCTAATAAACCAACCAGTTTATAATTCATGTAGGTCTCTTATGTGTTTCTTTGGTATTGAACAGCTGTGGGACCATGTGGGACAGAAACCTTGGTCAACAAAAAAATCTCTGTCAACACCCACATCATGGGGTCAACTCTACTGTGTTGCTCAGGTGAGGTGCAGGGCCTGTTCTCCTGAGTGCTGAAGTTGGTGAGTGGCAGGGAGAGCCTTTACACTCTTATGATCCAGAGGTCAGCTCTCTGCCTGCCTTAGGCATCAAGTGGCAAAGGGTAAGGGGAAGTATCTCTCCCCTGCCATGCACCATATGAAAGATTAGTAGTGGTCATAACTCTTCCATGCTCATATCCTTGGGGCTGGTTCACCTGTGCCCCTGATAGCAGGGCTAGTTTTACTGTGTTGCCCAGGCAAGGTGCGGGACCTGCTCTCCCAAGTGCTGTAGTTGGTGAGGTGTCAGGCCAGTTCACCAGTTCTCATGATCTCAGGGCCTGCTCTTACACCTGGAAAAAAACCTATTTTCAATAAAATGAAAAACAGACAAACAAACAAAACAAAACAAACAGTGCAGGGGCTTACTGAGGCCTCTTTTGTAAAAGATAGTAGTTCTACTGATGACGTCTCTATGCTGATACTAGATCATCTTCACAGGATCTCATTTCCTGATACCATCATATTGAGGGCTAAGATTTCTAGAGAAATATTAAGGATGGGGAAAACATTCTACCCACCACTGGTGCTATCATCAGAGTAGTTTTATGCTATATTGGGTAGAGTCCTACATAGTTATCTCCTGTTCCTAGTTTCTCAGCCATCCTAAAAACAAGTTCCTAAAATGATTTTTCCTGAATAAATTTTTACTGCTTACATTTGTCAGGCCTGGTCAATAGAACCATAAACCATTTAAAAATTAATTGTTCCTTTTATTTGTGTCTCTGTATGTGTCTTCACATTTGGTGTACATGTACATGACATGGCTCATGTGTGAAGGTCAGAGGACATCTTGCCAGAGGCTGATTTTCTCTTTTATTCTATGGGTCAGGAGCCTTGAGCTCAGGCCATCAGGCCTCATCACAAGCATCTTTACTTTTCAGTCATCTATTTCTAGAACAATTTTTTTAGAGACAGAGTTTCTCTGTGTAGCTTTTGGGGCTTATCCTAGAACCAGATCTTGTAGAATAGGCTGGCTTCAAATTTGTAGATATCTGCCTGCCTCTGCCTCTCATGTGCTGGGATTAAAGGCGTGTGCTACCACCAACTGGTTCTAGAACCATTTTTTTTTTCTGCTGAACTAGATCAACCGATTTATTTCAAAGATGTGCTGACCTCTCAATGGAAGCCAGGAGATGTGCTACGTTGGGGAAGGGGTTTTGCTCTTGTGTCCACAGGAGAAGAAAAATTGTGGATACCATCAAAATTAATAAAGTTTCGATTTAAAGAGGAGAAACCTCTTGGAAAGGAGAAATGACAGCTCATCCACAATGATGATATTCATACAGGTGGTAAGAAAAGCATATAGAATGGGGGCAGGGTTCTCTTGTTATCTCTGAAGGAAAATACTCGCAAACAATGTTTATACAAAATATGGACGTATGAAACCAATCAGTATTTTTAAAGATGAGTCTATCCAAGAGCAGGATGTTGGCAATGTACTCACAGGTTTTCAGTCAGTAAGGTTTTGTTGGTTTTGCATATGAAGTATATGATGCTTGGAATTTAACTCGGGTCCCCACATGCTTGGTGATCTACCCATTAAGCTCTGAGCTGCTGTGCTGTGAGTTTTTAAATGATTTTAGGGAAAGAAACAAAGCATGTCTTCAAATAATGAATGCTCCCTGGGTCCATTGGCTGTTTTACTTTATCTGGGAATGATTAATACAAGTTTTGCGCTATGTTAGAGGTAAAAAGAGATTAATTTTCCTTAATTTTGAGTTTTTGTAAAGAAAGCTTGCTAGCCTCTTTTACAAAGTTCCCTATGGTATTGTGCAAGCTTAACTGTGAGACCCTTTCTTTGTGTTTGTAGGTGGGAGGGGCAAGGCATGGCTGAGTACCAATAGAGCCTTCCCATCTAGGTCATACATATAGAACAAGTGTTTTCACGTTCTTAAAGATAGAAAAAGGCCCAGATTCCAGCATTTAATGAGATCATGCAGGTGCCAGGCCAGTTTCAGTCTTCGGAAAGAAGAGTACGGCCTATGCCTTCTGCACAGAAGCTTTCACAAAAATTACAGCGTCAACGGGTCACACTCTTCACCACAGAGAAGAAGGAAGGGTTCACCCACATTCATGACAGGTGTTTTTATTTCACTTACAAACTTATTTGGAAAGGCTTTGGCATGCGTAAGTTGTTGGCACAAGTGCTTAACCTGAAGGAAATGCCAAGTAGCAGAAGGCCCTTTCTTTGGCTAATAAAATCCTTCTACCTCTTTCATTACCAATCTCCTCCCTCTGCTTCCAGGAATTTCTTATTCTGAGAGGCCTAAAATGGCTCAGGCCAACATCTTCCCAGTGAAAGCTTAATTCTGTCCTTTGGAAGACTGGAGTGTAAATTGCAGTGTTTGCTTACTCCTCACATTGCGTCTGCGTCCCCTTTTCAGATTCATTGTCATTCCGGCCCTCAGTCAGCCCACAGCCATTTCTGTAAAACACAGACAGTATTAGGATTGTCTTGACACATCAGTCCAGTTAAGTTCATTTTGGAGTGTTCTGTACACATCTCTTGCTGAGCTGGCTGTAGTTCCTTTCTTGGTCAGTGGCTTCCTTTCTCCACAATTTCCTTTCTTTTTGTTTTCTTTGCACCATTGCCTCTCCTCAGAGTAATAACGTTTACCCTTTTCATTATGATTTTTGCAGTTCCTCTAAAGAAAGGTAAAAATCCAAAACCAGATGCATCATTGGAATGCTTTTGGCTGGGAGTGGCACAATCTTCTTGTGTTCGTGTACATCCAATGGCAGTTTGCTTCTTGTTCATAAAGAGTCTCTGATGGTGAAGACTTTTTAAGGACCAGTTCCTGCCTCAAGGGACTCTTCCACTGTTCTCCATGCAGATACTTTGCCAATGGGAATTTTACAATCTCTCTAGTGTTCAATAGTGCCTCCTAGGAAATTCTGCCCTCTGTTTAAGTATGCACATAGATGACACACACTGGACAAGGTAGGAAGCGCTTTTGTCTCTTCATTTCAGAGATGGTTTACTTCTTGATTCAGGTCTAGGTTTAGTTATAGAGGCAGTCTTGTTACTAACTCGTCACACTTATTCTCTTCTAGCTGGGTCATTATACCAACAAGGCATCCTAACTGGGCAGCCCACAACTATGCTGGTAGGCGAAGATTGAAAGATGGCCTCAGTGAGGATCTTAAAACCAGGGCAGAAGTTTAGATAGATTCTAGAGGTGGAAAATTTATATTTTTTCTATGTTTGAGGAAAGAAGAACTAGCCAATATTCTCCTTTTAGCAGCTGTTGACATGCATTGTTTATGGAATCAAATTGTGAATATAATTGATATGTAACTCTCATGATTCATGGACTTAAGAGTTACTGAAGGCTGGGCCAACTCAACGGAAATTCTTCCGTTTTAGATTTCTTTACCTGAGCCTCTGCTTTTGCATCATGAAATTCTGCTTCTCACGACTCAGATTTGTTCAACGCTCTCCTATGTTCTACTTCTCTCCTTTTTAAAGACCCAAGAAAAGAGGAAGCATTGCATTCCTAATAGCTAACCCTATGAAGTCTGGGCACATCAAGGGTAGTGGAATAAAATCCACTATGAAACATCTTGTAGAGTTTCAATTATGGCATGGAAGGTACAGCTTCGTGCATTTGATTCTACTCTGTGGAAAATACAGCACAGAGAATTTTGGGTCATAGTTTTGGAGCTAAAACTGACATGTATTTTGGAGACTTTTGAGTGATAGCAAGTCCTAACCTTTGTGGTCAAAACTGAAATGCAGTCAGGACATAAGAACATGCCAGGCTGGGTTGATCATGTGTCCTATCTTCATAAAGCCTGCCCTCATTGTACTAAATTTGAGTGTAAATATTTCTTGATCTGACTTTCTCATTTTAAATTAGCTTCTGGTGAAGCATAAATGACATCATTGATGGGGAAGCTAACACGTTATTAAAATTTCTTAGAAGTCACTTTCATTTCAGCAATGCTTACAGTACAGGCTTTGTGTAAATGGGTTTCAGGATACAATTACCAAATTTATTTGAAAGTCACATCCAACAAATATAAAAATCCACCAGCCCGCTATAATTTTTTAATGGGATTGCCTTCCAACATAGAAGTACATGAAAAGGAAGAGGATGAAGTCATTATTCACTTCAGCCTGGAACAAAGTGCAGCTTTTCTCTAGTGTTTAAATAAGTCACCACTTACAGGACGTTTTTAGGAGGAACATGGTAAAATAAGCGCACTTCACATGTGGCCTTTACAAAACTCTAACTTTGAGGCAAGAAATTTTGATCTTAGTTGAGCTAAATGTTCATATCCTCAATTCATTCTCATTTTTGTGTGCATGGGATGTATGTGCAGATGTGTGGGTGTGCATACACCTGTGGATGTGTAAACAGAGGCGAGAGGATAGGAGTTGTCTTCCACAGCTTCTCTCCACCTTGTTTTTTGAGACAAGGTCTCTCCCTGAACCCCATGATCACCATTTAGGTTATGCTGGCTGCCCGACATATTCACAGGTTCTGCTTGTCTGTTCTATGATACTGGGGTTACAGAGATGTCTGTCTGGTTGTTTACTTTCACTTATATGGCACCCATTTCTCTCTCTCTGTGTATGTGTGTGTGTGAATATATATGCATGTATGTATGTTTGAACACTTGTGTGTGCAGGTGTTTATGAATATGGAAGACAGCAACAGTTTTTGGTGTTATTCCTTAGCTTCTTCCTTACATTTTTGACACAGGACTGTTCACAGGCCTGGACCCCTACTTGAATCTGCTAGGTAAGATCTAGAGATGATGAGCAAGTGCTCATGGCAGAACCTTAATCAAGCCTATGTGAGTGCAGCGGGGACTTTGTATTCATCGCATCAACAGGAAGACTGTATTCAACCTGCTGATGACTCACCAGCTACAAGACACTAGAAACAGCAAACGGTCAGTTGCTTGGTGACTGTTCAGGAAAAAGCTGAGAGGATGCACACTGCTATTTTTAGAACTCATTTGCTCTTCTCTGGCTCTCCAGTGCATCTCTGCTGCAGTAGAATTCAAGTTTCTGTGGGAAACAACTACCACATGTGACCTTGATGAAAGTGGTTCTCAGATTTTCTTTCAACTGCAGGGGACACTTCAGAATCCTCCACTTTCCCAGATGCATTCAGTGTGTGGCCATGTGACCCATGTGTGCCACTTGGATGCTGACCCTGGGAGTTAGAGGATGTGTTAAGAAGTGGCGAAGGCTATAGTCCAGATTTTCTCAGATTCTCTCTTTGTTCTCCAACTGCTAAAATCCACCGACCAATTATCATCATACTAGAAAATTGGGAGGTATAAGAATTAGTGTAAGCCGGGCGGTGGTGGCGCACGCCTTTAATCCCAGCACTCGGGAGGCAGAGGCAGGCGGATCTCTGTGAGTTCGAGACCAGCCTGGTCCACAAGAGCTAGTTCCAGGACAGGCTCCAAAACCACAGAGAAACCCTGTCTCGAAAAACCAAAAAAAAAAAAAAAAAAAAAAAAAAAATAGAATTAGTGTAAGTCAATTAGTTTTTTTTTTTTTTTTTTTTTTTTTTTTTTTTTTAAGTTGAGGGCTATATACTGATGTCACTTACACAATTAGGAAAGTTGTGTGGTTCCCACAAATACTCTATACCATTCGTCTGTCTACAAAAGGATGCCCAAACTGAAAAGTTAGAACAGTTCTAGGTGGAAACAAAAATTACTGAATTCTTGCTCAAAGTGATTGTGGTTTAACAAACAATGGGTTCACCATCCATCCATTTTATCTGTAGAGTAATCTGCTATCTACACTCTTCCATGCATCCTTTTCTCTTCCCTTTCTTCAAACCCCCTTCTCTTTCCTTCTGTTCCCATGAAAGATTAAATGGTTTGCCAGGTTAATGAAGGCTGTTTCACAACAACCAAAGATAAACTCAGAGGGACTGATATCTGATTCAGGGTTGTCACCATTTCCTGAGAACTGTGTGAAAGACTGCAGTGAAGATGGTGGCTGCTTTCTTGAGTGAAGTCAATCTCATTGACCTGGCAGGATGAGGAGACCTTCCCAGAGAGGGCTGCCACTGTGTCTTGGGAGTCACCACGTCTCTGATTTTGGGAGGTATAGAAACAAAATATGGCGGTTCAAGTCTCAGAATGTGCTTATTCCTTCAGGAATCCAGGGACTTGGTGGCTATCTGTAGAGGGAGTGGTGGAGGTGGGGTGAAAGAGGGTACCCTCAAGGAACAGTCTCTGTAGCCAGGTTGCCTGAACCCAGATTTCTGTTAGTCTTAGGTCTGTGACTCTGAGTGCCTTGCTTAACTCATGCTCAAAACTATTTCCTGTTAAATGAGACTTGCTAAAGTTTCTTCAGGTTGGACAAATGCGTCCCTATAATCCAGTGCCAACAAATCTAATATAAATATTGGCTAAAATCTTCGGGAAAAGTAGAACAGAGACATCTTCAGATGGGAACAGCCTATTCATTCTTTTAGTGTCTCCTTTAGGAGTGCACAGTGTTGCTCTGAGTGGGTAGGCAATATTTGACTTAAATTTTCAATTGCAGCTTAAGCAATATTGTCTTCAGATTTATAACACTGTCCTCCATCTCCTCATATTTTTTCCTTCTAAAATACATATATGTATAGGGAAATTAAAACATATTTGTACACCAAGATGGAGCAAAAAATGCTGGAGAAGTGTGTGAGTCAAGGCTTGATAAAGTTATAGGCACCCGGGGTTTCTTATGGGAAGTTTGGAAATTATTTATCATTTCAAATTGCCTCTTCATACTCCAACCAGAAATGTGGTTTTATGAATGTCTAGATTGTACCAGGCAATGGTGGCACATGCCTTAACCCCTGCGCTTGGGAGTCAGAGGCAGAGGCAGGTGGATCTCTGTGAGTTCGAGACCAGCTTGGTCTCTAAGAGCTAGTTCCAGGAAAGGCTTCAAAGCTGTTAGAGAAACCTTGTCTCAAAAAGCTAATAAATAAATAAATAATAAAAAATTAAAAAGTCTAGGTTGTAATGTACACTATACACATATAAGTCTGGCTTGGAATCCATCTCCTTTTCTTGGTCAGGAGTCAGTAAACACTGAAAACCAAGATTTTCTTAGCTTATGCCAGTCTCTTGCTAAGTTGAGGCATTCAGCCACTTCGATGAAAAATCAGTTATTGTACCCACTAATAGTGCCAGGGATGTGAGGAGATTTATCGTGATTGTAGCTGACATCTCTGGCTTGATATAATGAGCTTCTGATTATTGGACTTTGCTTAAGTGGAAGCTTTGTTTTGTTTTCAATTTTAGCTCTAATATTTTCTTTGTTCAGAACCAATTGTTCTTCCATAGATGGTTAGCTGTTGCTCTTTTTGAACAAGCAACCTTGTGAGACTTTTACACAACACTCAGCTTCAGCCTGAGTCACAGGACTGCGGTGCTCTGCACCAAGTTTTCCTTGCCCCCGAGGCCTTTGGCAACAGCCTTTCTGATATGAATACCATTTGTATTTTGCCTACAGTTTTAATAAACCCTTTCTGCTGGAATCAACATTGCTCCTTCCAAGTCGTTGCTTGCCCATGAAACCAATGCCTGTAAGTGCCACCATATGAGAAAGTATCTTGCAAAACCCGTGTCTTTGGTTCTGTGTACAGATGTTCAGGAGAAGTCCTCCTAGATCTCAGGTTATTCAGGCTCGGCTGCATTTTTTTTTTCCATGTTGAAGCTCGTTTTTAACATTTTAAAAGGTCCTTTAAGCAATTCCAGAGATAGACATTCCTGTAAGTAAAATAATGAGAAGGAAGTCAGAGACCTTTTCCTTGACTCTTGAAATTTCACAACAATTAAGAAGTTGTACAATCACAATCTCCAGGGAACTGGATAGATGCTGCAGTTCACTGGCGCAGAAAGTGTTAGTCTGTTAATACCCACCTGACTAGCGTTTTGGCCGTCCACTCTTTCCTAGTTTTCATTCCTCTGGCTCCTCCTGCCTTGCCATGTGGAGCAGGGAGTCCAGGAAGTTGCAGTGAGTGCATCAGCTCACAAGTGCACACTCCTTAGTGTCTGAGACTGGAATAGACTCTCCCCAATCCATACATTCAGCTAGATGCTTAAGATGACCTCAAAAGCATCTTTGCTAAAAAAATTATTAGAATTATCATGAAAATTAGTTCAGCTGGTGGTGATTATGTCTTTGCTTTCCTTGGGTAATTTTTCCTCTTATTTTCAAGGTGAAAAGGTGAAAGAGATATTGTTTGTTCTATCTGTAAGACAATATGTGCTTTTTTTTCAAAACCTTATCCAGATATTAGAGGAAAAAATATGAAAACAAAATTAGAGTTGCCTCATTCCCAACATCTTGAGATGGTCTTTCTGGACGATTGGATTTTCACTATTTCTCAAGTGGTGCTCTGAGGATCCTGGTTCAGATGACAGATTGCACTTTCTTTTTTAATAAGAAGAGTGTAGCTATGAATTATTTTTGAGAGATGTTGGCTTAAACAAGGTTGAGTGTGTTTTCCTCATCTACGCTTCTCTGAACATGTGACATCTGGTTATGTTGTAAGGGTCCATGTACAATATATTTCATACTTATGAGATTAGACTTCTGCTTCAAAAAACAAAGCAAAAATATTGAAAACGTTACCCATTGAGTATCATATATGATACATTTTATGCAAATAAAATAACCAATTTTAAGACAGTGTTTATCCTGTTTTTATATTAATACCAAAAGTATGTGATGAACATTTTCATATTCAAAAATAGCAATCTGTGCCATCATTACAAAATGCCATTTGTATATTTACTGTGCATGGCAGTGTGTTACATAAGGAAATTTTTGTATAAGTTTATACTGTGCACTGAGCATATTCCCCCATACCATGTTGCCTTCAATTTTGTACCTCTTCTCTCCTTTTAGCCTCCTGGTCAGTTTACTTTTGTTTTCATGTCATATATACACACATGAGTTCATGTATTTACATAAAATCTAGGTATCGTATTTGATAGAAAACATATGCCCATGTTCCCAAATATTGCTTATAAATGTTCTTTTACATTTAAAGGGGGATATGATATAGGGCTTTTTATGACAATGAGACACATCTGCTCCTGACAGCACCAATCTACTTCAAGAGGAAGATGGGCACTGAAGAGGCTCCTTAAGGAGTTTGATAGCCATTTGGGCAAGAAACTGCTCTTGCCTGGACTGTTGCATAAACTAGACACAAAGAACCTGCAGAAAAAGGACTGCTAAACTTGCCTAAAGGTGAGATGGTCTTTCGGGGTTCCTGACTCATGAAAGAGTCTGTGAGACATTCTGCAGGACACAGCAAAAAGTGACTGAACTGTCTTTGGAATTTCCTGCTTGATGAAAATGTCTGCTGGATACTATGGGCCTGAAGGCTAAAGATGGATGCCCCAACGGTACAAAAGAACTTTGGGTGACTGTCCAGGCAGTGAGATGTCTCTGTCATTTCTAGAGTTTTGGATCTCTTGTTTACTTAGGTAATATTATATCCTCTGGAGTCTTTAATGGAGTTAAAAAATGGATAGATAGTTATAGTTTTCCTTAGTTATAATAAGAGATAAAATAGATATAAATATTGTAACTGTAATTCTTGCTTGATAACCATTTTGTTATATGTAATTTTACTATGTTAAAGTTAAAGCCTTTCTTTTTTGTTTAAACAAAAAAAGGGGAAATGATGGAGGAGTTACTTTCATTTAATAAAGAAACTGCCTTGGCCCATTTATAGGCCAGCCCTTAGGTGGGTAGAGTAAACAGACAAAATGCTGGGAGAAAGAAGCCGAGTCAGGGAGTCGCCATGATTCTCCCACTCCAGACAGATGTAGGTTAAGATCTTTCCTGGTAAGCCAGCTCATGGTGCTACACAGAATATTAGAAATGGGTTAGATCAATATGTAAGAGCTAGCCAATAAGAGGCTGGAGCTAATGGGCCAGGCAATGATTAAAAGAATACAGTTTCCATGTAATTATTTCGGGGCATAAGCTAACCATGCGGATGGCTGGGTGCCGGGGACGCAGCCTCGCCGCTCCTCATATTACAACATACAATATTTTTCTTTCTGAGACTGGGCTAACTTGCTAAATTAAACAATATAACTTTGTTCTTTAGCACTGTTTATGCATCTACATCACATAATCTATCAGACACAATGACTGTATTCCACATAATTGAATAATTGCCGTTTACATGCTAACGTAATTACCCATGAATGAAAACTGATGTTTAAACTAAAGAAATGGTAATAACATACATCAATAGCATTTTCAAAACTATGATAAAATCAGTAGGCATATATGTATATATATATGACAACACTTTACGTAATATATGTATATATATGACAACACTTTACGTATATATGTATACACACAGATATAAACACACACACACACATATGTGTGTGTATGTAAAGAGTTATTTTAGGGTTTCTGTTGTGAAGAGACACCATGATCATGCTGACTCTTATAAAGAAAAAACATTTAATTGGGGTTGCTTACAATTCAGAGGTTTAGTCCATTATCATCATGGGAGCCATGGTGGTGTGCAGGCAGATATGGTGCTGGAGAAGGAATGGAGAGAGTTCTACATCTTGATCCACAGGCAACAGAAATTAACTGTGACAATAGGCTTAGCTTGACCATAGGATACCCAAAGCCCACCTCACAGAGACACACTTCTTCCAACAAGGCCATAACTACTCCAACAAAGTCACATTTCTTAATAGTGCCACTCCTTATGAGCTTATGGGGGCCAATTACATTCAAACTATCACAAGTATAATGATGACTCATGGAAAGAAAAGTAACAAGTATGAATTACTAGCAGAGTTTACTTAACCTTACATCGATGTAGACATATGAGGACATGATATTATATTGTTTAATTCATTAGACTGGTAAAGAACGGAGAGATTCAAAAAAGCCCAGAATTGGCAAAAGTTTGGAAAATGTATCAAGAAAACCATGAGTTGAAAACACACTTACACTTATGGCTAAGGTATCCACCAATTAAGTGTTACAGTGGGCTTTCTCTTGATGCTGGCAGGTCCATTTTACATACTTGTACATCCTTGTTTAGATTTGTAAGGGAAATAAGTCTCTGTTCTCTTTTCTTACTCAAGAAGCTGACCATACTCATACTTTAAGCAAATCAAGTTCACAGAGAAACCTTGAGGCTCTCCAAAACTTTTGAATTACCAACAAAAATAATGAATTTGAATAAAGTCATGATTAGAATACAAATACTAATCAGTCTCTTTCTAAACAAAACATTTCTACTTCCTGTAATGATTAGAAAAATGTTTTATTTCCAGAATTTCCTGACCTTGGTAGCTTGGCACAACTGAAAAATCTTTCTAGTGAATGTAAGCCAATGAAGGGCACGTTTTAACAATCAAGATTTCTACTCTGGGAAATGATGGCTGTCTTTCTGCACATAACATTTTTTATTCCCATAATGTTTCCATACTGAGTGGAAGGTTTCTTCTTTATTAAAAAAATGAATTCTGTTGTGCACAGAGACAAGCCCACTCAGTTAGAAGTTCCTTGAAGGAATGCATAGCCTTGCTGATGTGCACTTAATTGCCTGTGGCCAGTTGTGTGAGGTTAAACACCTGTTCCACTTTTTAGTGATATATTGCATTATCAGGACTATGAGAGCAGAGTTCTGTATCATATATGGATCATTTGTTGGTATAGGAGGTTTTTCTGTCTTTGTGTTGCTTCCTTGGTTTATAAAGAAATTGCTTTGGGCCTGTTAATAGGGCAGAACTTAGGAAGGCAGGGAGACAGAACTGAATGCTGGGAGAAAGAAGGGTGGAGTGGGAGATACACCATGGATCTGCCAGACAGATGCTGGAAATTTTACCCAGTGCCATGTGGCGATACACAAATGAATAGAAATGGGTTAAATTGAGATGTAAGAATTAGCCAATAACTCAGGGAAAGTGGGCGGGCAGGAGTCCCTTTGTTTCACTGGCCTGCCTGCACCAAGCAAGGTAGGCACTTTGTTTATGAACTACCCAACCAGCACGGAGAGCTGATCTCGGCACCAGGAGAGCCATCTCTACTCCCTGCATACTGCCTCTCTCTTCCTATCCCACCCAGCTGGCATCCAGGACCCTCCTCCCTTCTGCCCCCTTCCCTCTTCGGACACATAACCCCACCCAGCTCAGCCTGTCTGGGCACTGGGGGCGAATCCTCAGGGCAAGCGGGTGGGCAGGAGTCCCTTTGTTTCACTGGCCTGCTTGCACCAAGCAAGGTAGGCGCTTTGTTTACAAACTACCCAACCAGCATGGAGATCTGATATTGGCACCAGGAGAGACATCACTGGAGCACCAGGAGAGCCATCATTGGGGATTGCCATCACTGGGAAGGTACATCAGTAGGCAAGGAGACCTGATCCTGTAAAAGAAGATCCATAGGGGAGCATTCGGAGGAAGAGATGAGCAGGCGCCAATGCAAGAATTCACCCAACAATCTGAAAAACAATATGAAACCACCAGAACCCAGCGACCTCACAACAGGAGGACATGAACACCTTAATCATGAAGAAGTAGAAAAAATTGACTTTATGAAAGTGATTGACCCCCTTAAACAGCATGTAAAAAATGCCTTATAGAAATGGATGAAAAGTATAACAGAAAGTTTGAAGAATTGAGTAAATCAGTGAATGATACCCTAGGAAACCAAGGAAAAACAATCAAACAGATAATGGAAACAGTTCAAGACTTGAAAACTGAAATGGAGGCAAAGAAGAAAACACAAACCGAAGGCCGGCTGGACATGGAAAATCTAGGTAAACGAATAGAGACTACAGAAACAAGCATAACCAACAGAATACAAGAGATAGAAGAAAGAATCTCAGATTCTGAAGAAACCATAGGGAAAATAAACACGCTGATCAAAGAAAACAGCAAGGCCAACAACCTCTCATCACAAAACATTCAGGAAATATGGGACACAATAAAAAGACCAAACCTAAGAATAATAGGAGTAGAAGAAGGACAAGAAGCACAGCTCAATGGTCCAGAAAATATATTTAATAAAATTATAGAAGAAAACTTTCCCAACCTAAAGAAAGATATACCTATGAAGGTTCAAGAAGCATACAGAACACCAAAAAGGCTGGATCAAAAAAAAAAATCCCCTCGCCATATAATAATCAAAACACAAAGCATACAGAATAAAGAAAGAATATTAAGAGCTGCAAAGGAAAAAGGCCAAGTTACTTATAAAGGTAAACCTATCAGACTTACACCTGACTTCTTTATGGAAACCATGAAAGCCAGAAAGTCCTGGATAAATGTACTGCAGAAACTAAGAGACCATGGATGCAAGCCCAGACTACTATAACCAGCCAAGCTTTCGTTCACTATAAATGGAGAAAACAAAATTTTCCAGGATAAAAACAAATTTAAACAATATGTAGCCACAAATCCAGCCTTACAGAAAGTAATAGAAGGAAAATCACTAACCAAGGAGTCCAACAATGACCACAATAACTCAGACATCTAGAGACCCTTCACCAGCTCAACTCAAAGAAGGGTAACACACAAAATCTGATACTAAAATAGTGACCGGAGTTAACAGCCACTGGTCATTAATATCACTTAATGTCAATGGACTCAACTCACCTATAAAAAGGCACAGGCTAAAGATTGGATACGAAAACAGGATCCAACATTCTGCTGTTTACAAGAAACACACCTCAACCACAAAGACAGGCACCTACTCAGAGTAAAGGGCTGGGATAAGGCTTATCAAGCAAATCAACCTAAGAAACAAGCAGGTGTGGCCATACTAATTTCTAACAAAGTTGACTTCAAACTTAAATCAATCAGAAGAGATGGAGACGGACATTTTCTACTCATAACAGGAACAATTCATCAGGATGAAGTCTCAATCCTGAATATCTATGCCCCTAATATAAAAGCACCCACGTATGTAAAAGAAACATTGCTAAAACTCAAGGCAGCCATCAAACCGCACACATTAATAATAGGAGACTTCAACACTCCTCTCCCACCAATGGACAGGTGAATTAGACAGAAACCTAACAGAGAAATAAGAGAATTAATGGAGGTAATGAATCAAATGGACTTAACAGACATCTATAGAATATTCCACCCAAATAGGAAAGAATATACCTTCTTCTCTGCAGCTCATGGAACCTTCTCGAAAATTGACCACATACTCGGTAACAAAGCAAACATCCACAGTTACAAAATAATATTAGTAACCACCTGTATCTTATCAGATCACCATGGATTAAAGCTAGAATTCAACAACAATGCTACCACCAGAAAGCCTACAAGCTCATGGAAACTGAACAGTCAACTACTGAACCATACCTGGATTAAGGAAGAAATAAAGAAAGAAATTAAAGTCTTCCTTGAATTCAATAAAAATAAAGAAACAACATACTCAAACCTATGGGACACTATGAAAGCAGTCCTAAGAGGAAAGCTCATAGCACTAAGTGCCCACTTAAAGAAAACAGAGAAAGCACACATTGGAGACTTAATAGCCTACCTGAAAGCTCTAGAAAAAAAAGAAGCAGACTCACCTAGGAGGAGTAGAAGACTGGAAATAATCAAACTGAGGGCTGAAATCAACAAAATAGAAACACAGAAAACAATTGAAAGAATCAATGAAACAAAAAGCTGGTTCCTGGAGAAAATCAACAAGATTGATAAACCCCTATCCAAACTAATCTAACGGCAGAGAGAGAATTTGCAAATTAGTAAGATCAGAAATGAAAAGGGGGACATAACCACAGACACAGAGGAAATTCAGAGAATTAGATCTTACTACAAAAGCCTGTATGCCACAAAACTGGAAAATGTAAAAGAAATGGACACTTTTTAAGATAAATACCATATACCAAAGTTAAACCAGGACCAGGTGAACAACCTAAATAGACCTGTCAGTCACGAAGAATTAGAAGCTGTTATCAAAAACCTCCCTTCCAAAAAAAGTCCAGGACCAGATGGTTTCAATGCGGAATTCTACCAGAACTTCCAGGAAGACCTAATACCTATACTCCTTAATGTATTTCACAATATAGAAACAGAAGAGTCATTGCCAAATTCCTTCTATGAAGCTACAGTAACTCTGATATCAAAACCACACAAAGACTCAATCAAGAAAGAGAATTACAGGCCAATCTCACTGATGAACATCGATGCAAAAATCCTCAACAAAATACTGGCAAACCGAATCCAAGAACACATTAGAAAAATTATCCATTATGATCAAGTAGGCTTCATCCCAGAGATGCAGGGCTGGTTCAACATACGCAAATCTATCAATGTAATCCATCATATAAATAAACTGAAAGAAAAAAACCATGTGATCGTTTCATTAGATGCTGAAAAAGCATTTGACAAAATTCAACATCCCTTTATGATAAAAGCCATCCAACTAAAATCAGGAACACGCCAAGGCTGTCCACTCTCTCCATACCTCTTCAATATAGTGCTTGAAGTTTTAGCAATAGCAATAAGACAACATAAGGGGATAAAGGGGATTCGAATTGGAAAGGAAGAAGTTAAACTTGCGTTATTTGCAGATGATATGATAGTGTACATAAGCGACCCCAAAAACTCTGCCAAAGAACTCCTACAGCTGATAAACACCTTTAGTAATGTGGCAGGATACAAGATCAACTCCAAAAAATCAGTCGCCCTCTTATACACAAAGGATATGGAAGCAGAGAGGGAAATAAGAGAATCATCACCTTTCACGATAGCCACAAACAGCATAAAATATCTTGGGATAACTCTAACCAAGGAAGTGAAAGATCTATTTGACAAGAACTTTAAGGCATTGAAGAAAGAAATTGAAGAGGATACCAGAAAATGGAAGAATCTTTCTTGCTCTTGGATTGGGAAGATCAACATAGTAAAAATGGCAATTCTACCAAAGGCAATTTATAGATTCAATGCAATCCCCATCAAGGTCCCATCAAAATTCTTCACAGATCTTGAGAGGACAATAATCAACTTTACATGGAAAAACAAAAATCCCAGGATAGCCAAAACAATCTTATACAATAAAGGAACTTCTGGAGACATTACCATCCCTGACTTCAAACTCTATTACAGAGCTAAAGCAATGAAAACAGCGTGGTACTGTCATAAAAACAGAGAAGTCGACCAATGGAATCGTATAGAAGACCCGGATTTTAACCCACAAACCTATGAACACCTCATTTTCGATAAAGGAGCTAAAAGTGTAAAATGGAAGAAAGAAAGCATCTTCAACAAATGGTGCTGGCACAATTGGATGTCAATCTGTAGAAGAATGAAAATAGACCCATATCTATCACCATGCACAAAACTCAAGTCCAAATGGATCAAAGACCTCAATATCAATCTGAACACACTGAACCTGATAGAAGAGAAAATGGGAAGTACCCTACAACATATGGGCACAGGAGATCGCTTCCTATGTATAACCCCAGCAGCACAGACACTAAAGGCAACATTGAATAAATGGGACCTCCTGAAACTGAGAAGCTTCTGTAATGCAAAGGACACTGTCACTAAGACAAAAAGGCAGCCTACTGACTGGGAGAAGATCTTCACCAACCCTGCAACAGACAAAGGTCTGATCTCCAAAATATATAAAGAACTCAAGACGTTAAAATGCTAATTAACCCAATTAAAAAATGGGGCACTGAACTGAACAGAGAATTCTCAACAGAAGAAGTTAAAATGGCCAAAAGATACTTAAGGTCATGCTCAACCTCCTTAGCGATCAGAGAAATGCAAATCAAAACAACCTTGAAATATCATCTTACACCTGTCAGAAAGGCTAAAATAAAAAACACCAATGATAGCCTTTGCTGGAGAGGTTGTGGAGAAAGGGGTACCCTCATCCATTGCTGGTGGGAATGCAAACTTGTGCAACCACTTTGGAAATCAGTGTGGCGGTTTCTCAGGAAATTTGGGATCAACCCTGGACCCAGCAATACCACTCTTGGGAATATACCCAAGAGATGCCCTGTCATATGACAAAAGCATTTGTTCAACTATGTTCATAGCAGCATTATTTGTAATAGCCAGAACCTGGAAGCAACCTAGATGTCCTTCAATGGAAGAATGGATGAAGAAAGTGTGGAATATATACACATTAGAGTACTACTCTGTGGTAAAAAACAATGACTTCTCGAATTTTGCATGCAAATGGATGGAAATAGAAAATACTATCCTGAGTGAGGTAACCCAGACCCAAAAAGAAGATCATGGGATGTACTCACTCATAATTGGTTTCTAGCCATGGATAGGGGCCACTGAGTCTATAATTTGTGATCCTAAAGAAGCTAAACAAGAGGGTGAACCCAAGGAAAAGCATATAGTTATCCTCCTGGCTATGGGAAATAGACAAGATTGCCGGGCAAAAAATTGGAATCTTGGGGGTGGGGTGGGATGGGGGTAAGGGGAGATGGGGAGAGAAAAATGTGAAGGAGAGGTGGGGGGAACTTCGGGAAACGAGATTATTGGGGATAAAGGAAGGTTGGATAGGGGAGCAGGGAAGCACATATCTTAGTTAAGGGAGCCACCTAAGGGTTGGCAAGAGTCTTGAACCTGGAGTGGCTACCAGGTGCCCAGGGCAATGTCCCCAGTTAGTTCCTTGGGCAGCTGAGGATAGGGAACATGAAATGACCCTGTCCTATAGCCATACTGATGAATATCTTGCATATCACCATAGAACCTTCATCTAGCGATGGATGGAGATAGAGACAAAGACCCACACTGGAGCACCGGACTGAGCTCCCAAGGTCCTAATGAAGAGCAGAAGGAGGGAGAACATGAGCAAGGAAGTCAGGACACGAGGGGTACACCCACCCACTGAGACAGTGGGGCTGATCTATTGGGAGCTCACCAAGGCCAGCTGGACTGTGACTGAAAAAGCATGGGATAAAACCGGACTCTCTGAACATGGTGGACAATGAGAGCTGATGAGAGGCCAAGGACAATGGCACGGGGTTTTGATTCTACTTCATGTCCTGGCTTTGTGGGAGCCTAGCCAGTTTGGATGTTCACCTTCCTAGACCTGGATGGAGTGGGGAGGACCTTGGACTTTCCACAGGGCAGGGAACCCTGACTGTTCTTCTGACTGGAGAGGGAGGAGAAGAGGAGTGGGGGGAGGGGGAGAGGGGCGGGAGGAGGGGGAGGAAAATGGGAGGCGGGGAGGAGGCGGAAAATTTTTTTTCAATAAAAAAAAGAATTAGCCAATAAGAAACTAGAGCTAATGGGCCAAGCAGTGATTTAATTAATACAGTTTCTGTGTGGTTATTTTGGGGCTAAACTAGCCAGGTGACTGGGATTAACAAGCGCCCTCTCCCTGCAATAATTTGTGATCCTCAAAAGAGTCTATTCTCCCAAGGAGGGGCAGCACAGGACAATAGGTAAAGTAAAAACTGAAACATTTCCAAATCAGTAGCATTTGGATTTGAAACAAGACAGAATTCCACTAATGGATATAAGTAAAAATAACAAAACCAGTGATGACAAGTTAAATATTAAAGACAAATCAGGCATGGTCTGCTCTCACGCCTGGTCTAAATTTCTTTCAAATTTATTCTATTGGGTAATTCTCTAATTTTGATGGTTTTGCAATAATGAAAACAAAAGACAAAAGAGAAGAAAATCTACCCACCTCATAGATGATGAACATATGATACTGATTAAAATTTATAACATGGTTTTTCTTTATTTATAGACCAAGAATTTGAGTTATTCTTTGAAAAAATATTTCATTTGTCAAATGGTGTTTTTTAATGGCTGTATATCTAGAAAAAATAATTTGTTTATAGATGGATCAGATGATTTCAACTAATTTTAAAGTGACCATATCAGATGATATATTTTCTTTATTATGACAGACAGCTAATTTTATTGTTTTAAATAACGGAAATGCACATAACTTGATAGAAGGAATAAAATGATCTTTCTGTAAACTTTTAAGATGGGAACAAGTGATAATCTTTGGGGGTCCACAGGTTGGCATGTAGCAATTTGTAAACAGCAGCACCTGCCGCTGTTCTGAGCATCAGTGTTTCTGACGAGGTACTTGTGGTTGGTTCTATAACTTTGGATCTTGATTCTCCAGTACAGAAGCCATTTCCCACATAGAAACATCTGTGTTCACAATTAGTAAGAGAGTCACACTGTGGCTTCACATGCCCTCAGGAAGAGTCTTCACTATAAGTGAATGTACATTCATTTTTTAATTTGTTGGGATTTCTTTTTTTTTTTCCTGAGGCCATATTAGAAAGCAGAGGTCCTAAAAGGGCCACAACATGACCTTTAGCCTCAGCCCTTCTATGCTGCTGCTGCTATCTTCAAGACCCACATGTTCTAGGCCACTGATGCCTATGATGATGTGTCTCCTGAGCTAGAGTGAAGTCAGGGATCTTGGCTTCAGTTGAGAGCTTTGGCTTCTCGGGCTTATCTTATAATGCACAGCCTACTACTCTGGAACATTGCTGAGATGTGATGCTCTATGGGGGAATGGCTACCCAATATTCTCGTGATCTAGGTTTCTTTCTCCTATATACTTCTTTTATCTTTTCCCCAACCCCCTCTTCCTCTATGTTTTGGGGGCATCTTGAGCAATAAGTGCACACTCATGCCACAGTTTACAGGAGGGTTTTTAATCCAAGAAAACACTAAAGTTCTTGTTTGTTTGGAACACTAAAAATTTGAAGTAGCAGTGATCACACAGTATATTAGTGTATGGCAAGCTCTCTTATGTGGTTTCCTTACTCTGGGGGATGTAGCAGTCATCACATAGTGTATTAGAGTATGGCAAGCTTTCTTATGTGGTTTTGTTACTCTGGGGGTTGCAGATGTGGGCTTATTTGTCTAGTCTGGGGTCTTTACAAGTGCTCAGGGTTTTGGTTCTGTATAGCTTGAGCCCCATTCCCATCAGCTTGTATGCCATGTCCTCCCAGAAGCCAGGAAATACAGAGTTAGTATGGCAATGCACGGGCGTGACTGCAGGGCTGCGAAGCAGAATATCCTCATAGATGCTGTAGGTTGCAGAGTTAGTACTGTGTCCTTTCCCAGCTTCGTTCAAAACCACTCACTCTCCAACTGCTTCCAGCAAGGAGCTTTTAAATTTTGCTTTGAGATTAAAATAATTACATCATTTCTCCCTTCCCTTTTCTCCCTCAGATCCTCCTCCCTCTTCTTCAAATTCATGACCTCCTTTTCACTGTGTTAGAATACATATATGTGTAAACATATATATTCCTAAATATAATCTTCTCAGTCTGTATAATGTAACTTCACTGTATTTTTTTTAGTCTTTCTTACTTATTTTTCTCTACCTTTGATGGTCAGTTATTTGCCTGACATTGTGCTAAATCTCTAGCTTTAAATCTCCCCTTGAGGAAACATTTTCATTGGCATGGGAACCCTTGTCTTTATGCAGATGGAAGACACATTTGATTTTGTTTGTGTTTGGAGATTTTCTAGGGAAGAATGGGATAGGAAAACACTAATGCTACATTATCAAGCTTATACACAATCAAAAGTGCATGAATAAATGCCTTTTTTGGACATTTACGACTAAGAAATTGCCTTCGTCATGTCCATACACGTCTTTGATGTTCCTCAGAGTGGGTTCTGTGTCAGTTTCATAAGAGTGGAAGCATTCGCTGATCACACGTGTTGATACGTTCACAGGGAAAGAACCATTCATAATGCGAATGGCATGCTGAAATTGTGTTTCAGACTAAAGTCCCAAACAAAAGATACAGAAGATGGGTCAAATTCCCGACTCAATTTCATAATCATTTGTTTATTGGTTGTATTTTAAATAAAGGAAAATTATCTAAAATGAAATCATCCATATTAAATTCCAAATAAAGTAGAAGGAATGATCAAACTTGAGTCAGTGACCAGAAAGAGTTTATTTGAGGCTCTATGATGTGCTGAATACTATTGTAAGTGCCAAGGAATGCATGAAATACAGTCTAAGAATTGTGTCTGCCCATGGAAGCTCTTTAAATATTTTATCTAAAACATTTTTTTGTGCGTATTCCTATGCATGTGTCTGTGTGAGTGTATGTACATGTGTGTGTGAATGTGTGTGTGTGTGTGTGTGTGCGTGTATGTGTGTGTGGAGACCAGAAGAGGATGTAGAATACCTTCATTTACCACTCTCCACCATATTCGTTAGAGGCATATGGTCTCCCTGAATCTGGGGATTGCATTTTCTTGTCTAGGTTACAAGTCAGGAAGCCCCAGTGACTCACAAAACGCTTGTGGTTCATGTCATACAGGACTGTTCTTACAAAGGATATTTCTTTGAGAAGAAGCATAGTAGGGGAAACATACATACATACATAGATTTTAACATTAGTTAAAGTCTCCTTTGATGCTTAGCAAACTTTAAATGACTCAGATGAGAAATATGTCGTTTCACGGAGGAAGAAGGTACTGATTCTGTATTCCAAGACTCTACCTTTTAACATAAAGTCAATCTGTTTCTATGGATCCTCTCAGTTCTCCAATGTGACACATACTGGGACAGGGGATATCGCGGTTAGTTCTTCTTATTGGGACACTCAGGGCTCAGGACTCAAACAAAGAGGAACAACTCACATCTTTTGACAGCCATGATCTCCCCACCTACATGTGTGAGAGCTATATAAAGAACTGGCTTATTCAAATAAAATTCCTGCATTTTGTATTTTTTTAAATATCCTAAACTCAAACAAATTTGAAATTTTAAATATCCAGGGAATCTTTTCTTAGGTGCTCATTAATTTCATGATACTTAACTATAATTTTCAGACATCTTATAGTTAAAAACTCCAGCTCAAAGAAAACATAGGATTAGACTAGCCAGCTGTTATTTATTTATTTAATTATTAAAGATTTCTGCCTCCTCCCCGCCACCACCTTCCATTTCCCTCCCCCTCCCCCAATCAAGTCCCCCTCCCTCATCAGCCCAAAAAGCAGTCAGGGTTCCCTGCCCTGTGGGAAGTCCAAGGACCTCCCACCTCCTTCCAGGTCTAGTAAGGTGAGCATCCAAACTGCCTAGGCTCCCACAAAGCCAGTACGTGCAGTAGGATCAATTCCCAGTGCCATTGTTCTTGACTTCTCAGCAGTCCTCATTGTCCGCTATGTTCAGCGAGTCCGGTTTTATCCCATGCTTTTTTAGACCCAGTCCAGCTGACCTTGGTGAGTTCCCAATAGATCATCCCCATTGTCTCAGTATGTGGGCGCACCCCTCACGGTCCTGAGTTCCTTGCTCGTGCTCTCTCTCCTTCTGCTCCTCATTTGGACCTTGGGATTTCAGTCCATTGCTCCAATGTGGGTCACTGTCTCTGTCTCCTTTCATCACCTGATGAAGGTTAATATTCAGGAGGATGACTATATGTTTTTCTTTGGGTTCACCTTCTTATTTAGCTTCTCTAGGATCACAAATTATAGGCTCAATGTCCTTTATTTTTGGCTAGAAACCAATTATGAGTGAGTACATCCCATGTTCCTCTTTTTGGTTCTGGCTTACCTCACTCAGGATAGTGTTTTCTATTTCCGTCCATTTGCATGCAAAATTCAAGAAGTCATTGTTTTTTACTGCTGAATAGTACTCTAATATGTATATATTCCATACTTTCTTCATCCTTTCTTCCATTGAAGGGCATCTAGGTTGTTTCCAGGTTCTGGCTATTACAAACAATGCTGCTATGAACATAGTTGAGCATATACTTTTGTTGTATGATAGGGCATCTCTTGGGTATATTCCCAAGAGTGGTATTGCTGGGTCCAGGGGTAGGTTGATCCCAACTTTCCTGAGAAACTGCCACACTGCTTTCCAAAGTGGTTCCAAGTTTGCATTCCCACCAACAATGGATGAGTGTACCCCTTACTCCACAACCAAAAATGATGTTTAAATTGTAAAATCTACTAAGAAATATTGAACATTTCTCCAGTTAGGAAGAAAATGTAACACTGTATATTATCATGAATTTGAATCTCACCACTGTTTTTAGCGGGGAGAGAATGTTGCACATGGTGGTCCATGGCTGCAGCCCTCAGGAATTCATCACTGAGTCCCTGCCTTATGGGGAGGAACTGGAGACATCAAACACTCAGAATGTGGCTACTGAAACTAAAAAAAATATATTTTAATTTCATGTTAGTTAATTAAATTACTGTAAGTGACTAGTTGCTATAATATTGAGTATACCTTTACACATTTGAAAAAGAAATTTTTAGACTCTAGGGACTCATTTCTGGTGTTTTATTGTTGCATTTTTTTAAAAAGCTGTATTTATGTTTGTATGTATGTGTGTTTGCTTGCATGTATGTTAATCCACCACAGAGGGAAGAAGAGGGCATCAGCTCTTGTGGGATAGGACTTACAGACAACTGTGAGTAACTATGTGGGTTTCTGGAAGCAAATTTGGGTATTGCCATGAGCAGCAAGTTCTCATAAATGCTGAACCCTCTCTCCAGTCCCTATGGTTGGCATTTTTGTCAGTAGATTGTCATAGTCTAGGTTTGGGTGAATATATTTTCAGATTTTTCCAGTGAAATAGTGAGGTCATATCACATTTTTAAGGTACAGTTTGTTGTGAGGAGCAGCGGGCTGCGTCCTGCCACCCGGCTAGTTTTACACTGAAATAATTACATGGAGACTGTATTTTTTTTTTAAACACTGCCTGGCCCATTAGTTTTAGCCTCTTATTGGCTAGCTCTTACATATTGATCTAACCCATTTTTAATATCTTGTGTAGCACCACAAGCTGGCTTACCAGGAAAGATCTTAACCTGCGTCTGTCTGGAGTGAGAGAATCATGGCGACTGCCTGACTCGGCTTCTTTCTCCCAGCATTCTGTTCTGTTTACTCCACCCACCTAAGGGCTGGCCTATCACATGGGCCTAGGGGGCACTCTGTTGTAATGAATGGCGGGCCCCTTCCCGCCACCCAGCTAGCTTTACACCTGAAATAACAACACACAAATTGTATTTTTTAAATCATTGTCTGTCCCATTAGTTTTAGCCTCTTAATGGCTAGCTCTTATATATTGATCTAACCCATTTTTTAATATTCTGTGTAGCACCACAAGCTGGTGGCTTACCAGGGAAGTTCTTAACCTGCATCTGTTTGGAGTGGGAGAATCATGGCGACTCACTGACTCAGCTTTTTTTTTCCCCAACATTTTGTTTTGTTTACTCTGCCTATCTAAATTCTACCCTATCAGGGGCCAAGCAGTTTTTTTTTTTATTAATTAACCAATGAAAGCAACAGATGGAAAGATGACCCTCCTCCATCAACAGTTCATGAAGAAAGAAGAAGTATACTTCCTTTCCATTCACTTCCCCTCCAGGATTGTCAAATATTAGTGCACGAGCATCTTCCTAGGTAAACAACAGCACAGCTTGCCTACAGGATCACTGAACTTTCGAAGAAGTACTTCTGCAATCTGTACTTGGGAAATAGCTTTGGTGCTAGCCGATCATTCCTCTGGCAATGTTGTACTCACCACTTCCAGGCCATTCCACCTGAGTTACTAATTTGGGTACAGGAAGGCCTGTAATCATGTCTTATCTTCAATAGGGCTTTTGTGCAAATACAATTTCCCTCAATGCTGATACTGATGGTAGATAAAGGAACATGCGCATATCACAGAGTATAAAAACCGAAGGCTCTGCTAAAGACCAGAGAAGCTCAAGAAGCGTAAAGAGCCAACCGAACTCTAGAGCTGGAGAAAAGACATGTTCAATATTCTAATGTAGGTCAGAAGACAGAAGGAAAGGAATTTGACCAAACAATATGAAAACAAATCATATTTTAATGGTCCAATGGACTTTATAAAGAACCATTTCAACAGTTGTGAAACAACCTAGAGTTAAAACGCCTGTTTTCTTTATGTTCTCGCCAGAAGGGAAAATCCCCAAACATGTATTCAAATACGATTTTTTTTTACTATGCATAATGACCTGTAATTTCAAGCCTTTTAAGGTCATGCTGAGAGAGAGGTTTAAGATGAGAGAGTTCTTTTTTTTTTCCTTTTGAAAAAAGAAACCTCTGGTTTTCCAGACATATTTCACAAACCTCTGGAACTCTTTGGTGTGAGCCAGATGTGGAAAGTAACTGGAGCTATTTGGGAAAAATTAGTAGTCACTGTTGAAAGGGGCATTTATCAGCAATTCAGACAGCCAGAGAGACTGCGCTTGCCGAACAGAAACTGTGTGGCTAGGAGCGACCAGGCACTGGCCAGCATTGGGAAGGCAGCCTGGTCTAGAAAAGCATTAGATTCCCAGGATTATGGCAGCCGAGCACCACGAGTGGAGTGGCTCCAAATAGAGGATACTACTTCGCTCATCAGTCTGGAATCAAGGAGTTCAAGATCAGTTTTAGAGGACTTTTCTTTCTGGAGGCTCGAGGGAACAATCAGAGCTGGAGTTGACCTTTGTTGTCTGTCACTGACTTGTGGACTCATGGTCCTCACAGGACAGTTTTTTTGTGCAATGGTTTCTGCCTCCTCTTTTTTTTTTTTTTATTTTTCTTTCTTTCAGATGTGATTCTACCGAGAATCCCCTTGAATCCTGGAACACCCTCATGGGACTGTCCTTATTCTGAGGACCACAAACCTAGGCTTTTCTGAGGGATTTTGCTACAGCTGGGTAGCTTGCAAGCCACAGCCACAAATTCTTCACACTCTCACGCAATGTGACCTTACATTAGATAAGAAGTAGAGACTGACCTTTATTCTGAGAATATCCACAGAACGACAGCGAATGTGATTCACACAGACTTGGAAGTGCTGGTGTATCGGGACATAGTCACATTGACCCTATTATTTGGACGTTTGAGACCAGAGAGACATTAGAGTTGTCATCCACCATTTAGAACCCGACTACCTGGCATAGACACAAGCCCAAGTACCAAGCTTCTCCTAAACCAATGGAGGATAAAAGTCCGAGGGAGAACATTCTAGCTCCTCTGGTCCTAGCTAAGTGATATCAGAGACCATCAAGTCACAGAAAATCAGAATCCTTCAGCTGATACACAGGGCCCTGAGAACAGGAAACTCTTTGGCTCTCTTTTGTGGAAGGGCAGTTTGCTGCATAGCACAACTAATATGTATGATTCCTTATGTTACTAGCCGCAAGCTTGGAAACTCACTGTTTCATTTTTCTCCTGTGATTCTATTATCTGTTTCAAACTTTGAACTTTGCAGAGTTAACAGATGGACATAAAACCTGAAGAATTCTCTTCATCCTTCTTTGGCTATTTTCAAGACAGACTCAGCAGCAGGGAACATCAGTGGCCAAAAAGGCCTTAGTCAGCTGGTACTAAAACAGTCTCCTGACTTAGAATGTTTTCTTAGCTGTGTTATTAGCTATACAAATTAATTCCTTCCTTCTCCTTCCACCTGTTAGATTCATCTACCTGGCAGCAGTTACATTGTATACCTGTAAATCTACATTCCAGAAAGCTATGAAATTAGTTATGTCATTAGTCTTATTATAAAATAATGTGTATAAAACTATAAGCCAATTAAGGAAGTCTGGATATAAAAATGTTACTAATAGCTCAAAAGTAAAAAAAAAAGTAAAAACATTTGTGCTCCAAATTCCATTGAGTTTAATCAAAATGGTGTTTTCAGGATATTAATTTAGATCCCTTATATTTTAAATTTTTATATTTTATGTAGGAGTTTTGTGTGTATATGTGTGTACCCTTAGGGACCAGAAGAAGCCATACAGTGCTCTTAATTGCTGAGCCATCTTCCCAACCACACAGGTAGTATATATTCTTCAGGATGTGTTCATTGAGAGACTCTTTCTGGAAAAGTCTTAACATCAATATAAAGTTGGCCCTGCTAGTCACTTTCATTGAGCACAGTGAGAGAAGATACTCCATTACAGACTAATGAGAGGGAGAAACAGGATGTGTGTGTGTGTGTGTGTGTGTGTGTGTGAAAGAAAGAGAGAGAAAGAGAGAGAAAGAGAGAGAGAGAGAGAGCACATGCTGTGACTGTTAGACTTAATGAGAATGTTAGCTGGATGGTAGGGGGTAAAAGCAGAAGAGTTGGAATGTGTGGAGAAGAGTGGCTGGGAAGCAAAGGTGAATGAATTGATGACAAAGGCCTATTTTTAAATCTTTTTTTGTATAGAGCGCCTGTTATTATTTTTCTGCCTGTCCTCTCTTTCATACGACTTTCTCCCGCTGTTCCACCTTCTTGTTAACATTGGAAAGCTCCTCAGTTTATTGCCATTGGGAAATTAATCAATGACAGAATCATGATTTTACTTAACTATATTTTACTAGTTATTTGCAAAGTTTACACATACTTTGATAACACTCCCTCAACTCTTCCTAGGCTCATCCACCCTCTCTATTCACCCAAATTTTGTGCTACCCAAATATTTGGGATATGTGGTTTTCCACTGGAGTGTGGTACACATACCAGGGCCTGCACTCTTAGAGGAAATGGGCTCTCCCTCTTGAAGCAGCTATTGATTCTCCACAGCTCCTCAGCTGGGGGGTGGGACTAATCCTCCTCCTCCTCTTTCTGTGCTAGGCTTCTGTCTGACTGGTGCAGTCAGTTCACACATGCAGCACCCCGCTGTGCTCAGAAGAGATGGTTTCCTCATAGTCAGCTACCACCTCTGACTCATGCACTCTTTCCTCTCCATCTTCTGAAATCATCTCCTAGCCTTTGAAGGAGGGGATGAGAGTTAGAGGTCCTGTTTAGGACAGAACATTCTGCAGTCTCTTATTCTCTGCACCAATAACAGTTTTGAATCTCTGTGTTAACCGTCTACTACAAATAGAAGTTTCTCCAGTGAGGATTGAGGATCCACTAATTTATGGAAACAAAAAGAAGTCATTAAGGAGTCCTTTGAATAGTATGTCCACTTTACAGAATAGTAGTAGTAGATCCTTCTCTCTTTGAGCCCATGACCTATATTGTCAAAGAGTCATGACCCAATAAGTTTGTCAGGCATGCAGTGCATTTTTGGGAGTGGTACTTAAGTCCAAGCAGAAAGTGATTGGCTACTCCCATGATGTTCATGCTATGACTGCACCTGTGGGCATGCCTTACCAGGTAAGTCAGTTTTGTATGTCACAAGAGTCATAGCTGGGTGAAATTTGTAACTATTTTTCTCATTCTGTCACTCTAAAAGCTAGCCAGTTGGGATAAAAAACAGTTGAGCACCAGCTCGACACCCTTATATTTTATTATTTAAGAATGTGTTAGTTTCAGCAATAGGGACTGACCATTAGGTTCTGGAGAGTAACCAAGAGCCTTGACAATATCTTGTAATATTTGGGGATCTATTGAATCTCACTGGCCATCAGCTCTAAAAAAATAATGAATTCCTGGCACTGAGCTTTTTATTTGTTAGCTTGTGGTGTCTAGTAAGATCATTTGTTGCATAATTATAAGGGGAATTCTATTTTAATTCTTTTATGGAGCTGTCTGCCTATACTCTATCTATCTGTCAATCATCTGTCTGTTTGTCTGTCTGTCTGTCTATCATCCTTCTTTATTCTATCATTTACCTATCATCATCATTATATCATCCATCTAACCATTCATCTATGATTTTTCGAAGCTTTTTATTCTTCCCTGTATCCCCCTTCTCTACCCTGCACTGTCTCATCTCAGTTTAACTGTTTCTATTCCACTATTCCAGTTTCATTCCTTTATACCAGCGTGTTCCATCTTTCCTCCTCTAAAAACCCATGCCACTCCTTGACCCCTTAGTAATTCATAACCATCATAGATAGTCCAAATGAAACATACATCTCTGAAGATTCAAAGCCAGCACCCATAAATGAGAGAAAACATTCAACTTTTGTCCTTCTGAATCTGGGTTACCTTACTCTGAATGATTATTTATAGCTCCTTCCATTTAACTGTGAATTTCACTAATTTTATTGTGTAAATATACCCCATTTTCACTATCTACCCACTTGTTGATGACATACAGGGTATTTCCATTTCCTCGATATTATGAATATAACAGTAGTGAACATGGATGAGCAGTTATCAATATAGTAGGATTCAGAGTCCCTTGAGCATATGTCCAAGACTGATATGACGAGATCATGTGGTAGATCTGTATCTAGCTTTTTGAGGAACCACACTGATTTCTATAGTGATCGAAACATTTTGGACTCCCACTACCAGTGAATATTGTTCCACTTCCATGACAATAAACAATTATTACAGGAAAAGAGAAAAAAGAATAAGGAAAGGAAGGGAAAGGATGGAATTAATGAAGGAAAGAAGGAAGGAAGGAAAGAAAAAAGAAAGGAAGGAAGAAGAAGGGAAGGAGGGAGGGAGGAAGGAAGAAAGGAAGGAAGAAAGTAAAGAAGGATTGGATTCATCTCAAATTCATGCCTCTGCTTCCACCTGTACTTGTGGGAGACACTTGACTTAGTTATATATATATATAAAAAAAAACAAGCAAGCAAACAAAAAGCAAAGCCCTAATTTTAAAATGCCAACTAGTCAATGCAATGAACTAACTGTTCCAGGTATATTTACACCTTGACATCTTGAAGAGCTACATGTATAGATTATATTCAAGTTAAACAGAAGAGTGATAGCAGGAATTCTTAAAACACTAGAAGACTGAGCTCCTGAAATTTCTAAGTGTATCCGTTTTAAGGATTCAAGGGTGTGCCTGAATGCATTTTTGGCAGCAACAGTTGTGGCTAGGTGAAATTATTCAGACTAACCACGAATGGGAAAGGATTGCTAATTGGGGCAGAACATAATGTGATCAACATAACTGCAGGCAATAAGATAATCATATGGCTGCCAGCTGTGCCCATGTGTTCTTGTGTACCTAGGATGTTAGGGAAGTGGAGACGTTATTTCCTTTTTGTATGAGCATGCTGCTCAGCTTCCTCATCCCAAGCTGCATTCCAACCATTTATAGTTCATGCTTCCTGGAAAACAAAATGTTAGCCAGCCTGGAAGGCTCTCTTACTTTCTGACTATTGCCAGAGTTTCATTAGAGCACTATGTACTTGAACCCCTTTGGAAAAATTTCATATACAAAAAAGAAAGAGCCCTTTATTATGCCGATACAATTTTGACAAATGATGACTAAATTGAAAGAGACCTAAAATCCTTTGGAGGTAACGATTTTTGTCTGAGTATTTATACATATAGCAAACCAAATGGTTATGCTATACAAACAGAAACAGAAAAGGTCTTAATTTTTGCTTTAAATCATGCTACAGAGATAAAATGTAAAGACGTAGGAGAAAAAGTGGCCAAGACAACACAAAATCCAGTTCTCCTGCTATCCAAACCCTGAGAGCTGAAGGCTTGGTTGAAGTAAGATTATTGCATGGACTTCTGTCTCCTCTCTTCTCTCCTCTCTTGGTCCCTCTATCTCACTGTCTTTACATCATCTCACCTCTCTGTATAATCAGTATCTACACCATTCACTGTTTAACAGTCTTGTGAGTTTGTATTCTTAAGTTGGTTGTGAGGCTGTTAATGTGTTATTGGAATCCTAATGTGTTGTTTCACAACTACAAAAGCATTATTTAGAATCAGTTAGTGGGGGTAAATAAATCTATCAGCAGAGTTAACTGATAGTCATATACAACTTTATTAATATCTTGATGAATGACAGAAGTTATGTATACAAGGGCTTCTGGAGATGACCCAACAATGTGTCAGCATCAACATCCTGAAAGCATTTCTCTGTGAAATTAAGAAGAAAACTAAATCTGGGGCCTTTGGAGGTATAAGCTAATTTCTTAACCCTGAGTATTGGCAGAGAGAATTGAATTAAATGTACCATCTTCAATTTCTACAGATAATCATACCTTCTATAATAAAAAAAACTAGTTTAGGAAAATTTAAAAAAACTTTTTTTTTTTTTTTGGCATTTCACAGGCTGGCCTTGAATTCATTCCTCTTGCTTAAGTCTCCCAAATGCTAGTATCACAGAGGTGTGCCAACAAACCTGTTTGTGAATTCTTCTTCCAGAAAGCTCTCTTTGATGGATTATATAAATGTAAATCTTGTTTTATGTTGGTTTAGGCCAGTGGTTCTCAACCTTCCTAGTGCTATGACCCTTTAATACAGTTCCTCATGTTGTGGTGATCCCAACCATAAATTATTTTGTTGCTATTTTATAACTGTAGTTTTCCTACAGGTATGAATCATAATGCAAATCCTAGATATGCAGGATATCTGATACGTAACCCCAAAGGGGTCATGACCCACAGGTTGAGAACCACTGGTTTAGGCTTTTACCATTTTATCTAGTAGTAGTAGTAATAGTAGTGTGTATGCTCCTGCATGCAATCACATGCTGCACTGTTCTTGTAGAGGTTAGAAGACAAGTTGTGGAAGTCAGTTCTTTCCTTCCAGTTGGATTCCAGGAATTGAACTCAGGTAACCCAAGTTGCACAGCAAATACTTTTACCTATTGAGCCATTTGTCAGCCCTGGCTTAGATTTTTGATGTACTTCTGTCAGAGTCTAAATCAATAACTAAAATTTAAAAATAGAGACCTAAGAAACAAGTCACACGTTGACGTTAATCACCTGGGATGCTCTTGTGAGGTGAATGGAGAGCATTCATTCCACTCACTGAGTCACTCACATGTGCGTAAACGGGCACTGTAATTA
Source organism: Chionomys nivalis (assembly GCF_950005125.1). Taxonomy (NCBI): domain Eukaryota; kingdom Metazoa; phylum Chordata; class Mammalia; order Rodentia; family Cricetidae; genus Chionomys; species Chionomys nivalis. Next base: position 78,415,040 of record NC_080089.1, on the reverse strand, counting down.
AGACAACTGTAATTAATCTGTCTTGGGATTCTTTTCAAAATTGAAGTTTTTTGAAATCCATTATATAATGTTTTGTTGTGTGGCATGCTAAACATAAACGGTCAGGGTTACTTTTTCCTCTGTGGTAGTTTGTGGTAATTTGAAACAGGCAAGACTCTTCCATACTCTGCATCTGTCCCTCGTACCAGAATGCCTCACTGAGCATGGAACACACCCCCTTCTTTCTGGCAGTTTTTGGATTGGCCTCTTAGGATTTCTTCCCCATCTCTTCCACATCCTCTTTTTCCCCATTCCTTTGGTCTTTGATTATTTCCCATCTTTACCCTCTTCTTCTTTTCCTTTTCTTCTCTGTCTTTTTTCATTTATTATGTATATTATATATATATATATGTACAGTATGTGGAGGAAATTGACTTGTTAGAATGAGAGAATATAATGAATAGGCATTTGTCATAAGCATCAGTCATAGAATATCAAGTTATACCCTGATGCATACAGTGAGCATGCCATATTTCATATATGCCTATACTTTCTGGGTTCTGGTTAGTTTGTACATTATGTATATGTACATCCACATATGTATATACATATTTGCACTTGTGTTATTTGTTATTTTAGAAGCTCATTTTTCAATTAGCTGCTTCCTTTCCACTGTTTTTGCATTTCTCCTCTCAACTGTTACCTGAACCGCATTTGCATTTGTCCCGTGGGTTCCAGAAAGATCCACTACTGCCTTGACAGAACAGGATCTATCTTACAGGCACAATTTGCATTTTGTGATTATGTTCTGTTGTGCCTTTTTTCATCTGGAAAAGGCCTATTTATCATGATGACATGGACTTACCAAGAAGTAAGCCAGTCCCCAAACAAAGTGTCCTTTCTTGAATACGCTGTTTAACAATCACAGGAGGAATGTCTTTACAAGTTATCCTGGGACTGTGTGCTCCTTACACTGGTAATACATTGGTGTCCTAGTCACAGGTGCACAGCGAAGCATAAGTTAATAGGTAACTTGTGATAATCAACTAAAAACTTCAAATATTTTTCTTATCTACCAGTATATGCCTATGTGTGTATGCTTTCATAAAAAGAGACTAAACTTTAGCTTGCATTTTAGTGAGCAGATCTAATTTTCCCCACCTCAGAGGCGCTGTTGTTCATGTGCCAATTCCCTTTGTGCCTTTCCACATATTCATTCATGACTTGCCAAATCTGTAGTTCAGTTTTCTTTCATTATATAATTTTCACTTACTTCTTACTGGGAGTGGTTTTATGATTTAGTAGTGTGGTTATTGTTTTCTTATGAATTAACTTTAAACTAATGATTATGATTGCATAGTGTCCACTTCTGCTTTATAGTGCGCTGCTTGGTCTCAGTTTGAAAATAATGATCGTAATGTCTAGATTTTTTTTTTTGGTTTGAATTATATGTCTATAAGTAGTAGTATTGATTTCATTCAAATGGTTTTCTGTCTCATAGTGTAATTCCTGACTTGAGCCTATTCTTTTATATTACAGTATAAATAGATAGTTATTTTTTTTCTCAAAGCTCTGGAGCACTTATCAATGGTTGAAATATTTGTGTAACAGAAAGCATCCCCACACTTCTGGGCTCTGTGCAAGATTTGAATTCCCTCCTCGAGTCTCTGGAAGAAGCCTCTCTACCTTCTCTCATTCCACAGCCTCTTGGGCATGTAAAGGTAAGACAACTTCTTTGTCTTGGAAACTAGATCGTTGAGAGAAAGACCATAGCACAAGAATCCAATACACAGCCAATTTTGAGCCCATGCCAGAGTGAAACTGAGTGATTGCTACTCAAGTTCCCCACAGGAGTACTTGAGCAAGAGGAAAGATGATGACTAAGCAAATTATTCCAAGCAAGTGGATCTGGACAAGGCAGAAGGACACAGCTTTAAAAGGAAGGTGGGGCTTCAGGAGGCTCAGGCACAGGCCTCAGAAACAATCTAGATTTAGCTCCTGACTGTCTCAAATTTGCCACATAAAATTAGAAAGTCTCTTAATCCCCTTACCTTAGTATCTTCAACTGCAGAATAAAGAATGGGAATACTGTTTGAGTTTATTCCATATTGTAGTTCAATGAGACCAGAAAATTACTAGGTTAAAAAACATGTAGAAAAGAGCATTATATATAATATCTCCTCAATAAGTGCTAGGATATCTTTTTTCAAGTTGGAGAACTTTATATGAGTATAATATTTGCATTATCTCACCCCCCCTTCCTATCCCCCAACTACTCTCATGTCACTCCACTCCTTCTCAAATTCATGATCTCTTTTCTAATTATAATCACGTGTATGTAATTGCATATATATATGATGTGGGAGTGATTTCTTTCTAATCTGTTGCTTTCATTGGTTAATTAATAAAGAAACTGCCTAGGACCATTTGATAGGCCAACCCTTAGGTGGGTGGAGTAAAGAGACAGAATGCTGGGAGAAAGAAGCTGAGTCAGGCAGTCTCCATGATTCTCCCGCCGGACACAGATGCAGGTTAAGATCCTCCCTGGTAAGCCACCAGCTCGTGATGCTACACAGATTATTAGAAATGGGTTAATCAAGATGTGAGAATTAGCCAATAAGAGGCTATAACTAATGGGCCAAGCAGTGTTAAAAAGAATACAGTTTCCATGTAATTATTTCGGGTAAAGCTAGCCGGGTGGCGGGACATAGCCCACCGTTCATATTATTCATATATATATATATATATATATATATATATATATATACTCTGATATGCTTATTAATCTTTTCTCATATGAACATGTGTTTAGAGGTCAATCCTTGGGATTTACTGGCCTGTCAGGGCCTTGCCCCTAGAGCATTAATTTTCTCTCAGCAACTGTTAATTGTCAGTAGTTCTTCATCTAGGATTGGGTCCTCGCTATGCCACTGTTACGCTGCACATTTGTTTAAGAAAATACTATAAGAGTATATAAGATGAGTACCAATCTGGAAATAGAAGAAATCTATAAATGAAATTTAGACATGGTAAGCTCTAAACTGTATCAGCAAACCACAGATAAGAAGGTGGAATATGAGTATCTGGAAAGCTTGGATGGGGTATGCATCATGTTTTAATTATGTCATTATTATTTTGTGTAGGTATGTGAACATGTAGAGGGAAAGCATTGTGGTGGTGGAAATAGGAATGTTGTTAGCATCTTGTTTTTAAGACAATATACTTGACATATGTGTCTGATTAAGAGAGACGGGAAAGAGATTCTAACTATTAAAGATGGAAAATTACACCAGAACCTTTAAATTAACATGGCAGTCACAGTAATGAAACCAAGGGGAAGAAAAGTAACAACGAGGTAAATTAGGAGGAAAAATGCAGCCAGATGAAAGAGGAAAATCAAGGGCATTAGACCGTGAGATCAGGAGGAACAGGCCAAGTTTCTCCCTTCAAAATCAGAAAGTCGTACAGGGTTGAAAACAGATGTATGAGTTCGTTAAAAAAATATCAGGCAGGAGTCCAATGAGTCAAATGTCTCCCTGTTTCTTTTGCTCCAACAAAGAAATGGGCAGTATGAGGGGATGCAAACCAAAGAAACCCTGGAATTACAGTAGAGTCTGACAAAATATTAGTAAGGTTAAAGGTTTTTTCCAGAATAATCGGGCATTTTGTATAATGATATAAACAAAATTGAGGTTGAAAAGTTATTTTGATGAAGAAAGTCTCCTGTCTTTAGTGAGGAGGGGAAGGCAGAATCTTCCTGATGACGTACAGTGCTAACTTGGACGATGTTGTGGTTTTAGTTACATCGGTGCAGCGCTGAAGAAACCCAACTGTGAAGCACTCATCAGTACTCTAACCAATATTAATCAGCACTGTGGCTTGACATTTTAGTCTTCCATAGATATTTCAGAATGGCTTCTTCCTTTGGCAAATAAATCCAGTTCTTAACTGATGCAGAACATTGGGTCTTCTGGAAAAGCGATTGCAAGGAAAGAACAAAGGTGATACGGGCTTACATCTTTTGCTGCTGTTCACACACAGCTTTCTTTCCGATTTCATCATGGAAAACCGTATAAATGATTAACCCCAAGGATATGTGACATTTGATTGATTGGATTGAAACACCACGATACTCTAAACTTTTAAATGTTGGTAGTAATCATGAAATTCCAGGAAGGGGAGGAGGCTTCTTTAATTTTCTGGACCCTCTTCTGTTCCCAGCTCTTGGAAGTCCCCAGCATTTACACAGGTGACTTACACAGGCACTTGGTGATGTCAACTCATGCTAAAACATCAATAACCAAGAGAAATATTGGATTTCTAGTTCAAACCCCAATTTTAAGCATGATAAAAATAAGATCTACACAGGTTCTTGTTATCTGTTGAACCAGGCGCTTCCTCCGGAGGCCAGGCTGGCCTGTAACTCACGGCAATGCTACTGTCTCAGCCTTCCTACTACTGTGATTACAGGCCTAGCTATCAATCTTGGCGAGAACCATAGACTTTAAACTGAAGAGAGGATAGAGTCATTAGAAACTAGAAATTGGGGGGCATACTTCTTAGAATCTAGTTGATTGTTTTCTTGTATTATTATTTGATAACTCTTAAATAAAAAATAAGTTAATGAGAATTTTAGACCTGCATGAAAAATATATTTAAGACAGAATTTAAATACAAATCAAAAGAGATACATACAGAAGTATTTAGTACTAAAAATTTCATGTATTACAAACATAATGTCTAAAATGAACTATGTTTATATGTCAAAAGAGATGTTTTTATTACGAGTTCAAGTTAAGATACTTATTTTTGTTTATATGAAAGTTTACTTAATCACACCACCTTTTAGGATGATAGACGAGAAATTAGGTTGCTCTTTCTTTTTTTTTTTTTTTGGTTTTTCGAGACAGGGTTTCTCTGTGGTTTTGGAGCCTGTCCTGGAACTAGCTCTTGTAGACCAGGCTGGTCTCGAACTCACAGAGATCCGCCTGCCTCTGCCTCCCGAGTGCTGGGATTAAAGGCGTGCGCCACCACCGCCCGGCTAGGTTGCTCTTTCTTTATACTCTGAATAGGAAGTCCCTCCTCAGAGTCACTGAGAAGCTATCTCTTGACTGTCCCTGTACATTTCTAGTGACCAGAAGCACAGTTTGTGACTCAGTATCTATTTTATCAAGATGTCATAAAATTCTTCTATATGCAGCCGGACTTAGTCCCCCAGGCCTTATAATTTCAATCCGGTATCTTCAGTTCTTTTTGCTTCTATAGAGGAGTGGTTTTATTTTTATTTATTTACTTTTGGCTTTCTGAGGGGTAGTCATCACATTTTAGAGGGTTGTTATTTGTATACTGAGTGGTATATTCTGTTGCACATCTCCTTTCTTAAACTGTTTCATAGTAAACGTGACTTTGAAATTCCAAGCCACTTATTCGTTCCCATAGAAACAGTGATTTGTTAACATACCTATTACAACTGACTTACAAACAACCGCTCAGCATCCCGAACAGTTTTTTTTTCAGTTTTCTTTTATACTTATATTTCCAAGTTTGTTTACCAGTTGGAGTAGGCTTGAGCTGTCTTGGATTGGGGCATGTTGAAGTAGGAGAGAGGTTCAACAAAACTATTCATTACTTTCAACCTGAACCTTGGATAGCTCACCTTCAGTCTTGTCATTTAAATCTTGTCCAATTTAAATGAATTGCCCCTCTCAGAAAAAACCCCAAATCATAATGAAATACAAAGTAATCAATAATTATAAAAGAAAAAGAGGGTTTCAATTTGAGAGTTGAAAGAACATTGGAGGGGTTGAAGGGAGGAAACAGAAAGGAAAAGTGATAATTATATTTTAATTAAAATGTACTAAAAAGGAAAAAAATCAAATACAAAACTTCAGGGTTTTTTCCCCAATACTCTTTTCATGTTTTTTTTTTTTTTTTTCACAGCTTTCTGGTATTGCGCTGGTTGGTGTTAGTGACAACATACTCAGGTTGTTGGACAACCTGAGGCTGAGGCAAGACGAGAATAGAACCCAGAATTGTATCCAGTGATAGCTGGGAACCTGGATTGTGGGGCTAGGAGGAATGTTATGGCCTTTGCGAGCCCACAAAGATAGGAAGGAAGTGGGTGCAAAGGAGAGTAAGCACAAAGGAAAGGCTTAAAACCAAGCTGCACCTGGCTGGTTGGCTCAGGCTGCAATCCCAGCATCCCAGAGGATGAGGAAGACCTGTGAGTTGTTCTACAACAGAATGGGCTATAAAACAAGAAACTCTCAAAAGTTACCAAACAAGCAAGCAAGCAACCTCTCCTAAAAACTTTAAGAATGTCTAAAATCTTCATAGCCCCTAACTCAGAGCAAGCTGTGGTTACCAGTCCAAGACAGGGATCAATTCCATTCCATCATGGGTGGAGAAGGGCTCATCAGGCCCTGCATCTTTTTGAAGAGCTGTAGGTAGTTACTGGTTGCTGTGGGAAGAGAAGGAATACTCTGCAGTGATGTAACCATGGTTAAGTTGCCTGTACTCCAGTGACCCCCCACTCATGCTCACAAAGCAACTCTAAGTAAACTCAGTGGGTCACACCTCATACAAACAGTAAACAAACCCAAATGGCATGAAAGTAGGAGGGACAGTTTTTGGAGAGAAGGAGTTTGGCATGAGTGAGGGAGGTGACAGAAGGTGATTTGGGGTGAAAAGACCCAAAATATATATCTTCATGTATGAAAGTATCAAATAATTAGGAAATAACATTTAATTCTGAGTAACAGGAAAAACTGATTACTAATTTGTAATTTTGTCTATGATGCCTGAGAACAGAGTTTTTAAAAGGGTGTATTTTGTTATAGAAGATCTACTGTTTATGTAACAAAAACATCATGGGATAGGTTAGTGAAAGAGTTTCTGCTATTTTGTTTACAGTATTCCCAGAGCAGAGTTTTTCAGGGTTGGCACGATCAGTATTTTAGGCTTTGATTCTCTGCTATGGGAGAATGTGCTCTGCATGATGTTTAACATCACCTGGTGTACTAGATTCTAGTAGCTCTTAACCTGTCTTTAATATGCATCTCAGCTCTGTGGGGGAACAAAATAGTCCTTAATGGAGACTGCATAGTTGTAATAGCGTGCAAGTAATTAGCTTTATCAGGCAAGGCAAAACACAGAGGTTAAAGCTTTTCTTATCTACTCATCAGTAAATAGCCATCAGCAACTTCATCTGATACTTCCCTATTTCCATACACATGTTTGTTCATGATCTAGGCAAGCGATTATCTAATTTTTTTTTACTTGATGTTTCCATGCAGTTAGAAAGATCTCACAGATATTCCTTTGCAAGATATTCATTGATGGAGTAAATATTTTTGCCTCCTACAGTATTTTTACTAAATTCTACACACTGATTAATCAATAAATAAAACATAGAAAACCTGATTCTTACAAAAGGTGTGTGTGTATTCACAAACAATTCTGTGCTAGATGTGGCATGACCAAACAATGAAAACTTAGAGTACTACAAACTGATGAGTTGTTTGCAGAGAACTAAAGTAAGATAAGACACAGAGCAAAGAGAAGATGGGTGTTGCTACGAACTGCTGGAGATGCTGGACTGTTGGAGGAGGTGACATCTCGAGGTCACACAGAAGTTGAATTATATTAGTTATTAGGAAATGACCCCTTTAAGCAGAGGAAAGAACACTTTTTTGGACTAGATATTGTCCTCCCAAATTCAGGAGACTGAGCTTGAGCACAAGGTTTTGAAAGGGTCATTAAGGCAAAATAAATGGATATAGGTGGTCCCTAATTAAATATGACAATTGTTCTTATTTCTTTTTTTTAATTAATTTATTTAATTATTAAAGATTTCTGCTTCTTCCCCGCCACCACCTCCCATTCCCTCCCCCTTCCCCAATCAAGTCTTCCTCCCTCCTCAGCCCAAAGAGCAAGCAGGTTTCTCTGCCCTGTGGGAGGTCCAAGGACCACCCACCTCCATCCAGGTCTATTAAGGTGAGCATCCAAACTACCTGGGCTCCCACAAAGCCATTACGTGCAATAGGATCAAGAACCCATTGCAAAAGAATGCTTGTTACAGACACAGGAGCAGAAGACCACTTGAAGATGTAAGAAAGCAGCCACTTGCAAACCAAAGAGTCTTTAGAAGAAAGCAAGCCTTCAAATCCCTCAATCTTATAAGTCTAACCTCACAGACTCACAAAATACATTCTCAGAATTATTCTGTAGCCTATAGATATGATAGCCCCCGAAACTAACAGGAGCATATTTACTGGAAGGAAGTGATGTGCTTTGATGAACAGAAGGGCCAAATGGAATAGAGAGGGTGGTAGGAATACTGACTGGAAAATAAAAGACTGGGGCCAGAGTCTGTGGTGATGAGGGCTAAGCTTTGCTCTTGGTGTGCTGTGAACAGGTGTTTTGAGTTGAAGTTTGCTGTAAGTGACTTAGTTTAGGAGCGCAATGTAGCTTCAATGGAAAAACTTGGCTTTGGAGAGCTGGAACAAGGGTCAGCTAGTGAACAGTGCACACAAGAGGCCATGCGATGAGACAACGATCTGAACTAGACTGACAGTGACAGAAATAGTGAGACCTGGCAAGATCCAGAACTCTGAGGGTGGGGGCCAAAGGAGTTGACTGGTAGACCGAAAATACTGCATGAAGGAGGCACATAAAATCTAAGATTTATCATCTAATAAAAATAACTAATGATACTTCCATTTTCTGAACTTTGGAAGTTTTAAGGATGAACACTGAATTGCAGGTTGCTGTGTATTTTTAAATGTTTTATGCACAATGAAATATGTCTTTCATTTAAAACATTATAAATGCAATATTTTTGTGAAGATGAAACGAATGTAGACATTTATAATAACAAGGAAATAATGAATTATCCTCCGAGTTAGTCCTCAGTTATGTATTGTTTAGTTAATGGTTCATTTCTTAATGTCCCCCCTTTTTTTCTACATACATTTATCCTTATCCAAACAGTCTCAGAAACTGGTTAAGTTATATGATAATGAAAAACATTAGAATTCTCAAAATTCATAGAACTTAAGGATATGCACTATCTTTCTTCTCCTTTTCTGTTTTAAATGCGCTGGACTTACATGCATAAGGTTTGACAGTGGGTGGTTCACCACTTCTCACAGGAGGAAATGGCATCTAAGAGGGCTGCTATTCTGGGCTTCGGAGTTTGGATCCTTGTTTTCAAGAGGATTTGGTTTTTATTAAGGTGAATTTTGTTCAATGGATTCAAAGGTTATTTGCCTAAGATTTTATAAGATACTTTCTTTTGAATTTGATGAAAAGTATTATATATTCTTCAGTGGAGTACTTTTTAATTTGATTAATTTTTATTACAGATTTTGGGTCTTTCTATGCAGTGATCTCTTTTTATGCCTTTTTATGTAATTAAATGAAATGAGAAGGAGATTCAAGAAACCAAATTTGTTTGCTAAATTCACCAACTCTCTAAATGAGAAAGCCAGAAATGAACAGATTCCACATGAAACATGCATCAGAAAGGGCAAAATATATTTAAATTCTTCATCTGAAACACTTTAACAGAGTAAATATTTTAACACATAAAGACACTATAAAAATGAAATGAAGTGAAATTCTCTGCGTGATTTTTATAATATTCTGCTACATGGAAAATACTGCATTATGTTTTGTGTGATTCTGTTTTTTTTTTTTTTTTTTTTTGGTGCTGCTTTTCCTTGGTGTTCATGTGAGAAATAAATTCTAGAATGAATGAGCTACCCAATGCTTCCAAAGAGACTGAGCAAAGTTTGATGACTACAGAAACCTAAAAGGTACAAAGCATGAATGACATGACCAGCATTGGCAACTTGAGAAAAATACGGTATACTCACACTAGTACTGCGATTCCTTTGACCTTGGTATCTCCCAGAACTCTTTATCAATGGTCATTGTAGTTCCAGAACAGGAGAAGGAAAGCAGGCTGTGGACTGTTAGGACAGGACTCTACTCCACAGCTTCTGCCATGCATCTGAACACTGAGTTAGAGTGTCCTAGAGGTTTCATAATGATATGTCAAGTAAAGTTTATAATCATATTCCTTTGCTGTATAATTAAAATCTAATACTCACTGTGGCTCCGTCATCTTTTTATCTTTAGGTCTTAGCTCTGAGCTTCATTCAGAGTACACTTGCAGTAGCTATGAATTATGGTTTTATCATTCCAGAAGGACACACATATACACGCACACACACACTACAAAATATAATAAGAATGAGAACTAAGTGTGTTGTCAATGACTTTCAGGATAGACTCATTAAATGGGTAATGAATTAATTTTACTTAGTTTTAAATTTTTCATCATATGTATCCTTTACACGTTGTTGAGTTACATAAAGATGTTTTTATATAAGCATATACTGTACATTAGGTATAACCCCTCATATACTTACCTTCCACCCCTTGCTGTCATATGTTAGATATATTTTTAGTATTTTGAAGACCCTCCAACTGATTTCCACTGTTGCAGGACTAGTTACATTCTGGCCAGCAGTGTATAGTGGTTCTTGTCTTTACTAGAATTTTTCTCCTTTCTCAATGACTACAGTTCTGACTAAGGTAAGGAGCAATGCCAGTGCATTTAGAATTTACTTGTCTCTGACAGTGAGCCTGAATAATTATTTCATTTTTTTTTTGCCATTTGTATCTTTTGAGAACCATTTGGTTTTTTTTTTCATAAATCCACTTGATTCTGTTATTTCTTGTTTACTTTTTTGAGTTTTTAAATATTCTAGATATTAATCTTTCCTTATTTATAGCTGGCAGATTTCTCTCTAACAGAATGTAGTCCAGGTAGTCCAACAATAGCTGTCTCAAGACAGAAAGGCCTAGAAACCATTTTTTTTTTCAGTCTACAAGGCTGGATGTATTCATAGTTGTAATCTGGTGCCAAGGTTCTGAAGACTTCTTGGGAGCTGTTGGCATTTTGTTGTTGTTGTTATTCTGTTCTTTTTTTCATAAATGTACTTTTTTTTTTTTTTAAAAGCTAACTTAATGGGGAAATACCTATATTTAAATTCTGTGGCTCAGGTATTTTTTATTGAAAATAGATTATTCTCTCAACACCCAATCACAGTTTCCCCTCTCTCCACTCCTCCCACTCCCTTCAACCTTACGTCTACACCAGATCCACTCTCCCTTCTGTTTCCCTTCAGAAAAGAAATCTTCAATAGACAACAGCCGAACACAACAAAACAAGACAGATTAAGACAAGACAAAAAGCTGTTATATTGAGACTGGGCAAGGCAACCCAATATATGGAAAAGAGTCCCAAGAGCAGGCAAAAGAGTCAGAAATATAACCACTCTCTGTTAGGAGTTCCACAAAACACCATATGCAGAGGACCTAGTACAGACTCATGTAGGCTCTGTAATTGTTGCTTCAGTCTTAGTGAGCCCATATTAACTTTGCTTAGATGATTTAGTGGGCCATGTTCTCCTGGTATCCTCTATTCCCTCTGATTCCTATGGTCTTTCCTTCCCTTCTTCCAAGGGCTTTTCTGAGCTGTGAGGGGAGAGACACAATAGAGACCTATAATTTACACTTTCTTTTCACATAATGTCTGGGTGTGAGTTTCTGCATACACTCCTATCTGCTGCCAGAAGAAGCCTCTCTAATGACGACTGGGCAGGACACCAATCTATGAGTATAGAAGAATATCATTAGGAATAATTTAATTGATTTTTATTGTTGTTTCTAATTGTGTTTGGTTCTAACCTAGGTCTCTGGGCTATCTAGTCTACAGTTTCTGGTAAAAGAGGCAGTGTAGGGCATGAGATACCTCTCTTGGCATGAGCTTCAAGTTAAACCCTGCAAGTTAGTATTGATTGTCAACCTGACAGGCTTAACAATAACTCAAGACAGACCACTAGATACTTCTTTATGGGATTATCTAGATCAAGATTAGCCACTCCCACAAGTTCTGCACCACCAATTTCCCAGGTCAGGTGGAGGGGTTTGAGGCTGGCTTGGTGTCCAGGTTTCTCTGTTCATAGCTTGCAAAGAACCTTCTGTGCTGAAAATATAGAATATAGGGGTGATGGCTCCACATTTGCACAGAGCTGCTGGTTTTCAATCTACCTTGGAATCCTGAAGAAGTTGCATTTAATCTTGGTCATAGTAGCAGGATAGGCAAACTTGTCATCAGGGTAAGCAGACAGAAAGCAAAGTTTTCTTCTACAATGTCCTTATAAGTAGGCTGCCAACAGAAGACGTTCCCCAGATTTAAGGCGGGTCTTCCACTATGAATAGTCTCATTAAGAAAATCCCTCCTAAGAAAATCCCTCCTGGCAACCTTGGTTTTAGTTGATTCCAAATGCAGTCAAGTTGACAATCAAAATTAGTAATCACAAAGGGCCTTCCATCATCAAATAATATAAACAAGATAATCCCTCACAGACATTTTAAAAGACTAATCTTAATCTAGATAATCCCTTACAGGAGTGTCCAGAGGATTGTCTCAGGTTATTCTAGAATCTGTCAGGTTGACAATAAACACTAACCATTAAATAATTTTTGAGACCATTTATGCATACTTGCAGCTAGGAAATCAATGTTTGATTTATTCTTTCTTTTGTTACTTTGGCCAAAGATGCTAGAAGCAACTTTAGCTTCATTACAGTCCTTAGCTCTCTGGAAGTGTTCAAAAGTATTTTACACAGAATTCCCCCAGAATTTTCGCCCCAGATAAGTAGTGACTGAACACTCTCAAATACATTTATTTTGTTAGTTCTGAACAATTCACACAGTGAACTATTAGTGTTATCCAGATTACCAAGTATTTTGACCACAATAGTACTACATCAGCCATATAAGCATATCAGATGTGATGGACATTGATAATATTGCAGGTTGTCTTGGCAGCTGCAAAGAAATGGCAGGAAGATGGGAGAAGGTTAGGCTAGTTAAGCAACCTCAGAAATGCCACAGTAAGACTCCTTGGGCGCTCCTTTGTGTGCTGCCTAGCATCAGAATAGTTTATTTAAGTCCCACTTTCTCTTATTAGCTTTATAATTCTTACATTCTTCCTATATGCTATTTAGAGCAAACAATGTGAGCTTCAATTTTTATGGCATGTGCTCCTTTGTCAGCCAGTTCTCAGCCGTGTGGAAGGAAGATGTTGAGAGCTGCACTGCATTGTGAATTAATCATGAGGGTAAGTTTTTCCAGCAAGTTGACAGGGAAAGTATTCTGAGCCACCATAGCATGCTAGACCACAGCTTCTGTATTTTATGGGAGGAAAGCAGGCCGGCAGCAGCTGCCTAAGATCACACTGTGTGTGGGGAACATGGCTTGCCAGCCGGTGGTCTTTTCCGCCACATCAGCATTCCCAGAATGGGCTCTGAGGAAAATTGAGGCAATAACTGGAGCTCCCCAAACAAAGGGTCCCAGGGAGAAAAACAATCTTGGAAATACTGGATGTTAAACTCGTTTCTTGAAGGTCCAAAGTTCACATAGCACCTTAAGAGAAAAAAGTTGCAATTAGAAAAAGGAAATTGAGTATTAATAACTGGGTAAAATAACTTACTTACAGTGGAGGTTTTCTTTGTTCACTTGATGGTGAATTGTCTTTCAATACCAGTGGGATGACATCACTACCCTTCTTCTCCATTTCTCAAATTTAATGTGGCACACCAGGCTTTGCTGGAGGCAGCTGAGCTGAAGAGGATGCTGAATCCTCCTGAGAAAACAAGGCCTCTATGGCAGGGTTTTATAACTGCAAGTGGACAAGAGAATGGTTGGAGTCCTCCATGCTATTTTATTGAGTGTCAGCAGATGAGGCATGCACTAGGCTGAAATATGAACTAAGTGTAACTTGTTCCACATTCATTGAGAGAGCAGTAAGTCTAACAGTTAAGAAATATCCGATTTTTTGTGTCTTCTACTTGCCTTCTTGTCTTGCTATGCCGTTTAGCATCTCTGTAACCTTGGAAGGCTATTTTAGCTCAGAGAACTTCCAATTTTTATTTTGTAAATTAAGTAGAATTATCTCCAAATCTCAGAATTTCTGTAAGGGCAAAAAGCTTCACTGAAGAACTGTTAGTACACTACATAGGTTGTTCACTATTAGCAGAATTGTTGACATGTAGTAAGCCTTATGCTCATTGTTATGTGTTTTGCATAATAGTTTTTATTTACTGAGAACATGTGATGATGTCAATGGGTACTTCGCATATCCACTCATATACATAACATACACACATGAGCTTCATGCCCTGTATAATAGCTATGATAGCTACTATTTAGTAAAAGTCCATTAACTCTAGGCAGTCTTCTAAAGCTTTTAATGAAATATTGAATCTTTATAATGATCATGAGAAGTTCATGCCATTAGTGTGTGCTGATTGTTTTTTGTCAACTTCACACAAATTTAAAGAAGAGGAAATCTCAAGAAAATGCCTCTATGGAATTAACCTGTAGCCCAGTTTATGGAGGACTGTCTTGCTTAATGACTGATGTAAGTGGACCCAGCCCCTGTGTTGGGTGCCATCCCTGGGCAGATCTTGGATAATACAAGAAAACAGGCTAAGGAAGCCATGGGAAGCAACATGGCTTCTGCCCCAGTTCTTGCCTCTATGTTCTTTCCTTGAGTTTCTGACCAATTTCCCTAGATGAGGGACCACATGCTGTAATATGAAATAAACCCTTTCCTCCTTAAGCTGAGCTTCGTCATGGTGTTTTATTACAGCAATAAAAACTCTAAGACACAGTGTTTCTTCTGATAGAGGAGAGAATTGAGTCACAGAAAGATTAAGTCACTTGTGTGAGATGGACAACTGATTCATTACTATATATGTCTTGAACCTAGATAAATGTTCCCGTTTCTCTTCTTCAACTAAAATAAATGATAATTTCATTGTGATTTTTTTCTTTTGGTTCTTTTGAAAGAAGGTCTCACTGTGCAACTCTGGCTGCCATGGATCTCACTACATGATTCTGGCCATGAACTCCCAGGGATCCACATTCCACATTCCTCTCCTGTTGACAGAGGTTTCTGTCCCACTTGATCCTGCAGCTGTTCAGTCCCAAAGAAACACACAGATGCTTATATTAATTATAAACTGGTTGGCCTATTAGCTCAGGCGTATTATTAACACTTACATCTTAAATTAACCCATCATTGTTAGCCATGTGGTTTGGTACCTTTTATCAGTGAGGCATTCTCATCTTGTTTTTTTTTTTTTTTGGCCTGGGTGATGACTGCAGACTAACCCTTTTCTCTTTCCAGAATTCTCATGGTCACCCTGCCTATACTTCCTGGCTGACTATTGGCCAATAACACTTTATTAAAGCAGTATAAGTGATTAATCTTTACAAGGTACAAGACCATTGTCCCACAGCACTATCCTCCTTAGTGCTGGTATTAGTGGTGTGTGCCACTATGCCCAGCTTCATTCTGGATTTTAGGTAGATGATAAAACTAATGATTTCTGAGCATTCTTTCAATATTTGTAGAAGAATGTGAAAATAAGTTTTAAAATAAAACTATATATAATTATGAAACGTAATTTTCATGTGATATACTAGCTTTTATCTTTTGCCCACAGTTTTCTGTAAGTGCAGTAAGTGCTATGCTCTTTTAAGAATGAATAAATCTGCTGGGTGATGGTGGTGCACACCTTTATTTCCAGCGCTGGGGAGGCAGAAGCAGGCAGATCTCTGTGAGTTCAAGGTCAGTTTGCTCTATAAGAGCTAGTTCCAGAACAGGCTCCAAAGCTACAGAGAAACCCTGTCTTGGAAAAAAATGAATAAATCATAATGGGTTTAATTTTATAATTATCATTGATACCTGTATAATATTTCACTAGGACAACATGATTCAGTCAATTAATTGTTCCTCTATGGTCAGAATTTGATCTTTTCTTAACCTTGTGTCTATTCTTTTTTTTTTTTCATTACCATAGTTTTAATGAAGAGAAATGTTTAAAACTGTAAAGGAAAAAAAGGGAACAGGATGGCAAACTCTTAGCAGCAAAGTGGTTAAACAAACTGAAAATGTTAATGCACAAACATTAAAATATTAAAGCAGGTATGTTGCGTATAAAATACAGTAGAGAACCAGGAGATGTAGCAGCAATTTTAAGTCTTATTTTTACTGTTTCTATATTTGGAGGCTGCTACACAGATGATCTTCATCCCTAACGTTTTCAGATAAACTTGGTTTCCTAGAGCAGACTGTTAACTTTCAAAATTCCTTTTTATTGCTGAAATAGAAATATTGGTTTTCCTTATGAATGAATATTCATATTTGTAAGTGTGGAGTTTATAATTCAGGTTGGAACAAGGTGTGAATAACTGAAGACTATAACTTGCTGGCTATATAGGAAATACCGTGGAAATGAACTGTGTATATAAGAACAAAATTAATCATTTTTCTGTTAAGCACTAGTCACTATAGTGCATCTCCTGGTTCTCTATTGTGTCTATTCTTTATGTATAATTTAGTAATGTTAATCAAGGTCCATTCCTTCTGGGAATGAATAAATAAAAGCAAATCAATATCACCAAAAATTGTCTGTTGGTTTTGACTTCATTGTTTCTTTAATGAATTTAGGATTCTTTAGTGAATTTAGTGTTTTAGGATTCTGGTTGCAGATATTACTGTCTTTTGTAAAAGCTGCTTTTATTTTGAACTTTCACATTCTGATTGGTCCTGTAAATGTGACGTGCTCACATAAGCATCCCCAAGGGACACTTACTACTAGACACACTTACAAACATGGGCGGGACTAACTGAACAGGTCAAAGTATCACAGAAATGCAAAGGAGAGCAGCCAAACATGGCCAGGTGACTACAGAGGTAAAAACATGCTTCCTATTATTATCGCCTCTTGAAGTAAGTTGTGCAGCATCAGACGCTCTTATTAGAATTGTTGGTTGGTTGTTTTCTGTTGTCTTTCTTTTTTGATTGCCGTTTCAAGTCATATTTAGACTACCATAATTGATAAAAGAATATTCCTCTCTTATTTCTTTCATAAGATGAAAGTTATTCCTTAGAATTTGTGGGTGCAGAAATGATATTTTTAAATATATAATTAATCTACTTGAGCTAAAGTAACAATTTTTATACTCCTAATTGCCATCATGACTGCAGGAATGGGAGGTATATATTTTCACTGTAATCACTGGAATTTTTCAGAGATAATGGGATACATACAGAAGTGACATGGAAACAGTTCATTTTGATATCTAGCTTTTAGCCATAGAGTAGAAGAGAGTCATATCATATTAGAAATAACAACTCATGAGGTGTAAGAACTTTTCCTAGTTCCTTCTTCCAAAGTGAGATAGACCTTGGATTTGGAGTTGAAATGTATCCAAACCCTGCACATCTGTGCAGGAGATGTTTTACCTTTTCACACTGCACTGAAAGATTAGTGTTTATATGTCTTTCCTGGAGGGCCAAGCCATGATCATTTGCACAAGCCTTATATTTATATATTTTACATGGAAAATGGCAAGCAATAATTCACTCAACACTCCTTCAGGAAGATCAAGTTATGGAACTCATTTTCTAAAACCGTTGGCTCTATGACATATTTACATTAGGAACCCACTGTTTTCCTTGAGCCTTTGAGCCTTTATTTTAAGACCCACATTGTTCTAAAGTGGCAAGTCTTCTGCAAAAGGATGGAATTTTACAGGCTATGTTACGGACAGGGTGCGGGTGGAAGAATGCGTATATTTTCACACTTGATGTTGTTAGGAAAATGGGATTTGGGTTCAAATTGGCATTAGAAGGCAGGAAAGTCTTGGTTGGTTGAAAGAAAAAAGCCTACTCTGTTGAGCCACAAAGATGGAGCTCTTTTTGAGTAGCATTAATTTTATTATACTTTACATTTTCAAGTAAATTTATAGGAAAATATGGGAAAGGAAGAGGTTTTGAGATCCTTGGTGGATTGTTGCAGACCTCATCTTGAGTTGTGGTGCAATTTTGGGTCTAATTGAATGAGCTCAAGCTAGAACCCTTACCAAAACGTTTTCCCTCAGACATCCCCAACACTTGAAACTCATATCAGCCAACTACTCTCTGGGCTGCCCTCTAAAACTGCCTCTTTCATCATCATTTTCTCATCCCTCTGATATGAAACATTGATGCCAGCTTTGATTACTTTTGCTTCACATTCAATGGATCACTAATTCCTGTTGCTTTTCCTGCCATTTTATCCTTTTTTTTTCCCCCGTGAGCCTATGCTTATTGCCTTTCCCTCTTATGTATGTCCCGAAGGCAACACATTTAAAAGCGAGTTTGAGGTTTCAGTTACACACCCCGGGATTAAATTTCATCTCTGTCATTTTCCAGGTTGTGCAAATAAAATAGGATTGGTACAACCACCTTATAAAATTGGTGTAATTATGAAAAATACTATACATAAAATGTAATGTTAAGTAAAAATCTAAGTTTTTTGCATTCGTAGTCTAGGAATATTAACCCACCTTTTTCTTCTTGCTGACCTTCCTCTCTTCTAGGTTCAGGACAATCAGGTAATTCTGACTAAACCACCTCCAGCTGGATCACTCCAGCGACTGGATTCCCTGATGATCACCGGCACTTCAAAGTCTGGTTCTAAGTTACCCAGTTAACAATTGCTTCCTCAGAGGACTTCAGTGCCCAACCAACCAGAGTTTTCTTCCTCCTCCTGCTCCCCATCCCATTGTCTCATCTTTATTTTTTTCCTTCCTTCTTTCCTTCTTTCTTTTCTTCCTTCCTTCCTTCCTTCCTTTTTTCCTTCCCCTTTTTTGTTTCTTCCTTACTTATCTCTCTCCTGATATTCAACTGACTTCCTCATTTTCTCACCTCTTTATTATTTTTAACAAAAATATTCACACAATATTTTAATTATACTCCTTTCCTTCCCCCAACTGCTTACACCTTCCTACCCACACAACTTCATGTTCTTTCTCAAAATTGGCAAAAATAGGAAAAACCCACACAAAAGCCAAAATCAAAACAAACTAAAAAACAAAACAAATAAGACTAAAAATAGTCAGGCAGTGGTGGTACTTGCCTTTATCTTAGCATTCAGGAGTTTGATGCCAGACTGGTCTATAGGACAGGCTTCAAAGTTACAGAGAACCCTCGTCTCGGAAAGCAACAAACAAACAAACAAAACAACAACAAACACACACACACACACAGAGAGAGAGAGAGAGAGAGAGAGAGAGAGAGAGAGAGAGAGAGAGAGAGAGAGAGAGCCATATGAAATGTACACAAAAATCACAGAGTCTGTGTATGCTGACCAACTACTTCTGGGCATAGGTCCTGCCCTGGAGTGTGGTACAATACAGTGACACTGTATTGTAGAAAAATGATTTTCTATTTCCTATTCAGAAAGTCCTCAGATGTAATAACAAGTTCAAGCCTAGTCGCTACTTTCTCTTCTATCACATTTAGGCTATCTGGTTATATATTGAAGTCCTTTATCAATTTGGAGTAGAGTTCTGTACAGGATGATATAGATCCATTTTCACTCTTGCAGCTTTCCTAGCCCAATTTTCTAAGGATGATGTCATTTTTTATCACTATGTATTTTTGTCCTTTTTCTATTAAAAATCAGGTGTCCGGAGTTATGTGGATTTATGTCTGGGGTTTCAATTCTATTCCATTGATCATTGTGTTTGTTTTTACGCCATGACATGCTGCTTTTATTACTCTAGTTTTCTAGTATAACTTGACATCA